>NC_029773.3:38112882-38154145 GCF_000817695.3 Arachis duranensis | reverse complement strand
TAAAGGAGTAAGAATGATTGGATGAAAGCAGTAAGAAAGCAGAGATTCAGAAGGAACACAGTATCTTCATGCGCTTATCTGAAATTCCCACCTTGAATTACATAAGTATCTCTATCTTTACTTTATGCTTTATTTATCTTTATATTCGAAAACCATTATAATCATTAGAATCCGCCTAACTGAAATTTACAAGATGAGCATAGCTTGCTTCATACCGACGATCTCCGTGGGATCGACCCTTACTCACGTAAGGTATTACTTGGACGACCCAGTGCACTTGCTGGTTAGTTGTGCGAAGTTGTGTAATGCCATGGTATTGAGCTACCAAGTTTTTGGGGTTCATGTCCGGGGATTATGAGAGTTGTGAAAAGTATTGTTCACAATTTCGCGCACCAAACATCAAGACTTATTTTTGGAAAATTTTAAGAAAAGAAAAACATGCAAGACACCAAACTTAGAAATTTTCAATGTTTAAACACTATGAATGCAAAAATGCATATGAAAAACAACAAAAAACACAAAACAAGAAAATATGAAGATCAAACAAGAAGACTTACCAAGAACAACTTGAAGATCATGAAGAACACCATGCATGAAATTTTCAAAAAATGCACAAATTTTTAAAACATGCAATTGACACTAAACTTAAAATTTGACTCTATACTCAAACGAGAAACACAAAAATATTTTTGGTTTTTATGATTTTAAGAAATTTTTTTGGATTTTTCGAAAATATATTTTTGGAAAAAAAAAACGAAAAAGAAGAAAAAAATTTTGAAATATTTTTTTTAAAAACTTTTTGAAAAGGAAATTACCTAATCTGAGCAACAAGATGAACCGTCAGTTGTCCAAACTCGAACAATCCCCGGAAATGGCGCCATAAACTTGGTGCACGAAATTGTGATAATCAACAATGGCGCCAAAGACTTAGTACTCTTAAACGTGAATCACACTTCGTCACAACTCTGCACAACTAACCAGCAAGTGCACTGGGTCGTCCAAGTAATACCTTACGTGAGTAAGGGTCGATCCCACGGAGATCGTCGGTATGAAGCAAGCTATGCTCATCTTGTAAATTTCAGTTAGGCGGATTCTAATGATTATAATGGTTTTCGAATATAAAGATAAATAAAGCATAAAGTAAAGATAGAGATACTTATGTAATTCAAGGTGGGAATTTCAGATAAGCGCATGAAGATACTGTGTTCCTTCTGAATCTCTGCTTTCTTACTGCTTTCATCCAATCATTCTTACTCCTTTCCATGGCAAGCTGTATGTTAGGGGATCACCGTTGTCAATGGCTACCGTCCGTCTTCTCAGTGAAAATGGTCCAGATGTGCTGTCACCGCACGGCTAATCATCTGTCGGTTCTCGATCATGTTGGAATAGAATCCAGTGATTCTTTTGCGTCTGTCACTACGCCCAACACTCGCGAGTTTGAATCTCGTCATAGTCATCTAATCTCAGATCCTACTCGGAATACCACAGACAAGGTTTAGACTTTCCGGATATCAGGAATGGCTGCCAATAATTCTAGCTTATACCACGAAGACTCCGGTCTTTTGGAATGGAGGCTAAGAGATACACGCTCAATCTTAAGTAGAACGGAAGTGGTTGTCAGTCACGCGTTCATAGGTGAGAATGATGATGAGTGTCATGGATCATCAATTCATCAGGTTGAAGTGCGAGTGAATATCTTAGAACAAGAATAAGCTTGAATTGAATAGAAAACAGTAGTACTTTGCATTAATACTCGAGGTACAGCAGAGCTCCACACCTTAATCTATGGTGTGTAGAAACTCCACCGTTGAAAATACAGAAGTGATAATGGTCCAGGCATGGCCGAGAGGCCAGCCTCCAAAACATGATCAAAGGATCCAAAAGATAATCCCCCTGATGTCTAATACAATAGTAAAATGTCCTATTTATACTAGACTAGTTACTAGGGTTTACAGAAATAAATAATTGATGTAGAAATCCACTTCCGGGGTCCACTTGGTGTGTGCTTGGGCTGAACTTGAGCTTTACACATGTAGAGGCTTCTCTTGGAGTTAAACACCAAGTTGAAGCGTGTTTTTGGCGTTTAACTCTGGTTTGTAACGAGTTTCTGGCGTTTTACTCCAGAATGCAGCATGAAACTGGCATTGAACGCCAGTTTGTGTCATCTAAACTCGAATAAAGTACGAAGTATTATATATTTCTAGAAAGCCCTGGATGTCTAATTTCTAACGCAATTGAGAGCGCGCCATTTGGGTTTCTGTAGCTCCAGAAGATCCACTTCAAGTGCAGGGAGGTCAGAATCCAACAGCATCAGCAGTCCTTTTTCAGCCTGAATTAGATTTTTTCTCAGATCCCTCAATTTCAGCCAGAAAATACCTGAAATCACAGAAAAACACACAAACTCATAGTAAAGTCCAGAAATGTAAATTTTGCATCAAAACTAATAAAAACATCCCTAAAAGTAGCTAGATCCTACTAAAAACTACCTAAAAACAATGCCAAAAAGCGTATAAATTATCCGCTCATCATAGCTCACCACACGAGGCTTGTTGATCTTGCTCTTTGATTTCTTCACATTGTTCTTCCTCTAGGACTCCTTGAACTAGATTTTCAATTGTGTTCACCATCATGCATTCTCTGATGGATTCCTTGGGGTAGCTCATTGCCTTGAAGACATTGAAGACCATCTTCTCTTCATGTAATCTTAAGACTAGCTCTCCTTTTTGAACATCAATTATGGCTCCAGCAGTAGCTAGGAATAGCCTTCCTAGGATGATTGATGTGTTGGCCTCTACTTCCATATCAAGCACAACAAAATCAGCTGGGAAGATAAACTCTCCCACTTTTACCAACAAATCCTCCACCACACCATAGGGAAATTTGAAGGTCATATCTACTAGTTGAAGGGCCATTCTTGTAGGTTTTGCTTCTTCTATCCTCATCCTTTTCATCATGGCTAAGGACATGAGGTTGATGCTGGCTCCTAAATCACATACTTCCTTCTCAATGTTTATATCCCAAATGATACAGGGGATTTGGAAGCTCCCAGGATCTTTCAATTTCTGGGGGAGCTTCTTTTGTATTATGGCACTACACTCCTCAATGAGCATTACAATCTCTTTTTCTCTCCAATCCTCTTCCTTGTCATGAGTTCCTTTAAGAATTTGGCATAGAGTGGCATTTGCTCTAATGCTTCAGCAAAGGGGATGTTGATTTGAAGCTTCTTGAAGATCTCCAAAAATCTAGAGAACTGGTTGTCCTTTCCATCTTTTCTCAGCCTTTGTGGATATGGTGCTTTTGGCACATAAGGCTTTAGAACTTGCTTGGGTGGGATTGGTGCAGGAGTATCTTCTTCCTTCTTGATTTCAGATTCAGTTGCAGCTTCCTTTTCTTGTTTGTCTTGACTTGGGACTTCTCCTTCCACAACCTTCCCGGTTCCCGCTTCTTAGTGTGATAGCTTTGCACTCCCCTCTTGGGTTGACCATGGTATCACTGGGAAAAGTGTGTGTGGGTATTGGCAGTTGTTTAGACAAGGTCCCTTGTTATGCTTCCAATTTTGAAATGGCTACTCCTTGGTTTCTTATGTTGGACCTGACTTCCTCTTGAAGTGCATCTATCTTCTTGTCAGCTTCCACTTGTCTATCTGCAACAATGGTAATGGCCCCATTTAGTTGTGCTTTGGCAACTTCCAATTTTGCAAAGTTGCTGTTGATGTCACAAAGTTGCATGGTTGGAGTTGAAGCATCTTGGTGTTGGCTTTTGTATGGTTGTTGGTTGGAATAGTAAGATGCATTTGGTGGGTTGTGGTTTCTGGTGTTGCTTGGTTGATGATTAGAGTTGTGGTTGTTGTGTTGGTTAGATTGGTATAGCTTATGGTCTTGGTTGTGGTTTTGCTGGTTTCTCCACCCAAAATTTGGATGGTTCCTCCAACCTGGGTTGTATGTCTTGGCATTGGGGTCATATGGTGGTCTAGAGGAATTGTTCACATAGTTGGCTAGTTTCCACGGTTTCACCCCTCTTCAACTTCTGAGAATTCTTCCTCTTGTGGAGGTGCTTGAGCGTGGACAGCTGAGACTTTATTTTTCTCTATTTGCTTGGTTAGAGCTGCCAGCTGAGCCATGATCATCTTGTTTTGAGCTAACAGAGCATCCATGGAATTGAGCTCCATCACCCCCTTCTTTTGGGTCTTTTCAGAAGCATAGAAATACTTGTTGCTGGAAATAGTTTCTATTATGTATATGGCCTCTTCGAATATCTTCTTCTTGTTAAGTGAGCCTCCAGAGGAGTGTTCTAGAGCCTTCTTAGAGTCATATGACAGCCCCTCATAGAAGATGTGCAGTTGCACCCACTCATTAAACATATCTGGGAGGCATTTCATTTCAAATCTTTATATCTCTCCCAGGCTTCATAGAGAGTCTCCCCATCTTGTTGTCTAAAAGTCTGGACCTCAACTCTCAGTCTATTGATTCTCTGTAGAGGGTAGGACCTTGCTAGAAACTTGTTAACAGTGTCTTCCCAGGTGGTGAGGCTTTCCTTGGGAAATGATTCTAGCCACTTTGATGCCTTGTCCCTAAGAGAGAAGGGAAACAAAAGCATTTTGTAAGTGTCCAAATGAACACCGTTTGATTTCACCATGTCACAAATCCTCAAAAATGAAGTCAGATGTTGATTAGGGTCCTCTTGTGCATTCCCTCCAAAGGAACAATTATCCTGAACGAGAGTTATGACTTATGGTTTGAGCTCAAAATTTTTGGCGTGTATGTTGGGCCTCCCGATGCTACTCCCACAATTCCTAGGGTTGGGGTTTATGTAGGAGCCTAGCACCCTCCTCTCTTGTGGAGCATGGTTGCCAACAGCTTCTTCATGGTGGTTGTGTGCTTCTCCTTCTATGGTTTGAGTTGGACCTTCTTTTTTTTCTTCACCAACCACTCTTTTACCTCTGGCCACTGCTTCTCTACGCAGTCTTAAGAATCTTCTCTCAGGTTCAGAGTCGTAGGAGATATCAGCTCCTCGTCTCCCTGTCATACACAAAACAGAATCACAAAAGAAAAATTTTAACACCCTTAGAAAGAAGGGTGGGTAAGCCAAACTAATTGATGCAAAATAACAAACAGTTAGTGTGCTCTTATTAGTATTAATATGTAGGCAATGAAAACAGAGAATTCATGAATGAAAGGAAAAAATGCTTAATCTAACTGCTCATTCACTTGATCACTATCAATTCAAATCGATCCCCGGCAATGGCGCCATAAAACTTGATGACCAAAATTTACTCCCCATATAAAATGAATCCGTTCTTTGGCAAGCGCACCAAATATCATCAAGTAATAATCCACAAGGAGTGGGATCATATCCACAAAGATTGATTGATTGAGCAGTGTTAGCTAATGAGTTAATTAGTTAAGCTAATCAAGTAGCGAGTATTGTGTATTGTAAATTAAATTGCAGAATTATAACAAGCACAAAAGTAAAGGAAAGCAATAAAGTGTAGAAGTGTAAATGGCAAGAATGTAAAGAACAAAAACATAAATGGCTAAATTCTAAAAGGGAATGGGGAATTAGCAGAATGTAAAAGAAAGCTATAAAGAATGTGGGAGGTAAGAATAGGGGGATTCATTGGGATTAGGAGATATTGATCTCTTTGGATTAAATTCAATTCAGTTCATCTCATCTTCAATCATGCAACTCATTGACCTCTTGGCAATCATGATTGATTGAGTCCCAATCCCTTGGTAATTCAATCTCTCAAATCTTGATAATCAGCCGATTCCTTGGTCTAATTGTTCATGAAGAGAGATATGCTTGGTCCCTGATTATACCACACATCATTATGGATCCAAATAATGGGTGGATTATATGTCACCATATCCAATCCCAAAACCCAGATTCTACTCAAGTGTGAGAAGGGATTTCAAGCATGGTTTCATGTTTCCTTTTCCAAGGTTCCCATGAAACCCATTTTGCATTCAACCTCTTTCCCAAGATGATTGAACACTAGCATGAAGAACGAAATTCCTTCTAGCAAATCAAAGAGAATATGAAGAGAAGAAGAAATTCACTATCATTAATCCATCAAGTACAACAGAGCTCCCTCTCCTAATAAGAGGGAGTTTAGCTACTCATAGCTCAGAGAAAAGTACAAGAGATGGAAGAGATGAAGTGTAGAGTTAAACTAGATCTAAACTTGGCAATGTCAACCCTCTCTAACCTCCTATTCAATACTTCCAGGGGATATTTATACTACTCCTATCACTGGAATTAAGAAAATACAAAAGAGAAAAGAAAATTACAATTGGAGGGAAAAAGAAAACTCAATAAACGTGACCTTTAGACTTGGCGTGTAACTGGCATTTAAGTGGCGTGCCACGCCTAGCCACTAAATTTGGCTTGGCGCGCCACGCCCAGCTCTTCAAGTAGCACGCCCCATGTGTTGGCATCCCTGGTGTGCCACGCCTTCGAACCCAAGTGGCATGCCCAGGGTCTTCTTAAACATTAGCTAGCCTGGCGTGCCACGCCTTTGAGCCCAAGTGGCACGTCCAGGCTCTTCTTAAAGCTTGGCTAGCCTGGCATGCCATGCCTTCAAACCCAAGTGGCACGCCCAGGCTCTTCCTTCTTGCTCTTCTTCCCTGGACAATTGAACTAGCGTAGCACGCCCAAGGTCTAGCGTGCCACACCCATTGTGGTTGCTTCATCTTCCTCTCTGGATTTTACTACTGGCATGCCACACCCAGTATGTGGCGTGCCATGCCCATGAAAAACCTTCTTCACTTCTCGAAAAACATAACCGGCGTGCCACGCCCAGTGTGTGACGTGCCACGCCCATAGTGCATGCTTCTTCACCTCTCTAGAAAACATAGCTGGTGTGCCATGCCCATAGTGCATGCTTCCTTGCTCTAGTAGCTGGCGTTCCACGCCCAGTATTCAAGTGGCACGCCCAGGTAAATAGTGAGAGTTGGCGTGCCACGCCTTAGTATCCAAGTGGCACGCCCAGCTTTGGTGCTTGGTCTTCTTTAGCATTGGCTTGCCACGCCTGGGACCCAAGTGGCACACCCAAGTGAGGATGATAGCTGGCATGCCATGCCTTCGACATCAAGTGGCACGCCCAAATTTTTGGGTCTTCAACTTCCTCTCTGGAAACTTGAACTGGCATGCCACGTCTTGATGTTCAAGTGGCACGCCCATCTTAAGTTGACTCCTTCAAGCTTGGCGTGCCACGCCTGGGTCTTCAAGTGGCACGCCCAAGTGATGGGCTAGAGTTGGCATGCCACGCTTTCAATACCATGTGGCACGCCCAAGTGTTTGTCCCCTTCTGGATTGATGAATTGGCGTGCCACACCCAATGGTTCAAGTGGCATGCCCTTGGTGTGTGATGGACTTGGTGTGACACGCCCTGCTTGGCGTGCCACGCCCTTTTTGTGGCCTTCAATATTGCTTTCTGGAAACTGATACTGGCATGCCACGCCCAGCAGGTGGCATGCCACGTCGTCGTTAGAACCCAATCATTCTTCTCTGGAAGTCATTACTGGTGTGCCACGCCTTGGTGCTGGTGTGTCACGCCCATACATTTTCATGGCGTTTGTTGTAAGTGCCATGCCCATTTCATATGCCCAACTTTCTTCATTGTTCTCTCCCTTTTTGGTGCTCTTTTTACCTAAAATTCAATACAAACCCATTTCAAAGCAATGTATCAAAAAATATATCATTTGATGCATAGAATTGAATTGATTACATGAGATTATGTCTCTTTCATAATCTTTTTTGACAAGAAAAAGGAGTAGATGATGCAAGTCATCAGGTATTAAATTTGATTGAGATGTTGCACTATAAGCACCGGAAGTACTGATCTCTCTCACCCTTTCATTTTCAGAAAACATTATCAGGTTAATAGATTTATTATCTAGTGTGTCCTCTTTTCTATTAATTTTTTACACACAACAGTGCCAAGTAATGTTGATAAAACTCGATTCATTCCCCCCTTCAATTGACATGAATTTTGGTGATATGGTTTTATATAGCAACAAATGCTAATTCAGTTGTACAGGTTATGAATGCATCTCTTAAGTCATGTATTATGATGTGTGTGATAATTGAGATCCCTGTGGCTTTGTTTCATCCTAGTGTTATACACAATAATGGACTATGTCGCAGGTCCTAATTGATGTTTATTTTTAGTGAATTAGCAAGTATTGCTTTAAGATCATTCTCATGCATATTTTGTTCTTTTCAAATTTTATTTATTTTAGATGAAAGTAGTATTTTTACTGTTAGCCTGATTTTATTAGTTTTATATTACATCATGCAAAGTTGTATTTCAATCCTTACTACTAAATGGATTTTTTTTAAATCTATAAAATGTAATGATTCTTTTTTATGTTTTTAGTTTATTGTTAATTAATTATTGAAGGCTTTCTCCCCATGTGATTAATCACAGTTTTAAACATTTCTTTCTCCTGTTCATGTGACCGTCTTGTTTTATTCTCTTGTGTTGGAAGAAACTAAAATTGAGTGATATCTCACAAATTGGTGGGTTTGTAGGTTGGTACCTTCGTAAGCTTGAGGGACACCCCATTGTCACTAAGAGCCTTACCTCTTCTTTTATGTTCACTGCTTCTGACTTCACTTCTCAGGTTACACATACTCATTTTACCTTCAAATTTCTTTACTCTCTTTGTTATTTAACATTATTCAAGAAGAAGTATTACTATTCATCATTGTTTCTGGTAACTTGTCTAGTTTCTTAGCGACATTATGTTGCTTAATTAGCCCATGTGTGTACTTATTTGATGACTTAGTTATGAGGTGCAAAAAGATATTAGTTTTATATTATCTTATCCTCTGCGGGTTGTAGTTGTTATTAGCAGGATTGCAAAAATGAATTTCGTTAGGTTTTTAGATTTTGAGGTTGGCATTTAGTTGTTTTGTGCTTGAGAAAAATGCTAGTGTTAGGATCCCTCACTGTGTGTATTCAACTTCAAACTTTTACATCATAAATTTGTAGGCCTATTCTTTGTATCACACCATTTTTGTTTATGCAAGAATTTTTTTTAATAAATCAAGAGTATTAAACTATGATAACTTCTGTTTGCTTTACCAAATTGATCCTTTATTCAACACATTAGAAATATAGCACACTATGGTCTCAAGAACCTACACCACAGACAGGCCTAAGAGAAGATCAAAGCCTCAATCTCCCTTGAAGTGCATAGCCTCCTTCCTCGGATCACCATTCCGAAGAAAACATAGCATGTCCAAGAATGAAAAGGCTCAGCCCTTATTAAAGTGCTACAGCTATGAGCAGATAGCCAATGCTACTAATGAATTCCACCAAGGTACATACTACATAGCCTTAAAAATATTATGTGATGTTGTAATCATATATAATCATAGTCCTCATTCCTTTTTCTCATTCATGTATAGATAATTTGGTCGGGAGAGGCGGATACTCAGAAGTATACAAAGATGATCTTTGTCTGTCAATGTTTATAAAATTATATGTCATAAATAGTAATTATTCTATAAGGGAGGATGAATTTGACGATCTTGATGACTCAAATGAATATTTAAAAGAGTATGAGTAGGGTTATTTACTTTATTTTGAATATTTTGTATTATTAGTGAATTTCAATTTAAACGAATATAAGTCCGAATTTAGTTATTTATCTTGTCTTGAGTCTCTATGTTAGATGATTATTTATTATTTTGATAAGTTTGTAAACTCATTATCTAATATTTAATATAAATTATATTTAAGAGTCTATTTGTCTTGTTATCTAATATTTTGTATAAATTTAATTTTGATATTTAAAATTTCATTTGCATTAATTGTCTACTATTTTTCAAATAAAAAATAATAATTAAAAAAATATGGCATTTAAAGTCGATGGTAAAGTTGTCGCTTTTTAAATTTAAAATAGACAAAAGAAAACAAAATATAGACAATGAACTTGTCAGTATTTTAATAATTAAATCGACGGCTCTTTTGTCGATTTTATTAAATCAAATATCGACGGAAACGATGTCGATTTTGTATAATAATATCGACGATAAAACTGTCGATTTTATTAAGCATGGAAAATTCACAAACTCATATTATAAATGGAAAGATTGTCGATTTTAATGAATTATTATCGATGGCCTGGTAAGCCGTCGATTTTATTAGAATTTTAAAAAATCGACAAGTTTAATAGTGACTTCATCCACCATTAATTTTACCGTCAATTTTTAATATTATTAAAGACTAGACCATCGATTTTAACAGTGTTTTTTGTAATGACTTTCTATTAATAATGTTTATTAGAAATTAAATTTTAAAAAGAACATACAAGAACTCCATTCACAATATGAAAGGGTGGAAAAATTCAATATACCAAAATGAAGGAGTTCTACCATTTTAATAACTAGTGGAATATAATAAATAGTAAACATTATAATAGAGTAACTTGGTTTTAAGTGTTTTGTTCAAGTAAATGATTCTTTTGATTATGTGATACTACGTTGGTGGCTTCTTAATGGCAATGTCAGTGGAGAGACACCAATTTAATAAGATATACGTGTGACTAAATGTTATATGGTGTTTTTGAATGTAACTTTAATTTTTGCTAAATTATTTTCTCCCATTTTTTAACGGTTAAGAGCTCTAGTTATAATAATAAAAAAAACTAGTTTAATCTTTAATAAACCAATTTAAAAAATAGATAATCTTTTATAAAAGAATTTGAACATTAATTCATATAACTCAACTTAGAAATACTACTCATTAATTTAAGCCTAACCATATATTCATATTATTCTATAGATGATCATGATACATGCAAAGTTAAAAGTTAGGCAAACACGGGGAATATATCATGAGAGAGAGCATGAGAGAGCGAGCGCAAGAGACGGAAAACACGGGGTGGGGGAACAATGGGAAGGGTAGCAATAGACAAACGATCAATCACGGAAAAAATCTTAGAATCTAGAACAAGGAAGAGTATCACTGATTGGAGCTAGACTCTTTTTTGTATTTGTAGACAATCTACCGGTGAATATATCAAAACGATAAATTTTCAGTCTGTTCAACTAGATGGGCAGGATTATAGACATCTACCTGTCAAGGAAGAACAAGAACAGACAGATTTATCTCTTTGTATTCGTGCGGTACACAACAAGGGAGAAACTTTGAAGGCTATTGCAGAAATGAATAATATGGTGCTGAGGAGGAAAAGAAAGTTCATAGTAGAAGAAATGTACAGAAGAAAAATTGACGTGAAAGAGACCAAAGAAAAAGAAATAGAGAGCGCTAAAAGACAAGGGGAAGAAGGCAGCCTGAAGCAGAAATATAGAAATATAGGGAGCCTAGAAAGGAAGAAGAGAAGGTGGAAAAGACGCCAAGAGAGACAGTTGTTAAGGACTCAAATAAGAATGGGTGGACCAAGAAAATAGAAATTTTAGTGGCAAAAGATAATGTTGTATGGCTACAAAGGAGTATTGTGGGGGAAACAAAGACGATGATCAACTTTCAGATATTCCGCCAAAAGATTCATAATAAATGGCCATGCGTGACGCATGTACGGGAATTGGGCGCTTACAAAGCAAGCTAACGTTTGACATGGTATCTAGTACAAAGGAAGCGTACACATTCAGAATGAACGAGCTCTTAAAACTATTCTATATGATATGGAGTTGGGATGAGAGTGATAGGAATGAGACAAGAAGAGTATGGTTGGAGTGCTATGGAATACTGCTGCATACTTGGTCAACGGAGACCTTTACCAAATTTGGAGGTAAATGAGGGGAGGTGGTAAAATGTGATGATTTAACCAAAACATGTAACTCGTTTAGTGTTGGACGAGTTATGATTGACACTTGTATGTTTGGTATGATTCATGAGTGGATTCATGTCACTATTGGGATGAGTGGCTTCGACGTCCTTGTAAAAGAGGCAGGTGGAGAGGTGTATGGAGAAGAATGTTTTTTGGACACGAAGGTAGACCAAGAAGCTGGATGTGTAGTTGGTGTACGAAATTGCAATCACACTTTTGCAATCCGCACAACTAACCAGCAAGTGCACTGGGTCGTCCAAGTAATACCTTACGTGAGTAAGGGTCGAATCCCACGAAGATTGTTGGCTTGAAGCAAGCTATAGTTATCTTGTTTATCTTAGTCAGGATGCCAATAGGGTTCTTTCGTTTTAATTGTAAAAAGTCAAAGGGCATAAAATAAATACTTATTGTGCAATAATGGAGAATATGTTGGAATTTTTGAGATGCTTTGTCTTCTGAATTCCTATAACATAATGCTTCCTCACTTTCAAAAGTGCAAAGTTCCTTCCATGGCAAGCTGTATGTAGGGCGTCACTGTTGTCAATGGCTATTTTCCATCCGCTCAGTGAAATGGTCCAAATGCTCTGTCACACCACGGCTAATCATCTGTTGGTTCTCGACCATGTCTGAATAGAATCTATTAATTCTTTTGCGTCTGTCACTACGCCCAACAATCGTGAGTTTGAAGCTTGTCACAGCCATTCAATCCTTGAATCCTACTCAGAATACCACAGACAAGGTTTAGACTTTTCGGATTCTCATGAATGCCACCATCAATTCTAGCTTACACCACGAAGATTCTGATTACGGAATCTAAGAGATACTCATTCAATTTAATATAGAACGGAGGTGGTTGTCAGGCACATGTTCATGGATTGAGGAAGGTGATGAGTGTCACGGATCATCACCTTCTTCATAGTGAAGCGCGAATGAACATCTTAGATAGGAATAAGCATGTTTGAATGGAAAACAGAAATAATTGCATTAATTCATCGAGACGCTGCAGAGCTCCTCACCCCCAACAATGGAGTTTAGAGACTAATGCCGTCAAAGAGTATAAAATTCATATCTAAAAAATGTCATGAGATACCAAATAAGTCTCTAAAAGTTGTTTAAATACTAAACTAGTAAACTAGGTTTACATAAAATGAGTAAACTAAGATGGATAGTGCAGAAATCCACTTCTGGGGCCCACTTGGTGTGTGCTGGGGTTGAGACTTAAGCTTCTCACGTGCTTGGGCTGTTTCTGGAGTTGAACGCCAGGTTGTAACCTGTTTCTGGCGTTGAACTCCAACTTGTAACCTGTTTTTGGCGCGGAACGTCAGACTACAACATGGAACTGGCGTTGAACGCCAGTTTACATCGTCTATCTTCGCGCAAAGTATAGACTATTATATATTGCTGGAAGGTCCTGGATGTCTACTTTCCAACCTAATTGACAGCATGCCAATTGGATTTCTGTAGCTCCAAAAATTCCGTTCTGAGTGCAGGGAGGTCAGAATCCAACAACATCAACAGTCCTTTTTCAGCCTAAATCAGATTTTTGCTCAGCTCCTTCAATTTCAGCCAGAAAATACCTGAAATCACAGAAAAATACACAAACTCATAGTAAAGTCCAGAAATATGATTTTTGCCTAAAAACTAATAAAAATCTATTAAAAACTAACTAAAACATACTAAAATGTACATGAAATTACCCCCAAAAAGCGTATAAAATATCCGCTCATCAGTAGTGGTAAGGGAAGATATGCAGAATGATAATGGAAGAGAGGAAGTCAGTAGCAGAGCAGAGCCAATGGCGGCTAGTAGGGATCCGGCGGTGGAACTTACCATGGTAGAACAACGGAATGAGGAACAACACAAGGGCAAAGTCGGGATTCTACCGTATGAATTAAATGAATAGAATATTCAAAATTCAAATTGCAATTATGTGAGTATTAATGATGCACTAATCAAGGGGAAGGAAAACTTCAAGGCGTCAATTAGAAATCAAATAGAGGAAGACTCATATTACAATCTATCATATAAATTATGAGGAGATTCGAAGGGATTATTAAAGAACTGAAGATTGATGGTTTAGAAGTTATAGTAAACTCTCGTTGTAAGTATAGTTACTAAACCAAGTAATCAACCTTTCTTACAAACGTTTTGGTTGTCACAAATAACAAACCCTTTTGAAATTGATAACCGAGTATTCAAACCTCGGGTCGTCTTCTCAAGGAATTGTAGGGAGGTATGTTCTTATTATTGGTTATGGGTTTTGTAAATTGGGGTTTTGAAAGTGAGGAACAAGTAAATTCAATGACAAATAAAATAAATAATTAACTATAAAATAAACTCTTGGCAAGATAAGAAAATTCGGAAGTCCTATCCTAGTTACTCCTATGAGAATGGAAGTTAATCCCACTTAGTTAACTTTTGCGTGAGCAAGGGAAAGTCAAGTGAACTAATTGGTTAGATTTCCCAAGTCCTAGCCAAATCCTAAGGAAAGACTAGAGTTAGTGAAATTTCAGTTAATTAGCCGACATAACAATCAATCATGAATAGTTGATAACTCAAGAGCTTCCAGTTAATCAATTAAAGTCAATAATATAAAAAGCTAAATAAAAATCATAAATATCTGGAATACCTCAAATAACATACATTCAAAGCAATAAAATCTAACATGGAAAAGTTCATAAGCCAATTGGGCAACATAAATCAAATACAAATAAAAATATTAAAGTGTCTCAAAGTAGAAGAGAAACATAAATTAAAGAACATTGAACCTGTGATGAAGAAGTAATATTCCTAATTTCTAAAAATCCTAATCCTAAATTCCTAAGAGAGAGGAGAGAACCTCTCTCTCTAAAAACTACATCTAAAACTAAAAATTATGAATTATGAGAGCATGTTGATGAATGGATATATTCCCCCACTTTATAGCTTTTAATCTGTGTTTTCTGGGCCAAGAACTGGGTCAGAAACAGCCCAGAAAGCGCTGTTTACGAATTTAGCCACGCTGATTTTCGCAGATGTGACGCGTCCGCGTGAATCACGCGTTCGCGTCGCCTAGAGGTACGGCCACTATGGCACATCATATATCAAATCGAAGCCCCGGAAGTTAGCTTTCCAACGCAACTGGAACTGCATCATTTGGACCTCTGTAGCTCACGTTATGTCCGTTTGAGTGCAAAGAGGTCAGGCTGACAGCTTAGCAGTTTCTTCAACTTCTTGTATTCCTTCCACTTTTGCATGCTTTCTTTCCATCCTCTAAGTCATTACTGCCCTATAATCCCTGAAATCACTTAACACACATATCAATGCATCTAATGATAATAAGAGAGGATTAAAATAAAAGGAAATAAAAGCCAAAGAAGCATGTTTTCAATCATAGCACAGAATCAGGAAGGAAAATATAAAACATGCAAATCATATGAATAAGTGGGTAAAGAATTGATAAAATCCACTCAATTAAGCACAAGATAAATCATAAAATAGTGGTTTATCAACCTCTCCACACTTAAACATTAGCATGTCCTCATGCTAAGCTCAAGAGAACTAAAAGAGTGAAGGAGAATGGTAAGAATGTATGAAATGCAACCTGTAAATGCAACTACATGCTAAGATGTTTCTACCTACTTGGTTAAGAATAAGTTTTCCAAGACAAACATAAATCAGATTTCACTAATTCAAATCATATAAAATAAAGACAAGTAGACTTGTAAGAAGATAGCTCATGAAAACAGGGAACATAGAATTAAGCACTGAACCCTCACAGGAAGTGTATATGCACTCTAGTCTCTCAAGTGTATAGGATAATTCACTCTACTCTTCTCTAATCATGCTTTCTAAACTTTGTTCTTCATCTAACCAATCAACAAATATTTGGTATACCAATGCAAACATCATGAGGTCTTTTCAGGGTTGTAATTGGGCTGAGGTAAAGGTAAGGATGTACATATAAGGCTAAGTGAGCTAACAGAGTGAATCCTTGATTAGTCTAAGATCTCACCTAACATATATATACTTTATAAAATTTAAAATTCTTTACCTAGCTACCCAAATTTTCCACTTTTATATTACATGCTCATGTATCAAACTTATTTTTGAATTTTGTCCCATGTGCATTGCTTTATTTTGCATTTGGGGAATTCATTTGTATCCCCTTTATTTAAATACTGAAATTTTTTTTTATATGCACATGGTAATTTAATTACTTTGATTTCACATGAGCATGCTTCCCAAAAAAATTTTTATTTTGAAATATCTTTATTCTTTTCAACTTTCTACCTTGTTTCTTTCATCCATGTTCCCATAAAATTTTCCCACACTTAAACAATTATACAATTTCTATCTTAAGCTAACCAAGGATTCAACTTGAGATTTTTATTTTGTTTTTCTACTTAAGGCTAGTAATGTGGTTTATAGAACAAGAGGGGATTAAAGGTTCAAAGGGCTAACAAAGGTGATGTAAAAGGTGGGCTAATTTGGGATAAGTGAGTTAGAATCAAACAATAGCCTCAATCATATGCAAGTATGTAAATATACTAAATATTGGACATATAGACTGGAACAAAATACAGATTGCAAACATAGACAAGTAAAACACACAAGAATAAAATATCATGGTTAAATAATGTAACCATATAAATAAGCTCAAAATCTCACGGGTTGTGTGTTCTTTGGCTCAAAAACCATGTTCCAAATACAACTTCAAACAAATTTAACAAAAAATTTTCTATTTAAATTAGTGAAATACTATAAAAATTTCTTGAAAAAGAAAATATTACTTCAACCAAGTAGTGACTAAATGCATAAAATCAAACAAACATGCAAATGCAACAATTAACAAATTAACATTGGTGTTGAGAAGGGACTAACTAACCCGTGGAGATCGGTATCGACCTCCCCACACTTAAAGATTGCACCGTCCTTGGTGCATGCTGAGATGTGCAGGTGGATGGGGGTTGTGGTACCTAAGTTGATGCTCTTTTTTGTTCCTTTCCTTGCCGGTGGTTTGGGAGTAGCTTTCTCTTTATCTTTCTTGGTGGCCATCCTGAAAGGAAACGAGGAAAGACATTAGCATTCAAGGGTTATAGCAAGGAAAAGAATAGGAAAGGTGGTAATCAATGCACATGTATGGATAATGATGTGAACATATGGTCATGACTACATGTGGCAAACCAACAATGGAAATATAGCAAGTTCATGTGAGAAAAGTTGAATGCAAGGTGTTTATTGGCATGCCGGCAAAGGGCATGAGTAGCATAGGTGATAAACCACTATTTTATGGTTTATATTGTATTTAATTGTGTGGTTTTATCATGATCCTTATCCACTTATTCATTAATTTAGCATGCATTTATATTTCCTTCCTGAAATTATTACATGGTTGAAAACTGCTTCCTAGAGACTTTTTAATTATGCATTTTAGTTCTCCTTTATCCCATTCGATGTTGTGATCTGCGTGTTAAGTGTTTCAGGCTTTATAGGGCATGGATGAGTTGGAGATTGGAAGGGAAGCTAGCAAAAATGGAAGGAACACAAGAAATTGAGGAGATAATCAGCGAGAAGTGACGCGGCCGCATGGCTCACGCGTTTGTGCGAAAGAGGAAAAATTGCAGTGATGCGGCCGCATGGCTCACGCGACCGTGTGGAATGGAAAAGCACAAGTGGCGCGGAGGCGTGGACGATGCGAACGCGTGGTAGGGAAAAACGCAAATGACCCGTCCGCATGGATGACGCGATCGCGTGACATGCGCGATCTGCATAATCTGCAGATTCCGCTGAGGGCGATTTTGGGCCCTGTTTTGACCCAGTTCTTAGCCCAGAACAGCAGACTAGAGTCAGAGAACATGCAGAAACTAGAAACAACAATCATTCTACACAGTTTTAGTTTTAGATCTAGTTTTTACTCCTCTTCTAGGTTTTTTTCTCTCTACACATTGATAGTTCTTAGGATTTGATTTTTCTACCACTTTTTGCATTGGGATACTGAGAAGAGTTATGACCTCATCAAGACTTCGTCATTCTAGTTCGTTTTCTTTACTTGGCTTTACTCTTCCATGTCCTTTGATTTGTTAATTTTACCATTGGAATATTATTAGGATTTATTTAATACAAGGATTACTTTTATTTTTATTTAATTATTTTGATTTTTATTTACAATGTCCTTCTTTAATTCTTTTTCATATGTTATGAATTTTACGTTCACAATGAGCGAGTAGTTACCTAACTTGATGGGGAGTTGATTGAAAGGAACCAATTGAGTTGGAAGGCTTAAAAGAAAGATTGTAATTGGGTTTATTGTTGGATTGTCCTCTAGTCACTAACGCCAACCCCTTTTAATTAAGTAGATTGCAACTTGTGAACATACATAGCATTCCAACCTGTTTGACTTTCCCTTACCTAGTAAGAGAGAACTAAACAGGATAACCTTTAATTATCAATTAATCTAGAAAGTAATCCAACAACAGCAGCACTTCCAACTAATCAACTCCCAGTCAAGGCTTTTATTTACATTATTCAAATTCTCCAATTTTATTTCCTGTTTACTCAACTCAACCCTTTTTGAAAACATCTGATTAATAAAAATAACACACTTTTCTGCAACTCGTTGGGAGATGATCTGGGATTCATACTCCCAGTATTTTAGTTTTAAATTTCTGTGACACCTTTCTAAATTGATAAGTGGAATTCTGGTGAGTTAAGAACTATACTTGCAACGCATATATTTTAATAATTTTTAATTCACCAATTTCCGCCCCATCAATTTTTGGCGCCGTTGCCGGGGAGTTGCAACAGTGTGTTAATTTATTGATTGGTATTTATTTTTATTGCAATTTTTTTCTTTTCATTCTATCACTATGGACTGTACGTTTCTTTCGTTAAATGACGCGTTCACTTCCTGATCCAAGCTTGCCAGCATTTGACCCTGAGATTGAAAGAACTCTTTCACATATAAGGCAAGCTCGGCGTAGGCGACTCCTCTTTGAGGACGAACCTGGACCGTTATCTAAGGAAGAAACAAACCCCCTTTCTACTGATCCAGTTCATTTACGTGCAGGTGACATGGTAGCGCCCAGAAGAGTCACTATCCAAGAGGAAGGAGCCCCTGATTTTACGCTCCAACCATTCCAGGCACACCACCCAGCAGTAGCTATAGGTTTTGAAATAAAGTCTTCACTACTCAACTTGATGCCCAAATTTCATGGCTTACCTGCTCAAGAGCCTATCAAGCATCTTAGGGATTTCCAGACCGCTTGTTCTACTGTTAAGCGTGATGGCGCTGATGAAATATCTATTCTATTGAAAGCCTTCCCGTTTTCTCTTGAGGGAAAGGCAAGAGAGTGGTACTACACTCAACCCAGAGCAATTGTTTCCCCCTGGGATGCACTTAGGAGAGAGTTTCTGGATAAATTTTTTCCAACTGAAGTTGCCGATAAACTGAAGAAGAACATGTCTATGATCGTTCAAGATGAATCTGAGACCCTCTATGAATACTTGAAATGCTTCAATACTCTTCGAGACGCATGTCCCCATCATATGATTGACAAGATAGTTTTGCTCGGTTACTTTACACAGGGTTTGAAATCTCAAGATAGGACCACACTGGAAGGTGCTTGCAATGGTTCTATGAAAAAGTACAAGACTACGGACGAAGTATGGCAATTGATCAGAGACTTAGCTAACTCTACTAGGAATCATAGGCAGAGACAAAGTCGGTCAAGAGCTGTTGTGGAGGTATCCACTAATACAGAAACTACTGCTATAGCCCAGAGTCTATGTGAAATGACTAACTTGCTGAAGCAGATGCAACTGAATCAACAACAACCTCAGCAAGTTCAGCCTTCTTCACCACAGCACAGCCAGTAGTTAGTTCCACAAAGAGTGTGCAAAATCTGTGCAGATTACAGTCACTATACTGATGAGTGTCCACAGCTCTAACCAGAAGACAACACTGTAGCAGCCACTCACACCTTTCATGACCGCCCCAATCAAGGGTACAATCAAGGTGGCAACTATAACTAAGGATGGCAGGATAACTCTAACCAAGGCTGGAGAGACAATTCTAACCAGGGTTGGAGGGACAATTCTAATAGAGGAGGCAGAGATAACAATGGAAATCAGAGGTGGAATAACAATAACAATTTCAGGCAGTAGAATCAGACTCAGTCCTACAGAGCACCTCATTTAAGACAACCTCAAGCCTCTCAGCAGACTTCTCAGACCACTTGCCCCTCTTCACCTCCTAATGATGAATTACTACAAGCCATTGATCGGAGACAACAGGCTATGGAGAATAATATTAATACAACTATGAATGTTTTGACTTCTACTTTACAAACTCTTGTTTCACAGATTGGATCAATGAACAACTCCAACAACCAGTCCTCAAGCTCTGGTGGACTTCCCTCTCAACCATTACCCAACCCAAAGGGTGGTATTAATGCCATCACCCTAAGGTCTGGAACCACACTATAGGAGAGAAATCAGGAGGAGCCAAACCCACCAAAACATGCCTCAACTGAAGAGGTAGTAGAATTAGAAGATGTTGAAGAAGAAGAGGACATACAGGACATAGCTGAGAAAAAAGAAGCTCAACTGCAGAAGGAAGCACTAAAAGGCACAGACACTGCAGAAAACACCACTCCCATTCCATTTCCACAACTTGCAAGGAAGCCCAGGAAGCAGTTGGAACCTGACCCCAAAATGGTAGAAATCTTCAAAAAGGTTGAGGTAACTGTTCCCCTTTTTGATGTCATTCAATAGGTACCTAAATATGCAAAGTTTCTAAAAGATTTATGTATACATAAAGACAAAATTAATGAATTAGAAACTATTCCTTTAGGAAGTTCTATATCTGCTTTAATGGGAAATTTACCTGAAAAATGTAGTGACCCAGGTCCTTGTATAGTTAGTTGTACTATTGGTGGTGTAGTAATTTATGATTTCATGTGTGATTTGGGAGCATGTGTTAGTATAATGTCTTTATTTGTATATGATGTTTTAAGGTTCCCTCCCTTAAAAAGGTCGGCAGCTCGTTTTGTGTTGGCAGATAAAAGCATTATTACAGTAGCTGGAGTTGCTGAAGATGTTTTGGTGAACATTAAAGGGCTCACTTTCCCAACTGATTTCTATATCTTGGAGATGCCCAATAATGACTCAGATAAGCCATCATCAATCCTACTTGGCAGACCATTCCTGAAGACATCAAGATTCAAATTAGATGCTTTTTCAGGAACATATTCTTTTGAAATAGATGGCCGGATAGTAATCTTCAATTTGAATGGAGTCACAAACAACCCTCCAGAAGATCATTCTATCTTCAAGTGTGATATCATAGATGAAACTGTAGCTGAAAATCACCAGGAAGAGTTGGAAGAACAGTACACAGAACAAGGTCCAAGTGTAGGGACTCTATTAACTGACAATAAGGGCACTTCGGCATTTTCACAAGCTCCAGACACTCCAGAGCCTGCCCATGACCAGAAGATAGAGTTGAAACCTCTCCCTCCACATCTCAAATACGCTTATCTTGAAGATGGGCAGAAGTTTCCAGTTATTATTGCACATGACCTCACTCCTGAACAGGAAGAGCAGTTACTTAGTGTGCTGAGGAAGCACAAGAAAGCAATTGGGTGGAATTTGGCAGACATAGTAGGCATCAACCCTCAAGTATGTGAGCACAGAATATTTTTAGAGGAAGGAGCAAGACCTGTCCGCCAACCCCAAAGAAGACTAAATCCCACTATTTTGGAAGTTGTCAAAAAGGAAGTGACCAGACTATTGGAAGCAGGTATCATTTATCCCATTTCAGACAGTGAATGGGTTAGCCCAGTACAAGTGGTGCCCAAGAAGTCTGGAGTCACTACAGTGAAGAATGAGCATGGAGAGCTCATAGCAACCAGAGTACAAAATGCTTGGAGCATCTGCATTGATTACAGGCATCTCAACCAAGCTACTCGCAAGGATCACTACCCACTTCCATTCATTGATCAAATGCTGGATCGCCTATCAGGTAAATCACATTATTGCTTTTTAGATGGTTACACAGGTTATTTCCAGATTCATATAGCTCCTGAGGATCAGGAAAAGACTACTTTTACATGTCCTTTTGGGACTTATGCTTACAAGAGAATGCCCTTTGGCTTGTGCAATGCACCAGCTACTTTCCAGATGTGCATGATGAGTCTTTTCTCTTATCTTATTGAGGACTGTATGGAGGTTTTTATGGATGATTTTCGTGTTTATGGTGATTCTTTTAGCCTTTACTTAGATGGATTATCTAGAGTATTAGATAGATGTGTCAGTACAAACCTTGTATTAAATTTCGAAAAATGTCACTTTATGGTGAAACAAGGGATTGTATTAGGACATGTTGTATCTAATACTGGCATTTCCGTAGACCCAGCAAAGGTGAATGTTATTTCTAGTTTACCTTACCCCTCTTCTGTGAGGGAAGTCCGTTCGTTCCTTGGCCATGCAAGTTTTTACAGGAGATTTATTAAGGACTTTAGTAAGGTAGCACTTCCCTTATCCAGATTACTACAGAAGGATATTGAATTCGAGTTCAGTGAGGATTGCAAACAAGCGTTTGATAAGCTGAAGACCAACCTGACTCAAGCTCCAATTGTGCGAGGACCGGACTGGAGCCAGCCGTTTAAAATCATGTGCGATGCTTCCAACCATACAGTAGGAGCAGCGTTGGCTCAGCGTGAAGGTAAGGATCCTTTTGTTATTGCTTATGCGTCTAAGACTTTAGACGCCGCCCAGTCCAATTATACTGCTACTGAGAAAGAGCTTCTTGCTATTATTTGTTCTCTGGATAAATTCTGAGCTTATTTACTTGGTACTAGAGTAGTAGTGTATTCGGACCATGCAGCTTTAAAGTATCTATTAGCTAAAAAGGAGACCAAACCAAGGCTCATACATTGGATACTGCTATTACAAGAATTTGATTTAGAAATAAAGGATAGGAGTGGTAACCAGAATCTAGTGGCAGACCACTTGAGTTGCCTTGAGCACATTAAGGATGATTCTACTCTTATAGATGATAATTTCCCACTAGATAACCTGCAAGCAGTATCTGAAGTAGCCCCTTGGTACCTGTAGCTAATTATCTAGTTAGCCGCACATTTCCTCCACACTTTTCTAAGCATCAAAGGGACAAGCTAAAAAGCGAGTCTAAATATTATATATGGGATGACCCATATTTGTGGAGATGTGGCACTGATCAGGTAATTAGACGTTGTGTGCCTCAATCAGAATTCCAGTCCATTTTAGAGGCCTGCCACTCATCTGAGAGTGGAGGACATTTTGGCCCTCAAAGAACAGCTAGAAAGATCTTAGACTGTGGATTCTGGTGGCCTACTCTTTTTAGAGACGCTGCTGAGTTTTGTAAATTTTGTTCCCCATGCCAAAAATTTGGTAATATATCTAGGAGGGATGAGATGCCCCAACAAATTATACTTTTTTGTGAAATTTTTTATGTTTGGGGCATTGACTTCATGGGTCCGTTCCCAAATTCTAATGGTCATTTTTATATATTGTTAGCTGTGGATTACGTTTCCAAATGGGTGGAAACAAATCCTACCTACACTGATGATGCTAACACTGTTGTTTCCTTTGTGAGAAACCATATTATTTGCCGCTTCGGATCACCACGAGCAATCGTGAGCGATCAAGGCACCCATTTTTGTAACAGGAGACTCATAGGATTAATGAAGAAGCATGGGATAATTCATAAGGTTGCAACAGCATACCATCCTCAAACCAATGGTCAAGCCGAGGTGTCAAACAAAGAGATAAAACGTATCTTGCAGAAGATAGTCAAACCTCATAGAAAAGACTGGAGCACCAGGCTACAAGATGCACTTTGGGCATACATGACAACATATAAAACTCCCATTAGGATGAGTCCTTTCCGCTTAGTTTATGGCAAAGCTTGTCATCTCCCAGTTGAAGTAGAGCACAGAGCCTTTTGGACAGTCAAGGAGTGCAACATGGGAATTGAGGAAGCTGGAGCTGAAAGGAAGTTACAACTGCAAGAACTGGAGAGCCTTCGCCTAGAAGCTTATGAGAACTCACGAATATACAAGGAGAAGATGAAGGCTGTACATGATCAGCACATCAAGAAAAAGGAGTTCCAGCCTGGGGATTTCGTCCTCCTTTACAAATCTCGACTGAGGCTCATGCCAGGCAAGTTGAGATCAAGATGGAAAAGTCCATACAGAGTAGAGAAGGCCGAACCATACAGAGTTTATCACCTCAGCCACCCTTCAAGCTCTGAACTTATCAAAGTTAATGGACAACGTCTGAAGCTGTACCATGGCAAGAAGATACAGAAAAATAAGAAACTTGAGATCTTTCTCTTGGAAGACCCCACATGCCAGAAGATTGAGCTAGTGGAGCGTCCAACTTACGGACGTTAAAGCAAAGTGCTAGGTGGGAGACAACCCACCATGGTAAGATCGTTCTTTTCTTTCTATCTTTAGTTTTTCCTTGTCAATAACTCTTCTCTTTATCAGTACCTTCATGCATCTGCACTTGCATACTTTTATGAAAAAATGGAGGTCACGCGACGCGACCGCATCAGCGATGCGCCCGCGTCGACAAGAGAGGTGAGAAAAATAAAATATGAACAGAGAGTTTCGCTGGAGCATGGCCGGAGGCGTGCCAGTGGCACAAATCATCCCACGCGACCGCGTCATTAACGCGTCTGCATCACATGAGATTCATGGCCTTCCACAACCGCGTGCCCCACGCGGCCGCGTGCCCTGATTTCTGACATAAAAGGGGTGCACAACGAAATATTGCGCGAGATTGGTGCTGGATTGGTGCTGGACGCACCATCCCTATCACGCGACCGCGTCGCTGACGCGTCCGCGTCATCCCTTCTGAAGCCGACTCACGCGATCGCATGCCTCACGCAATCGCGTCACCCCAAATTTGGCAAATATATCAATTTGAACAGAGAGTTGTGCGGGCGCGAGGCTGTACTCGCGCCAGAAGCATCACACGAGTCACGCGACCGCGTGACCGACGCGACCGCGTGACCGACGCGACCGCGTCAACTGGATTAGAACGCAATCACGCGAACGCATGCCCCACGCGGCCGCGTCGCTTGCGCCGCACAGCTCAACCAAAACTGCCAAAATATCTTATCTTTCTCTCCTCCAAATCCTAATTTTTCTTTTTCCTCCTTATTTCTTCCTTCTCCCTTCTTCCTTTTATCTCGCCTTTTACTCTCTCTCTCTCTCTCTCTCTCTCTCTCTCTCTCTCTCTCACCTCTATTAACAAGGTTTTATTTTCTTCTTCCCTCCTTCCTTTTCTATCATTCTTCTTGTTTTATATGTTATTTTCTTTTCTTTTCTTTTTCTATTCTTTATCCATATTTTCCTTCTTCTTCTTTCCTTTTTACATGGTGCTAGAAATTTATTTGAGTCATTATTCCTCATTATATGCTTGTGGATTATTGCAAATTATTTAGCAATTATATATTATTTTCTTTAAAGGGTTGCTTGCATGTTTACTTTAATACTTTCTATACCTTATTTACCATGCATGCTATGTGTTTGTGAAAAAGCCCGTATGGCATCATGCACTTTTCTACATTATCCTATTCTACTACTCAATGCATGTTTTTCACAAATTTCCTTTACTATTTTATTAATTAAATTTAATTGCCAATACAAACATGTTAGTTTGTTACGAAGTGATGCTTGATCTATGCTACTCATGCCCTTGCCGGCATGCCAATAATCATCTTGCATCTACTTACCCTTTTATGCACCTATCCTATTTCCTTTAAAGATCTTTTCACATGTTGTCATCACCATGTGTTTCTTTCATTCATCTTTACTGTGCACTGTTTATTACTCACTCCATCTCCTTCCTTGCTTTAATTCTTTGGATCTAACTTACTTTCTCTTCCCTTTTTCAGAATGGCCACCAAGAAAGGCAAAGAGAAAGCTACCCCTAAACCCACAGCAAGGAAAGGAACGAAGAGAGCATTAGTGGCAGAACCTTCTTCAACTGCAGTTAAGCCCTCAACAAAAAGAATTAAAAGGATGATCAAGGTTGATGAAAAAGAGAGAGCCTTCCTAGCCAGGGCACCGCACGATTCCCAAATTGCTGATGTTTCCTATTTTGGCAGCTCAAAATTACAACAATGAACACCTTCTTATCCTTCCGCCTCATATCGCTGAATTTGTTGAGCCACAAATTGCACAAAGACATTGGGGATTCTTACAGAGACAGTCACGACAGGTTAATCTTTCTTGGGTTGTTGAGTTCTACTCCAACTTCCACCTGCTGACTCTGTAGTCCGTCTATTTACACCAGAAGCAAGTCCCCATTACAGAAGAGGCCATACAGCAAGCCTTAGATCTCCCACCTGCTCCAGATGGGTTGGACGCTTTTCAGCAAGCCGCAATCAAGCGCCAGGCATACACCTTTGACTGGGACACTGTTCTCAGAGTTATCGCTCGACTTGGCAGCAAATGGATCTTCGGATACCATTGTTCCCATCCTAAGGGAATCTCGGCTTCCGCACTTACCTTAGAGGCTCACGTGTGGGCACAGATTATGTCCCATTACGTCTTCCCGAGTACTCATGAGTCCTCCTTCACCGCAGACATGGCCGTTCTACTATGGTGCATCCTCACAGACCAGCCTCTCAATTTACCAAGACATATTCAGAATGCTATGGAACATGTGCAAATCGCGGGCAACCTACCTTTCCCGCATTGGTCTCTGATCTTATCTCAGCAGCCGGAGTATCCTTCAGAGCTAGGGACACCAAAGCCATTCTTCCACGGGATGATCAGTATGTCCCTAACGGGAGATATCTCAGGCCACCGCTTGCCACTACCAGCCAGTCCACAGAAAATGCTGCAACTCCTCCACGTCGGAAAATTAATGGAAGTTTATGTAGATGACATGCTGGTAAAAACACAAAGTGAGGAATCGTAAGCGGTTGGACCAACATGAAAAGAAAGCAAAGCTCCGAGAGCGCCGCAACCAACGCCGTTTCAAACACCTCAGGGAGCTGCTTAGAGGAGATTGCAGAGACTCAGACACCCCAGACTCCACTTCCTTCACCAGCACAGGGAGCCATGACGGCCCCGACTGTGGAGACACTGCCACTAGCCCACCATTGTTCCTGACAGATGGCACCGAGGACGGTGTAAAGCCTTAAGTGTGGGGAGGTCGGTCGGTACCTGACTTCCGGAGGTAATTTCTCTTCCCTAGCACCAATAAATTAGGATATTTTAGTTAGATTTTCTTTCTTTTATAGAATATGATAAATTGCATAGTAATAGGTTAGTTGCATGCATGTTCTACTTGATTGAAAAGACAATAAGTTTCTTCTAAAAAGATATCTTTGGAATAAAATTTCACTAATTTTAATCAAAACTTTTATGATAAATTTGCTTGAAGCTGTATTTGGAACACGATTTTTGAGCTAAGAACACACAACCTGTGAAGATTTGAGCCTTTAGGCATGGTTATATTATTTAACCATAATTATTTTATTCTTGCGTGTTTACTTCTCTATGATTGTAATCTATATTTTGTTTCATCCTATATGTCCAATATTTATTATGTTTATATGCTTGCATGTGTTTGAGGCCATTATTTGTTTAAACTCACTTATCCAAATTAAGCCTACCCTTTTTAATTACCTTTATTAACCACTTTGAGCCTTTAAATCCCATTTGTTCTATATTTTACCACATTACTAGCCTTAAGTGGAAAAACAATTGTATATCCCAAATTGAATCTTTGGTTAGCTTAAGATAGAATTGTGTATGCTAGTTAAGTATGGGAATGTGTGGGAACAAAAGTTATTAAGGGAATGTGTCATGATAATACAATGGGAATTTGGATACCTACTCATGTGAAACTATAAGAATTAAAAATCTATGTGCATTGATAAGCTATGTTTATTTTTATGTCTATAAAAAAAATTCATCAATAAATAAATAAAGGGGCAAAATTACCCCAATGTTAAATTTAAAAAAAAAATTCAAAGATCAATGCACATATGATAAAAATTGATACATGAGTATGAAATGTAAAAGGGAATTCTGGGTAGCTAGGTATGAATTCTAAAGTTATATAAAATATATAGGTTGGGTTAATTAAAGATTCAATTTATAAGCTCACTTAACTATATATGTATCCCTACCCTTACCTTGGCCCCATTACAACCTTGAAAAGACCTCATAATGTTTGCATCGGCATATTAGCTGTTGTTGTTTGGTTAGGAGAAAAACAAAAGTTAGAAAGCATGATTAGAGAAGGATAGCGTGATTACCCTATACACTAGAGAGATTAGAGCGTACATACATCATTAGTGAGGGTTCAATGCTTGAATTTCCATGTTCCCTACTTTCATGAGCTATCTTCTTGCACTTTTATCTGTCTTACTGTATAATGATAGAATTAGTGGAATTTGGTTTGTAATTGTTTGAAGAGCTTATTTACTTTTGATCAAGTGGGCAAGAATCATATAGTTGCATTCATATATATAGGTTGCATTGCATTGCATGAGTTTCTACATGTTCATACTTATTTATCTTATCTCCTTCAATTAAGCATGAGGACATGCTAATGTTTAAGTGTGGGGAGGTTGATAAACCACTATTTTATGGTTTATATTGTGTTTAATTGTGTGGTTTTATCATGAACCTTACCCACTTATTCATTAATTTAGCATGCATTTATATTTCCTTCCTGAAATTATTACATGGTTGAAAACTGCTTCCTAGAGACTTTTTAATTATGCATTTTAGTTCTCCTTTATCCCATTCGATGTCGTGATCTGTGTGTTAAGTGTTTCAGGCTTTATAGGGCATGGATGAGTTGGAGATTGGAAGGGAAGCTAGCAAAAATGGAAGGAACACAAGAAATTGAGGAGATAATCAGGGAGAAGTGACGCGGCCGCATGGCTCACGCGTTCGCGCGAAAGAGGAAAAATCGCAGTGACGCGGCCGCATGGCTCACGCGACCGCGCGGAATGGAAAAGCACAAGTGACGCGGAGGCGAGAACGACGCGAACGCGTGGCAGGGAAAAACGCGAATGACGCATCTGCATGGATGACGCGATCGCGTGACATGTGCGATCTGCATAATCTGCAGATTCCGCTGAGGGCAATTTTGGGCCCTGTTTTGACCCAGTTCTTAGCCCAGAACAGCAGACTAGAGCCAGAGAACATGCCGAAACCAGAAACAACAATCATTCTACACAGTTTTAGTTTTAGATCTAGTTTTTACTCCTCTTCTAGGTTTTTTCTCTCTACACATTGATAGTTCTTAGGATTTGATTTTTCTACCACTTTTTGCATTGGAATACTGAGAAGAGTTATTACCTCTTTAAGACTTCGTCAGTCTAGTTCGATTTCTTTACTTGGCTTTACTCTTCCATGTCCTTTGCTTTGTTAATTTTACCATTGGAATATTATTAGGATTTATTTAATACAAGGATTACTTTTATTTTTATTTGATTATTTTTAGTTTTATTTACAATGTCCTTCTTTAATTCCTTTTCATATGTTATGAATTTTACATTCACAATGAGCGAGTAGTTCCCTAACTTGACGGGGAGTTGATTGAAAGGAACCAATTGAGTTGGAAGGCTTAAAAGAAAGATTGTAATTGGGTTTATTGTTGGATTTCCCTCTAGTCACTAACACCAACCCCTTTTAATTAAATGGGTTGCAACTTGTGAACAGACATAGCATTCCAACCTGTTTGACTTTTCCTTACCTAGTAAGAGATAATTAAACAGGATAACCTTTAATTATCAATTAATCTAGAAAGTAATCCAACAACAGCAGGACTTCCAACTAATCAACTCCCAGTCAAGGCTTTTATTTACATTATTCAAATTCTCCAATTTTATTTCCTGTTTACTCAACTCAACCCTTTTTGAAAACATCTGATTAATAAAAATAACACACTTTTCTGCAACTCGTTGGGAGACGACCTGGGATTCATACTCCCAGTATTTTAGTTTTAAATTTCTGTGACACCTTTCTAAATTGATAAGTGGAATTCTGGTGAGTTAAGAACTATACTTGCAACGCATATATTTTAATAATTTTTAATTCACCAATTTTTGCCCCATCAATAGGTCAAGCATTCAATGTCCAAATTAGATGACCAAATCTCTCAAATTAATAATATGTTTGTAAAAACAATTATATTTAAATAATAAAATAGAGAAGGGGTTATGTGAAAAGCAGGCTTTTAGAGTAGTAGATTTAAAAGAAATCCAAGAATAGTGCAAAATGCCATGTGGGCATTTTCACAAACACATAGCATGCATGTTAAATAAGGTATGTAAAATATTAATTAGAACATGCAATTAACCCTTATAATAATATATAATTGTTTAAACAAATCCCAAACAATCCATAAGCAACATATAAAAATAATGACCCAAATAAAATTCCAACACCAATGAAGATAATGCAATGAATGAGGGTATGCAAATAAATTGAATGAAATAGGATGGAAGTGAAGAGAGATGGGAAGTGAAATAGATGAAGAAGAAGAAAGTATGAAAAGGAGGAAGAAAGAAGAAAAGATAGAAGAGATTAGGATTAGAGAGGAAAAAAATAAGATAATTGGCGCTGATCTGGATAAGTTGTGCGGCACAGGTGATGCGGACGCGTGGGGTGACGCGTTCGCACGGGTGGCGCTATTGTCAAGTGACGCGGCCGCGTGGGGCACGCGGTCGCATGAGTGAATTTGAAAATAAAAACAAAAACTAACAAAAAGAAAAGATTTTGAAAAAGATATGATTTTTGAAAAGAATAAGATAAGATTTTGAGAAATATATGATTTTTGAAAAAAAAAAAGATAAGATAAGATTTTTGAAAAAGATATGATTTTTTATTTTGAAAAAGATTTGAATTTTGAAATTTAAAACTAAGATAAGATAAGATAAAAATTTTAAAATAAAAATCTGAAATTTTTTTGTTTTTTTTTTTGAAAAATATTTACAATAACCAATAATAAGGCACACGTTTGCAATTCCCCGGCAACGGCGCCCTTTTGAAGAGCTGAAGATTGATGGTTTAGAAGTTATAGTAAACTCTCGTTGTAAGTATAATTACTAAACCAAGCAATCAACCTTTCTTACAAACATTTTGGTTGTCACAAGTAACAAACCCCTTTAAAATTGATAACCGAGTATTTAAACCTCGGGTCGTCTTCTCAAGGAATTGCAGGGAGGTATGTTCTTATTATAGGTTATGGGTTTTGTAAATTGGGGTTTTGAGAGTGAGGAATAAGTAAATTAAATGACAAATAAAATAAATAATTAACTATAAAATAAACTCTTGGCAAGATATGAAAATTCGGAAGTCCTATCCTAGTTACTCCTATGAGAATGGAAGTTAATCCCACTTATTTAACCTTTGCGTAAGCAAGGAAAAGTCAAGTGAACCAATTGGTTAGATTTCCCAAGTCCTAGCCAAATCCTAAGGAAAGACTAGAGTTAGCGGAATTCCAGTTAATTAGCCGACATAACAATCAATCATGAATAGTTGATAACTTAAGAGCTTCCAGTTAATCAATTAAAGCCAATAATATAAAAAGCTAAATATGAATCTTAGATCTGAAATACCTCAAATAACTTACATTCAAAGCAATAAAATCTAACATGGACAATATTCATAAGCCAATTGGGCAACATAAATCAAACATAAATAAAAGCATTAAAGTATCTCAAAGTAGAAGAGAAATATAAAGTAAAAGAAATATTGAACCTGATGAAGAGTTGAAATCCTAAATCCTTTAAGAGGAATCCTAATCCTAAATCCTAAGAGAGAGGAGAGAACCTCTCTCTCTAAAAACTACATCTAAAACCTAAAATTGTGAATTATGAAAGCATAATTATGAATGGATGCATTCCCCCACTTTATAGCCTTTAATCTATGTTCTCTGGGCTGAAAACTGGGTCAGAAACAGTTCAGAAGTCGCTGATTGTGAAATTTGGTCCGTACAGGTCGCGGCAAAGTGACGCGGAGGCGTCGTCCACGCGTCCGCGCGGATTGAAGTTCGCAGATGCGACGCGGACGTGTCATCCACGCGTTCGCGTCGCTTAACTTCAGAGCAGCTATAGCAAATTATATATCATTGCGAAGCTCCAGATGTTAGCTTTCTAACGCAACTAGAACCGTATCATTTGGACATCTGTAGCTAAAGTTATAGCCGTTTGAGTGCGAAGAGGTCAGGCTGGACAGCTTAGCAATTTCTCCAATTTCTTGTATTCCTTCCACTTTTGCATGCTTCCTTTCCATCCTCTAAGCCATTCCTGCCCTGTAATCTCTGAAATCACTTAACACACATATCAAGGCATCTAATGGTAATAAGAGAGGTTAAACATAGGGAACTTAAGGCCAAAGAAGCATGTTTTCAATCAAAGCACATAATTAGGAAGGCAAATGTAAAACCATGCAAATAGTATGAATAAGTGGGTAAAGAGTTGATAAAAACCACTCAATTGAGCACAAGATAAACCATAAAATAGTGGTTTATCAACCTCCCCACACTTAAACATTAGCATGTCATCATGCTAAGCTCAAGAGAAGCTATAAGAGAGTGAAGAGGAATGGTACAATGTATGGAATGCAACCTATCTATATGAATGCAACTACATGCAGAATGTTTCTACCTACTTGGTTAAAAGTAAATAAGCTTTTCAAGACAAACATAGATCAGATTTTACTAATTCAAATTATACAATAAAAGACAAGTAAACTTGTAAGAAGATAGCTCATGAAAGCAGGGAATATAGAATTAAGCATTGAACCCTCACTGATAGTGTATATCACTCTAGTCTCTCAAGTGTATAGGGTAATCCACTCTACTCTTCCATAGTTATACTTTCTAAACTTTGTTCTTCATCTAATCAATCAACAAATATTTAATGTATACATACAAACATCATGAGGTCTTTTTCAAGGTTGTAATGGGGCTAAGGTAAGGGTAAGGGTATATATATATATAAGGCTAAGTGAGTTAAATAATTGAATCCTTGATTAGTCTAGGATCTCACCTAACATATACATACTTTATACAATTTAAAATGCTTTACCTAGCTACCCAAATTTTTTCCACTTTTGTATTACATGCTCATGTATCAAACTTATTTTTGAATTTTGTCCCGTGTGCATTGATTCTTTTTTTTTTATTTGGGGTAATATTTTTTTTATTTTATTATTATTTTTTTGTATCCCCTTATTCAATTACTTAAATTTTTTTTTCAATGCACATGGTAATTTAATTATTTTGATTTTATATGAGCATGCTTCCCAAATTTTCAAATAACTTATTCAAATTAATTCCCTACTTTTTTTTTTCTATCATCCCATGTTCTCATAAAATTTTCCACACTTAAATTTTGCACAATATTTATCTTAAGCTAACCAAGGATTCAACTTGGGATTTTTATTTTGTTTTTCTGCTTAAGGCTAGGCATGTGGTTATAAAACAAGAGGGGATTTAAAGGCTCAAGGGGGCTAACAAGGGTGATGTAAAAAGTAGGCTAATTTGGGAATGGTGAGCTAGAATCAAACAATGGCCTCAATCATATGAAAGTATGTAAATATACTAAATAATGGACATATAGAATAGAACAAAGCAAAGATTGCAATCATAGAGAAGAAAACACACAAGAATAAAATATTATGGTTAAATAATGTAACCATACAATTAAGCTCAAATCTTACAGGTTGTGTGTTCTAGCTTTTACCTATGTTCCAAATACAACTTCAAACAAATTTAACAAAAAATTTTCAATTTAAATTAGTGAAATACTATAAAAATTTCTTGAAAAAGAAAATATTACTTCAACCAAGTAGTGACTAAATGCATAAAATCAAACAAACATGCAATTGCAACAATTAACAAATTAACATTGGTGTTGAGAATGGACTAACTAACCCGCGGAGATCAGTATCGACCTCCCCACACTTAAAGATTGCACCGTCATCGGTGCATGCAAAGTTGTGTAGATGGATGGGGTTGTGGTTCCTCAGCTGGTGCTCTTTTTGTTCCTTTCCTTGCCAGTGGTTTGGGAGTAGCTTTCTTTTCGCCTTTTTTGGTGGCCATCTTGAAAAGGGAAAAAGTAAGTAACTTTAAAACTAAGGGTTAGAGCAAGGAAGAGGATAGTATAATTAATAATCAATGCACGGTAAAGAAGGATATTGTTAACACATGGTCATGACTACATGTGAAAAGGTCATCAATGAAAATATAGCAAGTGCATGTAATGGCAATTAGATGCAAGATGTTTATTGGCATACTGGCAAAGGCATGAGTAGCATAGATCAAGCACTAAATTTCCAAGTTAGATTATCATCTCCTTCAAACTAATAAGCTGTTTGTATTGACAATTATATTTAATTAATAAAACATAAAAGGGGTTTTGTGAAAAGCAAGCACTAGAGTAGTAGAATAGAATAATTTAAAATAGTGCACAATGCCATACGGGCTTTTTCACAAACACTTAGCATGCATGGTAATTATGTTATTGAAAGTATTGAATTTTGAACATGCAAGTGACCCTAAAAATAATTAATAATTGTCAAACAATTCCTAATTAATCCACAGCAAAATATAGAAAATAATGATCCAAATAAATTTTCAACACCAATTAAAAGAAAAAGAAAGAAAAAGAAAGTAAGGAAGAAAGAAATAAGAAGGGAAAGAAAAGATTTAGATTTGGGGAAGAAAAGATGAGATATTTGGCTGATTTAGATAAATTGTGCGCTGCTTGTGACGCGGACGCGTGAGTGACGCGTTCGCGCGGATAGTGCTTCTATGAAATGACGCAGTCGCGTCATCCACGCGGTCGCGTGGATCAATTTATGCCATTAGCACGAGGGCAGCCTCGCGGTTGCGCAACTCTCTGTTTGAAATGCATATTTCCAAATCCTTGGGTGACACGATCGTGTGGGTGACGCGATCGCGTGAATGGCCTATTTTGAAAAACGACGCGGACGCATGGGGCACGGGTTCGCATGGTAGGGCTTGTGCTTCTAGCACGAGTCCAGCCCAATTCCAGCTCAACTTTCGGCCATACACCTTTTTACGTCAATTTATAGGGCACGCATTCGTGTGGGTGATGCGGACGCGTGGGAGGCATTTTTCCCACATGACGCGGACATAATGGCTCACTTATGACAAATTATATATCAAATCGAAGCCCCGGACGTTAGCTTTCCAATGCAACTGAAACCGCATCTTTTGGACTTCTGTAGCTCAAGTTATGTCTGTTTGAGTGCAAAGAGGTCAGGCTGACAGCTTAGCAGTTTCTTCAACTTCTTGTATTCCTTCACTTTTGCATGCTTCCTTTCCATCCTCTAAGCCATTCCTGCCCTATAATCCCTGAAATCACTTAACACACATATCAAAGCATCTAATGGTAATAAGAGAGGATTAAAATAAAAGGAAATAAAAGCCAAAGAAGCATGTTTTCAATCATAGCACAGAATCAGGAAGGAAAATATAAAACATGCAAATCATATGAATAAGTGGGTAAAGAGTTGATAAAATCCACTCAATTAAGCACAAGATAAACCATAAAATAGTGGTTTATCAATTATTCCTTTTTCGGTCAGGAAAAGAGGCATTTAAAAATCAAGGGGAGAGTCATTAACGGGCTGAAGATAAAAAGGCCCAACAAATTGAAACAGGATGGTGGTAAAACTAAGAAGATCAAGGCCCGAAGGAAGAAGGCTGGCCTTGTGTTATTAGGACCGGGTAGAGCTGACCCGGTTGAAGATGGATCGACCTGGTCTGATGAAGGAGCGAAGAACCAAGCGCCTCCTTTCCCAGTTGCACGATGCCAGCGGAGAGACGATGCTGCGAGCTTGGGCGAGCGTGCGGGCGGCCAAAGGGATTGTTGCGAAGCACAAGGAACTGCTGGGGAAGCAACAAGAGATGGACATCCTGCAGTGGTGGACGCGAGGGACGGCGCAAGGGGTAGCCATGAGGAGTGCGAACAAGCTGGAGAAGGCGTGGCCTGGTTGGAAGACAACGTTCTAAATCAATCGCTTCCCTTAATGCTGCCAGGATGCCAGCGAAGAAAAGAGGATGCAGTTAGGGGAGGGCTTGCAGTCGCACAGTGTGACTGTGGCACACTGTAAGGAGCCGTTAGAGAAGAAAGAAGCCATGGGCAGCACGCTGGGGTCGATGCGGAGGAGTGAGCAAGGTGCGGCCATGACGAGCATGAACAAGGGGGCAGGAAGCGCTACATCTGACCACCAATTTGAAAGTACCAACAGGAAGACTAAGAATCCAAAGCAAGTTGAGGTGGAAGGAAGAGGGCAGGACAGTGATGTATAGAAGCTATATGAGGGTAAAGATAAACGTGTAACCGGTGATTGATAAACTCCAATTTGACGGTTTATCTTGTATTGAATTTAGAGTATTTTGATGACCTTTTCTTGCATTTAACCTATGAATTAGCATGGTTTTGTAATCTCTCCCGTATTTGTGCTTAAGTGTAAAAACATGCTTTTTAAGCCTTATTTTGATGAATTCTAATTCCACTTTGATTCCATAAGATGCCTTGATGTGTTTGCTAGTAATTCCAGGATTGAAATAGGCTAGGCATGGATCAAAGGGAGCAAGGAAGGAAGCATACAAGTGGAGAGAAGCATGAAAAGTCAAAGAAGTGAAATCGGCCAAGCACGCGCACGCGCACAAGGCGCTCACGCGCACATTGCAGAATCGGCCAGGGGCGCGCACGCATACCGTGCACGCACGCATCGCAGTCGGCACATGACTTCATTAAAGCAACACGTGCCTGACGATTTGGAAGGGTTTCTGAACCCATTTTGGCGCCAATTACTGATAGGAAGGAATAAAAGGATCAAGGATTGAGGGGGAAGACATCTTCGAATCATTTTTTTGCATCATTAGGATTAAGATTAGTTAGTTTCTAGAGAGAGAAGCTCTCACTTCTCTCTAGAATTAGGATTAGGTTTAGGTTAATCTCTCTTCTTAGATCTAGGTTTAATTCATGCTTTGATTCACTTTTCCTTTATCAATTCTTAATCTTCCCCTCTTCCTCTCTCTAGTTATGTGCTTTAATAATTGTAATTCTTCACTTTGTTTTGGATAGATTGTTGTTCCTTTATTTTCTTTCAATAATGCAATTTGAGGTAATTCATGATAATTGTGGTTTCCTTGAATTGTTGTTGTTAATTCCTTGCAATAATTGTTGTTAGATTTCATTCTTGTTCTCAATTTACTGTGCTTTCCTTATATACCTTCCAAGTGTTTGATGAAATGCTTGGTTAGATTTTAGTGTAGATTTTGTTCCTCTTGGCCTAGGTAGAGTAATTAGTGACTCTTGAGTTATCTAATTCCTTTGTTGATTGATAATTAGAAGTTGGTAATTGATTTGAATGCCTCTAAAGCTAGTCATTCCTTTAGGAGTTGATTAGGACAGAGGAATCTACTTGACTTTCCCCCATGGTTAGAGGTTAACTAAGTGGGAGCAATGGACAATTTGTCATCACAATTGAGGAGGATAATTAGGATAGGACTTCTAGTTCTCATATCTTGCCAAGAGCTTTGCTAGTTTTTAGTTTATTTTCTTTGCCATTTATATTTCTTATCTAAAATCTTAAAAACCCCAAATATAACTCACAACCAATAACAAGACACTTCATTACAATTCCTAGGGAGAACGACCCGAGGTTCCAATACTTCGGTTTATAAATTTAGGGGTTTGTTACTTGTGACAAACAACTTTTTGTATGAAAGGATTATTGTTTGGTTTAGAAACTATACTTTACAATGAGATTTCATTAGTGAAATTCTAAACCGTCAAAAATCCGTTCATCAAAATGGCGCCGTTGCCGGGGATTTACAATGGTGTTATGTTATTGGTTATTGTACATATGGGAATATTGTGAATAGGTTTATCTTTTGTTTGTTTCTTAATTTTTGTTAGTTTTATTTTGTTCTCTCACTATGAATTCTCACTTTGGCTTTGAGTTTGGTTCTAATTGTGTTGTAGGAAATATGCACTTCAATGATAACATGTACCAAGGATGGAACCAACAAAGATGGGAGGAGCCTCAAGGAATTGATCACTCCTATTGGCAACAACCCCCAGATACTTATAGGTATAATTCCCGTCCTAATGCATGTCAACTTAACGGCTATGATGACTCTTTTTGTGACACTCAACAACCACCACCATATGCCTATGAATCTCATCCTCAACATGAACCTCAACCATTCTCACAAATGTTTCATTACCAAACACCGCCCTATGATCCATATCCATCATATGACCAAACCCCCATACCATACTCTTATGACCATTATGAGCAAGAACCCCTAGAACCACCACAACCCTATCATGATTATTACCAAGAACCACCTCAATACTCACCATCTTCACAATTCTACGAAGAAGAACCACCTTCCTACCATGAACCCTCTCTCCAAAATGATGAGCCTTCTTACTCACCCCAAGCCCCAATGGACGACTCTCTCACTTTGTTACTTAAAGGACAAGAAGTCATGAAGCGAGATACACTTGAGTTTGTGACCAACTTGACTAAGGTGGTGCACACTTTAGCCCACCAATGTTTGAATACTCAAGGAATTTCTGGACCACATGTGAAAAGTCAGAAGAAGAGCAAAGCATGAAGGAGAAATTGGAAAATTCGGTGGAGAAGGAAGAGTCAAATTTTGGGTTAGAACATTTGGAGGAGCCTATGATCATTGAAGAAAAGGAAGAAGTGGTCGAATATTTAGGAGATTTTGAAAGTCCAAGGGAATGTAGCATCATGGAGCACTCTTCCAAGAAGCTTGATATTGATGTTGAGGATGGTGCGCAACCTCCAAGGCATATCATCATTGGAGACTTGGAAGAGGCTTATCAAGAGATGGATTCAATCATGGATGAATTTCTCTCTACAACGGAATCCTCTCCCATTGGACATGAAGTTGAAATTATAAAAGAATGTTCACAACCTCCCATACCCTTGGTGAGCAACGAAAAAGAGAGTGAATTGGAGGAGAGCTACCAAGAGGGAAAAGTTGGCATGGTGTATATCGAAATTGAAGAATATGAAGAGGTTGATCAAGAGATGGATTCATTCATCAATAAATTCCTATCCAAAATTGAATCACCTCCTATTAGGCAAGAAATCAAAGTTCTTGAGGACGACGCCAAGCCAAGTGAAAAAGGGGAAAAGGTTGAAATTGAAGAAGCTTGCGAAGAGGTGGAAACAACTAAAGAAGAGCCTAAAGAAGTAGACCTTGCATTGTCTAAGTGTGGGGAGGTCTCCCTCCCCAAGTCACCATCCAACACAACATTCAAGTGGGTAAAACTCTTATCCCTAAGTTTTACTTTCTCACTTGAATATGGTTTAATTGAAAATGATGGTCAACTTAGAGCTCTTTGTGGAGTTAAAAGTATAAGAGAGTTGTGTAGTGGTTGGAAACATCATTCTAAGCTCATGACGGTTGTAAGCTCAAAATTCAAGAGCAATGGTTGGTGTAGAACCAAATTGCATGGGTCTAGGAAGTTGTTTGGAAGCTTCTTTGAGAGTTCTAAGGTCATGCCACCCACATGGACTAATAATGATCAACTTAAAGATGGGTGTAGAAACAAGATATGGGATCCCGGTATACATGAGGATCAACTTTGGGAGCCCCAAGCTTGTGAAGAACTCCATCAACACTTGGTGCAACAAATAAGAAGTCTTGGGGCATAATGGAGAACCAAGCATTGGTGGGAGTTCCAAGATGAGTACAAGCACAAGCCACCTTGAGAGGAGCTCCCCATAAGTCCAACTTAAGGACAATAAACAAAAGTGCTAGGTGGGAGACACCCCACCATGGTAACATCTTTTCATTTTCTTTCTTTGTAAATATTGGTAGAATTAGTTTAATTCATGTTTTTATTGGTTTGTTAAGTTTAGTTAGAAGTATAATATGTTAAATAAGGTTTTATGGTGTTTTGGTAGTTGTTTGGAGGATTGAAAGGCTTGGATTGGTGCAAGAACTTCGAAAAAAAATTTGAAAAACAGAATACCATCCACGCGTGCGCGCACATAACGCGTACACGCACCTGAGCACTTTTCGACCATCCACGCGGACGCGCACTGTACGCGTACGCGTGGATGCAAAAATTCGACCCCAGCCAAAAACCTGAGAGTTAGGCCTGCACTGTGCGAACATTGGGCCTAAGGCACAAGTCTGTGCACGCGTGCGCGCACCTGGCGCGTACGCGCACACGATCTTAAGTTCGCAATGCACGCGCATGCATGCTGTGCGCGCGCGTGTCGATTGCACGATCCACACTTTTGGTACTTTTACCAGAGAGTTATGCCACTTTTGGGCCAACACTAAGCCTCTCGCCTAACTCAACGCACGCGTGCGCGCACTTGGCGTGTACGTGTCCTTCGACCAATATACCCATTGACACGTAAACGTGCATGACGCGCACGCGTCGGTAAAAAAAAAGTTTTTTTTCTCCCCTTCCATTTTCTTTTGCTTATCACATTCGCATACTTCTACTCTTCCCATTTTCATTTAGTTTTTGCAGCATGTTTTTGTTTTTTTAAGTCATTTTAATAATGGTGTTGCATCTTTCTACTCAATTGTTGAGTATTCCTTGCATTACTTTCGTGCCTCTTGACTTGTTTCATATTGTTGGGTGATGTTTTTCTTTAAATCAATGCTCAATCTTTTATACACTTGTGTTCTTTGTGCATTGATATGACCTTATATTGTCTTTCATGGCCCACTCTCTCTTGTTTGAACTTGATGCTCATCATGCTCTTCATGCTTTGCTCTTACTCTTGCATCAAGTATCATTGATATGCCATTTTCTCTTATTGTTCCCTCCTCTACATGTTTTAGCTACCATGTAGTAGAGAACCATACTCCTACTTGGCATTAACCCCCGCCTATGTCCTATTTGCTTTGATATCTTTGTCATAGGCTTAATATTCCTTTCCTTTCTATCCTTTTAGGTTGGCCACCAATACGGAAGGAAAGAAAAGTTTCTAAATGGGGCAACAAACAAGTCATCCGCACAACCTTTTGAAGGAGCTCATCAATTGTAGCAACCCGTCCACCTTGCTCTCCTTTGCATGCACCGAGGACGGTGCAATCTTCAAGTGTGGGGAGGTCGTCCGACCGATCTCCATGGGTAACAATTTCCTTTTTAACACCAAATTTTTATTTTCTTTGTTAGATTAGCTATTGCATTGCATGATAGGTTGCATGTTAGTTAGAATTTGTACATATTTTTACCACTTCTTTTTTTTATTAGGACTACTTAGTTAGGCTAATGATTTCCTTTCCAAGAAACTGTTTTAGGGCACCCTACCAATTTGAAAAAGAAAATTTGTGGAACTTGCTTGAAAGAATGTATTTTGGAACATGGTTTTTGAGCTAAGAACACACAAGCATGTGAA
>NC_029773.3:38110549-38112862 GCF_000817695.3 Arachis duranensis | reverse complement strand
ATTATTCTCTTTCTATGGTTGTAATCTTTGATTTGTTTGATTCTTTATGTCCATTATTTTGTGTATTCATGCATTTATATGATTGAGGCCATCATTTCATTTAGCTTACTTACCCAAAAATCCTTACCTTTTATCATCCATTGTTAGCCAATTTGAGCCTACACTTAACCCACTTTGTTCTTAATTTAGCACATTACAAGCCTTAAAGCGAAAAACAATAAATGTCCTTAATTTGGATATTTGATTGGCTTAGGCTAGTGTGTGTGAGTATCATTCAAGTGTGGGAACCTTGGGACATTGGGTGAATAAAAGGGTAGTTTTGTATTATTAGTGTAAATATTGGGAATTGGGTACATACTCATGTATTGATCAAATGTAAAACCTTATGCATTGATGCTCTTGTATATAAAAAAAATGAGAAAAAAAGAAAAGAAAAAGAAAAAAAACAATTGAAAAAAAAATATAGAAAAAGAAAAAGAAGAGAAAAAAAATAGAAAAAGAAAGAAATAAAAAGGAGACAAAATGCCCCAAAGTAAAGTCCAATAAAGATCAATGCATAAGTGTTGTGAAATGAAAAGGGATACATGAGTATGTGAAAAAAGTGAGAAATGGGTAGTTAGGTAAGAACTCAATTGTATAGGATGTTATAGGTTAGGTGGGAAGTTTAAGCTTATCAAAGATTCAAATTTTAAGCTCACTTGACCAAATATGCACCCCTACCTTGACCCTAGCCGCATTACAACCTAAAGAAAAGACCTCATGATACTTGTATGCATGCATGAAATATATGTTGATTGTTAGATGAAAAACAAATCTTGAAAAGCATGATTAGGGGAGAATTGAGAGAATCAACCCTACACACTTGAGCGACTAGAGTGCAAACACTTCTGGTGAGGGTTCGATGCTCAACTCCTTGATTCCCGGCTTTCATGAGCGTTCTTTTGCAAGTCTATTTGGACTTCATTTCCATACTTGAATTGGTAGGATTCATGAATTGTCATATGACCTTAGCCCTACCCGTTTATACATGCACTTGGAGGATTGATTTATTTTTAACCAAGTAGGTAAAACCATTTTGCATTTAGTTGCGTCCATTTAGATAATTACATATAGTTTAGGTTGCATATAGTTTATTTACATTGAATAAATGTTGATACCCTTTGTTTCTCTCTTGACTTAAGCATGGGGACATGCTTGGTTTAAGTGTGGGGAGGTTGATAAACCCCATTTGTAAGGTTTATCTTGTGCTTGATTTAGGGGATTTTATCACCTTTTACCCACATTTATTCAATGAAATAGCATGGTTTTTGATATTCTCCCTTAATTGTGCTTAAGAGTGAAAACGTGCTTTTTAGGACTCAAAATAGCTAAATTTAATTCACCTTGATTCTAGTAGATGCCTTGATATGTTTTCTAAGTGATTTCAGATTTAGAAGGCAAAGATTGGATCAAGGGAATGAAGGAAAAGCATGTAGAAATGGAGAACTCATGAAGAAATGAAGGAATCGCAAAAGCTGTCAAGCTGACCTCTACGCACTTAATTGACCATAACTTGAGCTACAGAGGTCCAATTGATACGGTTCTAGTTGGGTTGGAAAGCTAACATCCGGGGCTTCGAAACAATATAAGATTTGCCATAGTTGCATTGCGCATAGGGGGCGTGCACGCGCACGGTATGCGGACGCGCCGATGGTGGCACATGACCCACTTAATGCAACACGTGGCCAGCGATTTTAGAAGCCTTGTGGGTCCAATCCAACTCATTTCTGATGCTATTTAAGCCAAGGATTGAAGAGGAATCAACATACTTTTGACATTAGTTCATTTTCACTCATTAGGATTTGTTCCGAGGGTTACCTGAAACGTGTAGCTCGGTCGTCTTGGAGAGGCCCGAGGTGGGGGTCAGGGACCCGAGCTTGATATGTGGAGTGGTTGGTGGTTGTACCTGCAATGACACTCCGATGCTTAAGTTAGCATGGGTTCAAGCAGATATGTGTAGAATGTGGAATATATTTCATACCTGGGTGCTCCAGTGTATTTATAGTAGTTGGCCGTGATCCTCCTTGGATAAGATATTCTTATCTTATCTTATCTTTTGGGAGTTTTATCTCTATCTTTGTGGAACCGCCTTTCCTAGGCCTTTTCGGCCTTTAGGTTTTGGGCTGCGTTCCTTTTGATGGGCCTTCTTAGCTTTATTGTCCGAGGTCCGACCTCAGGCGTGGGCCTTTGGGACGAGGTCGGGCCTTTCATGGATTTTGCCGAGTTGGAGGAGCCCGGTCAGGGTATGAACAGTGCCCCTGCCCGAGTTCGTCC
>NC_029773.3:38107927-38108794 GCF_000817695.3 Arachis duranensis | reverse complement strand
TTTCAAAAATGGCCGTTCCTGCATTTATTGCATTTTACCGTTTCTCCTCGATTTCCGTTCGGGCTTTGTGAAGGCATTATTTATTTGCCCCTTTCCTCCTTTTTCTTCGTTTATTCTGTTCCCTTTTTTGAGCCCCGCTTCTTTTTCTTTCGTTCTTCTTCTCCGAATCTTTCCGCGTGTCTTTCCGGGGTTTCCTCTGCGCCGCCGTTCCGTTTTCCTTGTTTCGGAGCTCGTCGTCCTCGTTTCTTTTTTCCAGGTTTGTTCCCATCTCTTTTTTTGTGCACATATGCTTCTGTTTCTTTTTCTTCTATGCTTGGGTTGCCCCGAAAAGAGGCGCCGCCAGTTGTTTGTACATGGGGGGGGACTCTTTTTGTTCTCTGGTATTTTGCTCCGGGTTGCTGTATTTTCTTCTAAAAGATCTCTGTTTCTTGCTTTTGCTGAATGGGTTTTCGCTGTCTGCTTTTATGTGATTTTTTCTTGCTGTTGTATTCTTCTTTGTAGGCAAGAATTTTATGTCTCGAAAGGTTCTTCAAGCGATGTCGACCAAGATTCCAAGTGGTCTTGGTTGGGTAGATCCTGTTCCTCTAAGGGTCCCTTCTGTGGTAGATTCTGAGTATTTAGCTAGGTTTCGTAGGCAATGTAGCATATGTGAAGATAGAGAGTCTGAGAGGATTACGAACTAGTAGCCCCGGATTCCGAGGAGAGAGTTTGCTTCCCGCCCCTAGATGGTTCCGAGAAGCTCTTCTTTTACGCTTATGATTGTTTTTTCTCTAAGCTGAGTGTCCGACTTCCTTTTACCGACCTGGAGTCCGAGGTGTTATGGTCTTGTAACCTTGCCCCTACGCAGCTCCATCCAAATTCTTGGGC
>NC_029773.3:38103149-38103966 GCF_000817695.3 Arachis duranensis | reverse complement strand
CTTTGATGGTGTGGGCTTGAAAGTAGGGACGGAGCCTCCGAGCTGTGAACACTAGGGCGTAGGCGAATTTTTCTATCTTCTGATAGTTTAATTCGGCTCCTTGTAGTGCCTTGCTTACAAAGTATATGGGGTGTTGTCCTTGGTCATTTTCTCGTATTAATGCTGAAGTGACTGCTCGATGTCCGACCGAGAGGTATAGTACGAGCTCTTCCCCTTTTAAAGGTCGGGTTAGGATTGGTGGCTGCCCGAGGAATTCCTTGAATTCTTGAAAGGCTTTTTCGCACTCCGGGGTCCACGAGAAGGGTTTCCCTTTCTTTAGGAGTGAGTAGAGAGGTAGTGATTTTATCGCTAATCCTGCTAAGAATCTTGATAGGGCGGCCAGCCTTCCATTCAGCTGTTGTACTTCTTTGACACACGTCGGGCTCTTCATATTGAGTATCGCTTGGCATTTGTCCGGGTTTGCTTCGATGCCCCTTTGAGTCAACATGAAGCCTAAGAACTTTCCGGCTTCTGCGGCGAAGGTGCACTTCATCGGGTTGAGTCTCATGTTGTGTTTTCTGAGGGTGCCGAAGACACTGGTGAGCTCGGTCAGCAAGTTTCCGTCTTCTTGTGTCTTTACCAGCATGTCGTCGACGTACACCTCTAGTTGTAGTCCGATGTGCTCTGAGAACACTTTGTTCATTAGCCTCTGGTAGGTTGCCCCTGCGTTCTTCAGCCCGAAGGGCATTACTACGTAGCAGTAGTTTGCCCTTGGGATTATGAACGAGGTCTTTTCTTGGTCGGGTCCATACATCGGGATTTGATTGTATCCCGAGTA
>NC_029773.3:38097012-38100460 GCF_000817695.3 Arachis duranensis | reverse complement strand
ATTCATCTTCTTCTAGTTCTATCTTCTCAATTCCTTGTTGTTACATTCATTCTTCTTCCATTCTTTTGTTGCAATTTCCTTTATGTTGTTCTTATGTTTTGTTGTAGATCTACTATTGTTCCTTCCATTTTCTTTCAATTCAATAAGACGTAATTCATATAGATCTTGTCTCCTTTAATTGTTGTTGTTAATTCTTTACATTTGATGGTTGTTAGAATTAATTCTTGTTGTTGATTTACTATGCTTTTCTTTTGTGCCTTCCATGTGTTTGATAAAATGCTTGGTTGGATTTTAGAGTAGAGTTTTATGTTCTTGGCTTGGAAAGGTAACTTAGGAACTCTTGAGTTACTAATGTCCAAGTAATTGATGATTGGGATCCATTGACTCTAGTTCTCACTAATTGAATTAGTGGAGAGTTAGGACTTATGGACTAGGATTGATATAGCTCATTTGACTTTCCTTTACTACTAGTTAGAGGATGATTTAATGAGATTAATCCTTGCCAATTCTCATATTGTGGTTAGTGATTAGGATAGAGATCCTTGACCACCAAACCTTGCCAAGACCTTTTTAGGCCTTAGTTTACTTTCTTGCCATTTATCTTTCATGTTTCTTATTAAAACCCCAAAAATAACTCACAACCAATAACAAAACACTTCATTACAATTCCTAGGGAGAACGACCCAAGGTTTGAATACTTCGGTTATTAATTTTAGGGGTTTGTTACTTGTGACAAACAATCTTTTGTATGAAAGGATTATTGTTGGTTTAGAAACTATACTTGCAACGAGAATTCATTTGTGAAATTCTAAACCGTCAAAAATTTAATCATCAGTGATACAAAAGGCAGGAAGTTCATGGTGGGGGAAGTCGTGTGCTTGGGAGAAGCTTCTGGGATTGGAAAAGCAGGAGAACCTGAGGACCAAGTAGTGGAAATTTTGGCACAAACATGGATTGCAAGAAGACTCAGTGAGGAGCAGAGGAAAGCAAATTCGGAGTTGGAAAGAGGAAATGGCAGAGAATAAAGAGGCCTACAAACTGGAGGTCGAATCAGGAGCAATACCATGCAGTGATGAGGAAGACATCATGGCAATTCTCCAGGAGCAAAATGAGGCCATAGCTCTGAAGCGAAGACAGTCAAAACAAAAAGAGAAAATCAGAAGAAGTCGCCCAAAATGTCGTAAGCAGCTGTGTGATAAAATTTATAAATGATTTTATGTTCTTGGAATACTAGGGGGTTGAGAGGTGTTGCAAAACTGAACATGATCAGAAACATCAAAAATAAGTTTAGATTAGATATGTTGGGGTTGATAGAAACCAAAAAAGAAGAGGGGAAAAAATATTATGTAGCTAGAATTTGGGGTAATGATAGAGCTAGTTGGGAGTGTGTTAATTATGTTGGAACATCCAGAGGTCTACTATTAATTTGGGATGAATCAGTATTTAAATTGATGAATTGCTATAAAGGAGATATGTGGCTATGTGTAGAAGGAGTGATGACCAAAGATAATTTTCACTATGCGATTTGTCTGGTGTATGGCCGCATGTAAGAGACGAAAAACTCTTAATGTGGGAAGAATTAAGTTATATTACAGGATTGTGTCAAACCCCATTTTGCTACATGGGAGATTTCAATGAGATTGTGCGTATAGAAGAAAGGAAAAGGGCGACCAACTTGTCAGCTTCTGCTGAAGACTTCAAAGCATGGCTCAATGATATGGAGTTGGTGGATTTGGCAATCATGATCGCAAGTATACATGGTTTAGAGGCCAGTCCTGCAGCCGTATTGATAGAAGCCTGGTTAGCTTGGAATGGCTAGATGCGTACCCAGATACTTGCTTAAGAGGAGGCCCGAGGGGCCTTTCAGATCATTGTCCTCTGATAGTGGAAGATAGAAGAATAGCTCAGGGACCAAGACCGTTCCGCAGTTTAGACGCATGGTTCATGCATGAAGGCTTTCCAAAGATGATGAAGGAAGAAGGGAAGGGATTATGCAAGGTGTAGTTCCTGGATAAACTGAAGGCGCTGACAAAACCACTAGGTAGATGGCACAAGCAGCACTTTGGGAATATACATGAGAAGATCCAAAGGTTTGAGGACGAGATCAAGAAAGTGGATGACATGGTTAGCAACGGTATATACGATGGTACAGTAGAAGCAAAAAGAAAGGCACTAGTAAGATGTTATGAGTTGTGGTATGAGAGGCAAGATATACACTGGAAGCAAATGTCTAGGTCTCAGCATGCCAAGGAGATGGATAGAAATACCAGGTACTTCCACAATATTGCATCAGCAAGGAGAAGGAACAATCGAATTGAGTCTTTAGTGATTAATAGAAGGTTGGTGAAGAATCATGCATGGATTAAGGTTGCAATTAGAGATTTCTATAGGAACCTATACCACTAAGATGAGTCGCCAAATATCAGTTTTCAAGATGGGTTAGTTAATCGCTTAGAGATAGAGGAATCTCAAGCACTAGAGGTGTTACCGATGGTGGAGGAAGTAAAGGAGGCAGTATGGGACTGTGAATCATCTAAGGCTCCGAGTAGCAATGGATATAACATGAATTTTATAAAAAGATGTTGGGAGGAGATTGGAGAGGAAATCACTAAAGCTGTGATGAGATTCTTCGAGACAGAGAGACTACCAGCAGCCTCCAATATTACTTGGGTAGTGTTGGCTCCGAAGTTTGTGGGCGCAAAGGAGATAAAGGACCTTAGACCAATCAGTATGGTTGGTTGCATTTACGAGGTCATATCAAAAGTGTTGACAAGAAGAATGAGGACCGTAATGCCAGGATTATTTGGAGAATCACATAGTGCATTTGTCAAAGGTAGGCGAATACATGATGGAGCGTTAATTTCCTGTGAAACTGTACAGTGGCTAAAAATGAAGAAGAGGGCATCAATGATGAGCGGATAATTTATACACTTTTTGGCATTGTTTTTAGGTAGTTTTTAGTAAGTTTAAGCTACTTTCAGGGATGTTTTCATTAGTTTTTATGTTAAATTTACATTTCTGGACTTTACTATGAGTTTGTGTGATTTTCTGTGATTTCAGGTAATTTCTGGCTGAAATTGAGGGACTTGAGCAAAACTCTGATAGGAGGCTGACAAAGGACTGCTGATGCTGTTGGAATCTGACCTTCCTACACTCAAAATGGATTTTCTGGAGCTACAGAACTCCAAATGGAGCGCTCTCAACGTCGTTGGAAAGTAGACATCCAAAGCTTTCCGAGAATATATAATAATCTATACTTTATTCTGGAATTGATGACGTAAAGTGGCACTCAACGCCAAGTACATGCTGTTGTCTGGAGTTAAATGCCCGAAACACGTCACAACCCAGAGTTGAACGCCCAAAACACGTTATAACTTGGCGTTCAACTCCAAGAGAAGCCTCAGCTCATGGATAGATCAAGCTCAGCCCAAACATACACCAAGTGGGC
>NC_029773.3:38095364-38096887 GCF_000817695.3 Arachis duranensis | reverse complement strand
ATCCGTGACACTCATCATCATTCTCACCTATGAACGCGCGTGATTGACAACCACTTCCGTTCTACCTTAGGCCGGGCGCATATCTCTTAGATTCCCCAACAGAATCTTCGTGGTATAAGCTTGATAGATGGCAGCATTCATGGGAATCCGGAAAGTCTAACCTTTTCTGTGGTATTCCGAGTAGGATTCCGGGAATCTGGAAAGTCTAACCTTGTCTGTGGTATTCCGAGTAGGATTCCGGTATTGAATGACTGTGACGAGTTTCAAACTCCTATTGAATGACTGTGATGAGCTTCAAACTCCTGAAGGCTGGGCGTTAGTGACAGACGCAAAAGAATCAATGGATTCTATTCCAACCTGATTGAGAACCGACAGATGATTAGCCGTGCTGTGACAGAGCATAGGACCATTTTCACTGAGAGGATGGGATGTAGCCATTGACAACGGTGATGCCCTACATACAGCTTGCCATGGAAAGGAGTAAGAAGGATCGGATGAATGTAATAAGAAAATAGAAATTCGAGAGGAGCACAACATCTCCATACGCCTATCTGAAATTCCCACCATTAATTTACATAAGTATTTCTATCTTAGTTTATTTATCTTTATTTTCTATTTATTCCATTAATCAAATTTAAACCAATAATCCAATTATACTTGAATCCGCCTGACTAAGATTTACAAGGTGACTATAGCTTGCTTCATACCAACAATCTCTGTGGGATCGACCCTTAATCACGTAAGGTATTACTTGGACAACCCAGTACACTTGCTGGTTAGTTGTACGGATTACAAATTCGTGCACCAAGTTTTTGGTGCCGTTGCCGGGGATTGTTCGAGTATGGATAACTGACGGTTCATTTTGTTGCTCAGATTAGGTAATTTTCTTTTTATTTTCTTTTCAAAAAGTTTTCAAAATTTTTCTTTTATTTTCGTTTTTCTAAAAGGATATTTTCAAAAAATATAATAAAAATCCAAAAAAATTAATAAAATCATAAAAATAAAAAATATTTTGTGTTTCTTGTTTGAGTCTTGAGTCAATTTTTAAGTTTGGTGTCAATTGCATGTTTTAAAAAATTTTACTTGCATTTTTCAAAAAATTTCATGCATTGATAGTGTTCTTCATGATCTTCAAGTTGTTCTTGATAAGTCTTCTTATTTGATCTTGATGTTTTCTTGTTTTGTGTTGTTTGTTGTTTTTCATATGCATTTTTGCATTCATAGTGTCCATGCATTAAAGATTTCTAAGTTTGGTGTCTTGCATGTTTTCTTTGCATCAAAATTTTTTCAAAATTTCGTTCTTGATGTTCATCATGATCTTCAAGGTGTTCTTGGTATTCATCTTGACATTCATAGTGTTCTTGCATGCATTCTTTGTTTTGATCCATAAAGAAAAGAGAAAAACACAAAAATGACGTTTTTAATTTTTCTCTCTCATAATTAAAAATTCAAAAAATCAAAAAAATATCTTTTCCTTATTTTTCTCATAATTTTCGAAAATTTGAGTTGACTTAGTCAAAAAT
>NC_029773.3:38085796-38095091 GCF_000817695.3 Arachis duranensis | reverse complement strand
TTTGATTTTAAAATATCTTATCTAACTTCTTATCTTCTTATCTTTTCAAATTTGATTTTAATATCTTTTTCAACTAACTAATTAACTTTTTGTTTGTTTCTTATCTTTTTCAAAACCACCTAACTACTTTTTCCTCTCTAATTTTCGAAAATACCTCCCTCTTTTTCAAAAAATTCTTTTTAGTTAACTAATTGTTTCAAATTTTAATTTTAATTTTAATTCATCTTTAATTTTCGAAATTACTAACTCCTTTTCAAAAATATTTTCGAAAATCCCTCTCTCATCTTCTTCTATTTATTTATTTATTTACTAACACTTCTCTTCATCTTTTATCACCTCCCCTATCCTTACTCTTTATACAGACTATTCATCCCTCTCCTTCCATTATCCCCTTTCCTCTTCTACTAATAATAAGGATCCTCTTTACTGTGACATAGAGGATTCCTCTTCCTTTTCTTTTCCTCTTCTCTTTCATATGAGCAGGAACAAGGAAAAAGGCACTCTTGTTGAAGCTGATCCTGAACCTGAAAGGACTCTGAAGAGGAAACTAAGAGAAACTAAATTACAACAATTCAGATACATAGAAGAGCTCAAGGACATCAATGGTCCTTCAAGAAGGCGCCACCCTCACTAAGGTGGACTCATTCCTTGTTCTTAAATTTTTCTTCTGCTTTTCGTTTTTTTTTTATGTTATATGTTTATCTATACTTGTGTCTTTATTACATGATCATTAGTATTTAGTAACTGTGTCTTAAGGCTATGAATAATTCTATGAATCCTTCACCTCTCTTAAATGAAAAATGTTTTTAATTCAAAAGAACAAGAAGTACATGAATTTTGAATTTATCCTTGAATTTAGTTTAGTTATATTGATGTGGTGACAATACTTTGTTTTCTGAATGAATGCTTGAACAGTGCATATTTTTTATCTTGTTGTTTATGAATGTTAAAACTGTTGACTCTTGAAAGAATGATGAATAAAGAGAAATGTTATTGATAATCTGAAAAATCATAAAATTGATTCTTGAAGCAAGAAAAAGCAGTGAAAAAAAAGAAAAGCTTGCAAAAAAATGGCGAAAAAAAATAGAAAGAAAAAGAAAAAGCAAGCAGAAAAAGCCAATAGCCCTTAAAACCAAAAGGCAAGGGTAAAAAGGATCCAAGGCTTTGAGCATCAATGGATAGGAGGGCCCAAGAAAATCAAATCCAGGCCTAAGCGGCTAAATCAAGCTGTCCCTAACCATGTGCTTGTGTCATGAAGGCCCAAGTGAAAAGCTTGAGACTGAGTGGTTAAAGTCGTGATCCAAAGCAAAAAGAGTGTGCTTAAGAGCTCTGGACACCTCTAACTGGGGACTCTAGCAAAGCTGAGTTACAATTTGAAAAGGTTCACCCAGTCATGTGTCTGTGGCATTTATGTCTCCAGTGGTAATACTGGAAAAAAAAATGCTTAGGGCCACGGCGAAGACTCATAAGTAGCTGTGTTCAAGAATCAACATACTTAACTAGGAAAGTCAATAACACTATCTGAAATTCTAAGTTCCTAGAGAAGCCAATCATTCTAAACTTCAAAGGAAAACAATGAGATGCCAAAACTGTTCAGAAGCAAAAAGCTACAAGTCCCGCTCATCTAAGTAGAATTAATATTCATTGATATTTTGGAATTTATAGTATATTCTCTTCTTTTTATCCTATTTGATTTTCAGTTGCTTGGGGACAAGCAACAATTTAAGTTTGGTGTTGTGATGAGCGGATAATTTATATGCTTTTTGGCATTGTTTTTAGGTAGTTTTTAGTAAGCTTAAGCTACTTTCAGGGATGTTTTCATTAGTTTTTATGTTAAATTCACATTTCTGGACTTTACTATGAGTTTGTGTGTTTTTCTGTGATTTCAGGTAATTTCTTGCTGAAATTGAGGGACTTGAGCAAAACTCTGATAGGAGGCTGACAAAAGACTGCTGATGCTGTTGGAATCTTACCTCCCTGCACTCAAAATGGATTTTCTGGAGCTACAGAACTCCAAATGGCGCGCTCTCAATGTCGTTGGAAAGTAGACATCCAGAGCTTTCCAGCAATATATAATAGTCTATACTTTATTCTGTAATTGATGACGTAAAGTGGCGCTCAACGCCAAGTACATGCTGCTGTCTGGAGTTAAACGCCAGAAACACGTCATAACCCGGAGTTGAACGCCCAAAACACGTTATAACTTGGTGTTCAACTCCAAGAGAAGCCTCAGCTCGTGGACACCAAGTGGGCCCCGGAAGTGGATTTATGCATCAATTACTTACTCATGTAAACCCTAGTAGCTAGTTTAGTATAAATAAGACTTTTTACTAGTGTATTAGTCATCTTTTGACCACGTTTCATCTTTGGTCTCAGTTTTGTTTTATTCTTCAACTTAAGAGACTATTGATCACGTTTTGGGGGCTGGCCATTCCGCCATGCCTGAACCTTTCACTTATGTATTTTCAACGGTGGAGTTTCTACACACCATAGATTAAGGGTGTGGAGCTCTGCTGTACCTCAAGTTTCAATACAATTACTATTATTTTCTACTCAAGTCTCTTTTATTCTTATTCCAAGATATATGATGAGCGGATAATTTATACGCTTTTTGGCACTGTTTTTAGGTAGTTTTTAGTAAGTTCAAGCTACTTTTAGGGATGTTTTCATTAGTTTTTATGATAAATTCACATTTCTGGAATTTACAATGAGTTTGTGTGTTTTTCTGTGATTTTAAGTAATTTCTGACTGAAATTGAGGGACTTGAGCAAAACTCTGAAAAAGGCTGACAAAAGGATTGCTGATGCTGTTGGAATCTGACCTCCCTGCACTCGAAATGGATTTTCTGGAGCTACAGAAATCCAAATGGCGCGCTCTCAACGGGGTTGGAAAGTAGACATCAAGAGCTTTCCAGCAATATATAATAGTCCATACTTTATTTGGAAATTGACGACGTAACTTGGCATTGAACGCCAAGTACATGCTGCTGTCTGGAGTTAAACGCCAGAAAAACGTCATGATCCGGAGTTGAACGCCCAAAACACGTCATAACTTGGAGTTCAACTCCAAGTAAAGTCTCAGCTCGTGGATAGATCAAGCTCAGCCCAAGCATACACTAAGTGGGCCCCGGAAGTGGATTTATGCATTAATTACTTACTCATGTAAACCCTAGGAGCTAGTTTATTATAAATAGAACATTTAACTATTGTATTAGATGTCTTTTGACCACGTTTCATCTTTGGTCTCAGTTTTGTTTTATTCTTCATTCTAAGAGGCCATTGAGCACGTTTTGGGGGGCTGGCCATTCGGCCATGCCTGAACCTTTCACTTATGTATTTTCAACAGTAGAGTTTCTGCACACCATAGATTAAGGGTGTGGAGCTCTGCTGTACCTCAAGTTTCAATACAATCACTATTACTTTTTATTCAATTCTCTTTTATTCTTATTCCAAGATATACGTTGCACTTCAACTTGATGAATGTGATGATCCGTGACACTCATCATCATTCTCACCTATGAACGCGCGTGACTGACAACCACTTCCGTTCTACCTTAGGCCGGGCGCATATCTCTTAGATTCCCCAACAGAATCTTCGGAATCCGGAAAGTCTCACCTTGTCTGTGGTATTCCGAGTAGGATTCCGGTATTGAATGACTGTGACGAGCTTCAAACTCCTGAAGGCTGGGCGTGATGACAAACGCAAAAGAATCAATGGATTCTATTCCAACCTGATTGAGAACCGACAGATGATTAGCCGTGCTGTGACAGAGCATTTGGACCATTTTCACTGAGAGGATGGGATGTAGCTATCAACCAAGGGTGATGCCTCCAGACGATTAGCTGTGCAGTGACAGCGCATAGGACCATTTTCCCGAGAGGATTAAAAGTAGCCATTGATGATGGTGATGCCCTACATACAGCTTGCCATGGAAAGGAGTAAGGAAGATTGAAGAAAGAGTGAATAGTGAAGTAGAGTTTCAAGAGAAGCACAGCATCTCCATACACCTATCTGAAATTCCCACTATTGAATTACATAAGTATTTCTATCCCTTTTTATTTTCTATTTATTATTAATTATTCGAAAATCCATAAACCAATTTAATCTACCTAACTGAGATTTACAAGGCGACCATAGCTTGCTTCATACCAACAATCTCTGTGGGATCGACCCTTACTCGCGTAAGGTTTATTACTTGGACGACCCAGTACACTTGCTGGTTAGTTGAACGGAGTTGTGAATTCAAATAAAGCCAATTATTAAATTTCATACAAGTACAAAGAGCATGTGATCACAATTTCGTCCACCAAGTTTTTGGCGCCATTGCCGGGGATTGTTCGAGTATGGACAACTGACGGTTCATCTTGTTGCTCAGATTAGGTAATTTTCTTTTCAAAAATCTTTTTTCAAAATTTTTCTTTTATTTTTCGTTTTTTTTCCAAACTTTATTTTCGAAAAAAATTAATAAAAATACAAAAAAAAATTTAATAAAATCATAAAAACTAAAAATATTTTGTGTTCTTGTTTGAGTCTTGAGTCAATTTTTAAGTTTGGTGTCAATTGCATGCTTTAAAAATTTTTCTTACATTTTTCGAAAATCTCATGCATTCATAGTGTTCTTCATGATCTTCAAGTTGTTCTTGATAAGTCTTCTTGTTTGATCTTGATGTTTTCTTGTTTTGTGTCTTTTCTTGTTTTTCATGTGCATTTTTGCATTCATATTTTCCATGCATTAAAGATTTCTAAGTTTGGTGTCTTGAATGTTTTCTTTGCATTAAAATTTTTTTCAAAATTATGTTCTTGATGTTCATCATGATCTTCAAAGTGTGCTTGGTGTTCATCTTGACATTCATAGCATTCTTGCATGCATTCATTGTTTTGATCTAAAAATTTCATGCATTGAGTATTTTTGTTGTTTTTCTCTCTCATAATTAAAAATTCAAAAAAATATATATATATATATATATCTTTTCCTTTTTTCTCTCCAATTTTTGAAATTTTGGGTTGACTTGGTCAAAAAATTTTAAAATTAGTTGTTTCTCACAAGTCAAGTCAAAATTTCAATTTTAAAAATCTTATCTTTTCAAAATCTTTTTCAAAAATTATATCTTTTTCAATTTTTTTCTATTTTTAGAAAATTTCAAAAATCTTTTTCAAAAATATTTTCAAAATCTTTTTCTTATCTTTATATCAAATTTTCGAAAATTAGCTAACAATTAATGTGATTGGTTCAAAAATTTGAAGTTTGTTACTTTCTTGTTAAGAAAGGTTCAATCTTTAAGTTCTAGAATCTTATCTTGTAGTTTCTTGTTAGTTAAGTCATTTTAAAAAATTAAATCTTTTTCAAATATATCTTTTTATCTTTTATCATATCTTTTTCAAAATTTTATATTTTTTAAAAAAATTTGATTTCAAAATATCTTATCTAACTTATTTTCTTATCTTTTTCAAATTTGATTTTTTGGTTGTTTCTTATTTTTTTTTTCAAAACCACCTAACTACCTTTCCCTCTCTAATTTTCGAAAATACCTCCCTCTTTTTCAAAAATTCTTTTTAATTAACTAATTGTTTCAAGTTTTAATTTTAATTTTAATTCATCTTTAATTTTTGAAAAATTACTAATCCCTTTTTCAAAATTGTTTTTGAAATTCTCCCTCTCTTTTCTTATTCTATTTAATTTATTTAATTACTAACACTTCTCTTCACCCCTCTCCATCTAATTATCCGAATCCCCTCTTCTACATTCTTCTCCCCTTTCTTCTTCTACTAACATAAAGGAATCTCTATACTGTGACATAGAGGATTCCTCTTCTTTTGTTGTTTTCTTCTCTTTCATATGAGCAGGAACAGGGAAAAAGGCACTCTTGTTGAAATTGATCCAGAACCTGAAAGGACTCTGAAGAGAAAATTAAGAGAAGCTAAATTAAATTATTCTAAAGGTAACCTTTCAAAAATTTTCAAACAAGAGAAGGAGATGGCAGCCGAAAATAATAATAATGCAAGGAGAATGCTTGGTGACTTCACAAAGCCAACGTCCAAGTTTGATGGAAGAAGCATCTCCATTCCTGCCATTGGAGCCAATAACTTTGAGCTGAAACCTCAGCTAGTTGATCAAAAGCTGAGCAAGCTTAGAGTGGATGTTCAAACCTTCAAGCAAAAGGATGGTGAATCCCTCTATGAAGCTTGGGAAAGATACAAGCAGCTGACCAAAAGATGTCCATCTGACATGTTTTCAGAATGGACCATATTAGATATATTCTATTATGGTCTCTCTGAATTTTTGAAAATGTCACTGGACAATTCTGTAGGTGGATCTATTCACCTGAAGAAAACGCCTGAAGAGGCTCAAGAACTCATTGACATGGTTGCAAACAACCAATTTATGTACACCTCTGAGAAGAATTCAGTGAATAATGGAATACCTCAGAAGAAAGGAGTTCTTGAAATTGATGCTCTGAATGCCATATTGGCTCAGAACAAAGTATTGACTCAGCAAGTCAACATGATCTCTCAAAGTCTGAATGGATGGCAACATGCATCCAACAGCTAAGGAGGCAGCTTCTGAAGAAGCCTATGATCCTGAAAATCCTGCCATGGCAGAGGTTAATTACATGGGTGAACCTTATGGAAACACCTATAACTCATCATGGAGAAATCATCCAAATTTCTCATGGAAGGATCAACAAAAGCCTCAACAAGGCTTTAACAATGGTGGACACACTAGGCTAAGTAATAGCAAGCCATATCCATCATCTTCTCAGCAACAGACAGAGAATTCTGAACAAAACACTTCTAATTTAGACAATTTAGTCTCTGATCTGTCAAAGGCCACTTTCAGTTTCATGAATGAAACAAGATCCTCCATCAGAAATCTGGAGACACAAGTGGGCCAGCTGAGTAAGAAAGTCATTGAAACTCCTCCCAGTATTCTCCCAAGCAATACAGAAGAGAATCCAAAAGGAGAGTGCAAGGCCATTGATGTAGTCAATGTGGCCGAATGCACAAGGGAGGAGGAGGACGAAAATCCTAGTGAGGAAGACCTCCTGGGACGTCCTTCAAGCAAGAAGGAGTTTCCTGTTAAGGATCCAAAGGAATCTGAAGCTCATATAGAGACCATAGAAATTCCATTAAATCTCCTTCTGCCATTCATGAGCTCTGAATACTATTCTTCCTCTGAAGAGGATGAAGATGTAACTGGAGAGCAAGTTGCTCAATATTTAGGAGCTATCATGAAGCTGAATGCTAAGTTGTTTGGTAATGAGACTTGGGAAAGTGAACCTCCCTTACTCATTAGTGAACTGGATACCTGGGTTCAGCAAATTCTACCTCAAAAGAAACAAGATCCTGGCAAGTTCCTAATACCTTGTACCATAGGCACCATGACCTTTGAAAAGGCTCTATGTGATCTAGGATCAGGGATAAATCTTATGCCACTCTCTGTAATGGAGAAGCTGGGGATCATTGAGGTACAACCTGCCTTGTTCTCATTACAATTGGCAGACAAGTCATTGAGACAAGCTTATGGAATAGTGGAGGATGTGTTAGTAAAGGTTGAAGGCCTTTACATCCCTGCTGATTTCATAATCCTAGACACTAGGAAGGAAGAGGATGAATGCATCATCCTTGGAAGACCTTTCCTAGCCACAGCAGGAGCTGTGATAGATGTCAATAGAGGTGAATTAGTCCTTCAATTGAATGGGGACTACCTTGTGTTTAAAGCACATGGCCATCCCTCTGTGACAAAAGTGAGTAAGCATGAAGAGCTTCTCTCAATTCAGAGTCAAGAAGAGCCTTCACAGTCAAACTCTAAGTTTGGTGTTATGAGGCCACAACCAAACTCTAAGTTTGGTGTTAAGATCCCATATCCAAACTCTAAGTTTGGTGTTGGGACTATACAACATTGACCTGATCACCTTTGTGGCTCCATGAGAGCCACTGTCAAGCTATTGACATTAAAGAAGCGCTTGTTGGGAGGCAACCCAATTTTATTTATCTAATTTTTATTTTATTGTTATTTTGTGTTTTATTAGGTACATGATCATGAGGAGTCAAAAAAAAATCATAAAAATTTAAAACAGAATCAAAAACAGCAAAAGAAAAAAATTTCCACCCTGGAGGACGCACAGGCTGGCGTTCAACGCCAGTAAGATGCATCTGGCCGGCGTTCAACGCCAGAACAGAGCATCCTTCTGGCGCTGAACGCCAAAAACAAGCAACATTCTGGCGCTGAACGCCAAGAATGTGCCTAGAGAAGAAAAGCTGGCGCTGAACGCCAGTAACAAGCATGAAACTGGCGTTCAACGCCAGAAACATGCTTTACATGGGCGTTGAATGCCCAGAACACAGAACATGCTACACTTGGGCGTTGAACGCCCAGAACGTGCACCAATGGGCGTTTAAACGCCAGAATGGTGTGCAAAGGCATTTTACATGCCTATTTGGTACAGGGATGGAATTTCTTGACACCTCAGGATCTGTGGACCCATAGGATCACCTCAGGATCTGTGGACCCCACAGGATCCCCACCTACTATATTCCCTCCTTACCTCCTAATCCTATTTTTGTGATTTGTATTCCCCATGTCACACTTCCCAACACCTTCAATCTCTGAATCTCTCTTCCGAATAAACACTCCTTCCCAAAATCTTTCACCACTCACATCCATCCACTCTTCCCCATAAACCCCACCTACCTTCAAAAATTCAAAACAATTTTCCCACCCATTCCCACCCTAAATGGCCGAATAAACACTCCCCCTCTCCTTATATATACCCTTCCATTCTACTTCATTTTCACACAACACAACCCCTTCTTCTTCACCTAGGCCGAACCTACATCTCTTCCCCTCTACCATATTCTTTCTTCTTCTTCTTCTTCTTCTTCTTCTTCTTCTTCTTCTTCTCTTCTTTCTTCTATTGCTCGAGGACGAGCAATATTTTAAGTTTGGTGTGTGGTCAAAGCACAATCTTTTTTGTTTTTCACTACCATCAATGGCACCTAAGGCCGGAAAAGGAAAAGGGAAGACAAAAGCTTCCACCTCCGAGTCATGGGAGATGGAAAGATTCATCTCCGAGAGCCATCAAGACCACTTCCATGATGTTGTGGCAAAGAAGAAGGTGATCCCTGAGGTGCCTTTCAAGCTCAAGAGAAATGAGTATCCGAAAATCCGACATGAGATCCGAACAAGAGGTTGGGAAGTCTTAACCAACCCCATGCAACAAGTCAGAATCTTAATGGTTCAAGAGTTCTATGCCAATGCATGGATCACTAGGAACCATGATCAAAGTATGAACCC
>NC_029773.3:38085115-38085697 GCF_000817695.3 Arachis duranensis | reverse complement strand
GAGGTTGGCGTTTCACTTGCCCATGATGCAAGGAGATGAACGCCCCTACACTAGAAGGGTCAACTTTAATCAAAGGTTGGACCAAGTCCTAATGGACATTGTGTGGAAGGAGCTCAATGGAGAATAGACTCCAAAGGCAAGCCAGTTCAATTAAGAAGACTGGACCTCAAGCCTATGGCTAGAGGATGGTTGGAGTTCATTCAACGGTCCATCATTCCTACTAGCAACCGATCTGAAGTTACTGTGGATCGGGCCATCATGATTCATAGCATCATGATTGGAGAGGAAGTAGAAGTTCATGAGGTCATCTCCAATGAACTCTACAAAATAGCCGACAAGTCCTCCACCATGGCAAGGCTAGCTTTTCCTCACCTTATTTGCCATCTGTGTTACTTAGCTGGAGTTATCATAGAAGGAGATATCCCCATTGAAGAGGATAAGCCCATCACCAAGAAGAGGATGGAGCAAGCAAGAGAGACCATTCACGGTCCTCAAGAGATGCATGAGGAAGCTCATCATCAACAAATCCCTGAGATGCCTCAAGGGATGCACTTTCCTCCTAACAACTATTGGGAGCAACTT
>NC_029773.3:38083652-38084997 GCF_000817695.3 Arachis duranensis | reverse complement strand
GAAATAAGAGAAGATCAAAGAGCAATGAGGGAGGAGCAACAAAGGCAAGGAAGGGACATAGAAGAGCTTAAGGACATTGTTGGTCCTTCAAGAAGAAGACGCCACTAAAGGTGGATTCATTCCTTGTTCTTTATTTCTTTCTGTTTTCGGCTTTTAATGTTGTGTTTATCTATGTTTTGTGTCTCTACTTCATGATCATTAGTATGTAGTAACCATGTCTTAAAGCTATGAATAAAATCCATTAATCCTTCACCTCTCTTAAATGAAAAATGTTTTAATTCAAAAGAACAAGAAGTACATGAATTTCGAATTTATCATTGAATTTGATTTAATTATATTGATGTGGTGACAATACTTTTTGTTTTCTGAATGAATGCTTGAACAGTGCATATTTTTGATCTTGTTGTTTATGAATGTTAAAACAGTTGGCTCTTGAAAGAATGATGAACAAAGAGAAATGTTATTGATGATCTGAAAAATCATGAAATTGATTCTTGAAGCAAGAAAAAGCAGTAAAAAAAATGGCGAAAAAAAATTGAAAGAAAAAGAAAAAGCAAGCAGAAAAAGCCAATAGCCCTTAAAATCAAAAGGCAAGGGTAAAAAGGATCCAAGGCTTTGAGCATCAATGGATAGGAGGGCCCAAGGAAATAAAATCCAGGCCTAAGCGGCTAAATCAAGCTGTCCCTAACCATGTGCTTGTGTCATGCAGGTCCAAGTGAAAAGCTTGAGACTGAGTGGTTAAACTCGTGATCCAAAGCAAAAGAGTGTGCTTAAGAGCTCTGGACACCACTAACTGGGGACTTTAGCGAAGCTGAGTCACAATCTGAAAAGGTTCACCCAGTTATGTGTCTGTGGCATTTATGTATCCGGTGGTAATACTGGAAAACAAAATGCTTAGGGCCACGGCCAAGACTCATAAGTAGCTGTGTTCAAGAATCAACATGCTTAACTAGGAAAGTCAATAACACTAACCAAAATTCTAAGTTCCTAGAGAAGCCAATCATTCTAAACTTCAAAGGAAAAAGTGAGATGCCAAAACTGTTCAGAAGCAAAAAGCTACAAGTCCCGCGCATCTAATTATAATTAATATTCATTGATATTCTGAAATTTATAGTATATTCTCTTCTTTTTATCCTATTTGATTTTTAGTTGCTTGGGGACAAGCAACAATTTAAGTTTGGTGTTGTGATGAGCGGATAATTTATACGCTTTTTGGCACTGTTTTTAGGTAGTTTTCAGTAAGTTCAAGCTACTTTTAGGGATGTTTTCATTAGTTTTTATGCTAAATTCACATTTCTGGACTTTACTATGAGTTTGTGTATTTTTCTGTGATTTCAGGTAATTT
>NC_029773.3:38058731-38082511 GCF_000817695.3 Arachis duranensis | reverse complement strand
AACCTTTTACTTATGTATTTTTAACGGTGGAGTTTCTACACACCATAGATTAAGGGTGTGGAGCTCTGCTGTACCTCAAGTTTCAATACAATTACTATTACTTTTTATTCAATTCTCTTTTATTCTTATTCCAAGATATATGTTGCACTTCAACTTGATGAATGTGATGATCTGTGACACTCATCATCATTCTCACCTATGAACGCGCGTGATTGACAACCACTTCCGTTCTACTTTAGGCCAGGCGCATATCTCTTAGATTCCCCAACAGAATCTTCGTGGTATAAGCTAGATAGATGGCAGCATTCATGGGAATCCGAAAATTCTAACCTTGTCTGTGGTATTCCGAGTAGGATTTCGGGAATCTGGAAAGTCTAACCTTGTCTGTGGTATTCCGAGTAAGATTCCGGTATTGAATGATTGTGACGAGCTTCAAACTCCTGAAGGCCGGGCGTTAGTGACAAACGCAAAAGAATCAAGGGATTCTATTCCAACCTGATTGAGAACCGACAGATGATTAGCCGTGCTGTGACAGAGCATAGGACCATTTTCACTGAGAGGATGGGATGTAGCCATTGACAACGGTGATTCCCTACATACAGCTTGCCATGGAAAGGAGTAAGAAGGATTGGATGAATGTAATAAGAAAGTAGAAATTCGAGAGGAGCACAACATCTCCATACGCCTATCTGAAATTCCCACCATTAATTTACATAAGTATTTCTATCTTAGTTTATTTATCTTTATTTTCTATTTATTCCATTAATCAAATTTAAACCAATAATCCAATTATACTTGAATCCGCCTGACTGAGATTTACAAGGTGACCATAGCTTGCTTCATACCAACAATATCTGTGGGATCGATCCTTACTCACGTAAGGTATTACTTGGACGACCCAGTACACTTGCTGGTTAGTTGTACGGATTACAAATTCGTGCACCAATCAACTATCATCAAATTGGACTTCCAGAAAGCCTATGATAGAATCAAATGGAAAATTGTTGATATTGTACTGGAAAAGATAGGGTTCGGTAGAAGATGGAGGGCATGGATTACGGAGTGCATTAGATCAGCTTCTATATCTATAATGGTTAATAGGGCTCCATCCAAACCGTTCAAGAAGGTAAGAGGGCTTCGACAAGGCGACCTGTTATCACCTTTTCTATTCATCCTCGTTGTAGATGTGTTAAACAGGATGATTGGGGAGATGGTAAGAAATAGGAGAATATCTCCTCTATTAGTTGGCAGGGACAATGTAGAGCTATCTCACCTTCAGTTTATTGATGACACTATATTGTTCTGCCCACCAGATGGGAAGATAGTGAGAAACTACAAGAGGCTCCTGAGGTGTTTTGAGGTCATGTCGACATTGAGCATTAACTTTGACAAGTCTAGTTTGATATCAGTAAATTGCAGTCAGGCTTGGCTGAGTCAAATGTGTAGATTATTAGGATGTCAGGTGGTGAATCTACCAGTGAAGTATTTGGGAATTAATATAGGTGCAAACCCGAGGTTGGTAAAAACGTGGAAGCCAGTAATAGATAAGGTGGAGGAGAAATTGAGTTTGTGGAAAGCAAAGGTGCTCAGTAAATCGGAAAAGCTGGTTCTCATCAAATCTGTGATTAATAGTCTACCTACGTACTATTTGAGCTTGTATAAAATGGCAGTTACGGTGACCAAAAAAATCTCATTGCAAAGAAGATTCTTTTGGGGGAAGGACGACAGACGACTTGGACTGGCTCTTGTAAAATGGGAGATGATACATGCACCGAAGAAACTAGGTGGACTAGGTGTGGGAGATGTGATGGTTTGCAATACCGCATCGTTGTTTAAATGGTGGTGGAGATTCTCTAAAGAAGAGTGCCCTCTATGGAAGAAGGTAGTGTGCTCATGCAATAATCTGAACATTGGGCAGTTATTGTCTATTCAAGCTATACCGGTAAAAGAGGGTCCGTGGAAAGATATTTGTCACTTGCAAATCAAGGAGCAACATGTCAGAGAGAAGATGATTGATGGGTTGGCTATAGAAGTAGGCGATGGTAGACTAACCAGATTTTGGGAAGATACATGGCTACAGTCGGGGAAGCTGAAAGACTCATTTCCAAGACTTTACTTAATTTCAGATAATAAGGGATCCGTGATTGGGGAGTGTAGATTTTGGGATGGGATAGAGTGGGTTTGGAACTTCTATTGGAGGAGGGAACTGTGACAATGGGATACCGACAGTTTGAACCAAATGCTTGACATCTTGCAAGCTGTGAGACTGATAGCAGACACACAAGATAGAGTGGTGTGAAAATTTGATAAGGAAGGCATTTATACTACTAACTCATTTGTGCAGGTTTTGCAGGTATAGACAATGACGGATGATATCCTCAGCTATAAGTTCACAAATGGAATATGGAAAGGAATTGTTCCACCACTGGTAGAGTTGTTTACTTGGTTTGTGCTTGTAGGCCGAGTTAATACAAAGGATCGCTTAAGCAGATTAGGCATCATTGAACAAAGTGATAACATCTGTGTTGTGTGTACTAAGGAAATTGAAACTATACAACATTTGTTTGTTACGTGTGAGTTTGCTTGGCAGGTGTGGCGCGCATGGATAAGTCATGTGGGTCTTGTTTGGAGCTTCCCAGGTTCCATAAAAGAACATTTTGAGAGCTGGATGATGATGAATTTGAGAAAAGATGTGTGGAAAACATGGTTCGTGGGATTCTTCTCAGTTATATGGAACATCTGGTTGTGTAGAAATGATGTCATTTTTCAGAACAAGACAGTGGAAGTGGTAGATTGTGTTGCTAAGACATTTTGTTGCGGTAGAGAGTGGTGCAAAAGATAACTTATGTTGTTGATGGCTATGCCGAAGATAAGATAGGAGTTGCAAAACTGTATTTTATGTTTCTTGTATGCTCCACTTAATGTGTTGAGCTCATTTTCCTTCAAAAAAAGTTATCATGTTTAGTAACTTAGAGTCCGTTTGAGAAACAGCAGAAGTTTTTTTTTTTTGAATTATAAAAAGTCACAATATGCGTGTTTGGCACCATTTAAAAAAAAGTTTTTAACTTTCAAAAAAGTTAATTGACAGCTTTTTGAAGAAGTAGAAATATATGACTTCTCCTTCTCGATAAGTCATTCTATCACTTCTCTAAAAAAATTGGCTTCAAAATAAAAAAAAAATTGTTTTTATTCTTGACTTTGTAAAAATGTTTCATGTTTCTGCTTAAAATACTGGCCCTCCACCACCATTTTCAAGCAAGGTTTCATCTGTTAGAAGCAGTGACCTTTCACGTAATGATTCATCTGTTGAAAGTATTGAACCTTCACCACCATTTTTTTATCATTTTATCACTCTATTTTTATTATTAAATTTGTATTTAACATTGTGTGTGATATGAAATCTCAATTTGAATTTTATTTTTTTCACATGTGATTTTATTTTTATATAGCTTGCCATTATTCTCATTATCTTATAGTTAGTTATAACAAGTTCTTGACCCAAGAAAAGAGAAGGCTAATAGGAGTAAAAAAATAAAAAACTGTAATAAAAATATACATTGACACGCATTTTATATTTGTTTTTTATTTTTATCTATCATATCATATACAATAAACAACAAACACTAATTACACAATAATTTCTTTGGCATTGTCATCAAGATTATTGTGAATTAAAATTTTATTACTATTCACCACATACAAAAATACCGTTATGGATGAAGGTAAAATAGAAAAACCAATTTCTAATGATATTACATGACTAAAAACCAATTGTCTAAAAGATAGAACTAATAAGAGAGCAAATAAAGAATCAACTGCCTAAATGATTGTAATCTTAATGATTAGATTATGTAAAATCAACCTTCAATATTAAAAAGTATTTGTTATTATCGTTATTTTAATTTCTATTTTCTTGTGTAAAAAAATTGTATTTGTTGAGTTATTTATCCAAATGTTAGCTACAACTTTAAAATAAGTACTTTTATTATTAAAATTTCAAACACAAAATAACTTATTTATAAGCTGCTATTAATAAAAGTCTTTATACTTTAAATTTTTTTTCCAAAAAAAATTATTTAAATTATTTACCCAAATTGAGACCTAATGTTTTATAAGTTCTAAATTTTTATAAGTTATAAGTTGGTTGAAATATATGACTATGTATCACTATTTTTTGATCATATAAACTAATATTTTAAAATTTTTATCTTTTAATTTAAATTTATTTTAAATTTATCACGATGTAACTAAATTATTTTCTAAAGCTTCATATTTTTTTCTAATTTAAATCGTGTTAGTTTTGATTTTGCTTTGTCACGTATTATTTCCTTGACCAGAGAATCATTGGATATCAAATGAAAAGTTTTCAAGGAATTATATACATACAGTCCAATGATTTATTAATTTATTAATATTTTTTATATCTTTTTCATAAACATTTTTTATATTGAATAATATTATTCATTTAAATTTTTTGTTTAACTAAGTCTAATTAAATTAGTCTAATATAATAAATTTTTTATTATAACTAATATTATTATAACTCTTAATATTTAATTTGATTAGATTTGATTTATAAAAAAATTTAAATATACAACATTACTCTTTTCTCTCTGAAAATTTAGTTATTTAATTTACCGGAGATGATGGAAGTAAAATCATATGATACACGAATAATGGGTTAATAATATAACGCGTGAATGAGTGAATGACTCTTTATGTGGTAGGGGTACGTGGGGGCGACTTAAGATTTTTTAAATAAGATTATCTGAATCCGAATTTAGAAATCCGAAGTTAAAAAAGAAAATAAAAAACAAAAAAATAAAAAATAACCCACCAATGCTAAGGCTCTATTTACTAACAACTTCTTTAGCTCTTTTAAATTTGGCCAACGGATCCGGCGATTGGTAACTCAAATTAAACTGCCGAATACCCCGAATGATTAAAAAAGAAAAAACAAATGAACATAGTGGGGACCAGGGCAGTGTGATCTGTTTCCTGATCTCTTGCTTGCATTGCTTTGCTTACATTACAACAGATATGAGATGGGGATATGGTACAATTCCACAGCTTACAATGCGATGATTATCTTTTGAATTATTTTATCTTTTAAAGCCTCATCTCCTTATCTTCGCTTTTCAATCATTTGATGCGTTACAACTGTCACTAGCTGGTGCCTATGCCCGACGTTTTAACTTTTAAGAACCAAATTTAAAGAAGTATTTTACAAAGAAATTTATACTGGACATTATTTTTTTTTAGGATGTTATTTTATTAATAATCATAATAATATATAATGAAAAAAATTTGTATTATTCTCCTTTTAAATCGGACATCAATGAGTATTCTGAAAGTGAATTTAGGATTAATTTTTGTAATTGTAAAATATGAATTTCTAGAATTAAGAGATAAATTTATAATTAATTTTTTTATTAGGGATATATATAGATCGGTCTAATCTAAAAATTAGATTTAAAAATAAATTATCACAAAAAAAACTCAACCAAGTCCAAACTAGAGCTCAAACCAGCCAGTCTCGCACAGACATAATATAGATAAAACTCAAAGGTGGAGTAGAGTAATAACAGAATATAGATAAACATATATGTAATAGCCGCTAGTTACGACCTGCAAAGTTTAGGTTGGCTAGGATTACATCATTTAAAAACAGTTGATGATAATCCTAATATATAAGGATTTTAAAATCAAAAGGGAGAGATATCTAAAAAAAAAATACAAACTCCAACTCACTACGGAGCACTATGACCTGCATCTGAAAAAACAATGGATATATACAGAATGAGAACCCCCGACCCATGGTTCCTAGTACGATAAAAATATCAAAGAAATACAATATAAGGTAGCAAGAAATTCACTAAAAAATCTTAAACTTCCACCCAATTTATTTCTATTCCTAGGTTCTCTCTAATTCGTAATTCAGGCAACTAACTTAAGGGATTCTAATCTAACACTCTAATCTCATTAATTTCCACAATTCACTACAACATTCCAACAGTCCAACGGAACAGCCCTCAGATAGTTCAAATTCTCAAGTTTTGAATCAACTCATCATATCTCCACCCAGAGCAAGTGGGACGAGCCATTACATCAACTTAAGGAGCTAAAAATTATCTCATTCAATGTTCATCTTTAATATCCTTCAATTATTTTATCATTTCATCTCATCAAGGACAACCCTCAGCATCAACCGACACCAGCATGAGAGACCTCTCAAATATACATACACAAGCAAAACAGACAAGTAACACACAAGTAAAATTAAGAAAAGCAAGTACAATATAGTAATTTAACATGTACAATTAAGCAAACCATGACAAGTAATCAAACCCAAACAAATCAAACAAATGCAAATGATGCATGCCTACCCTATGACTAATGAGCTTATCTGTCGGTTATACCACCCACCCGACATGTCTCGTAGCTAACCCTGGAAAGTCCCATCGTGCGCGCATCTACCAAATTAGAATAAAAAAATGTGAATTTTGTACTAAAACCTATAAACATATAATAAAACTTAAACAAAACATAATGAAAACTATATGAAAATGATGCAAAAAAGTGTATAAAATGTCCGTTCATCAGAACACCAAACTTAAACCCTTGCTTGTCCCCAAGCAACCCAAAACAAGGTAGGATAAAAAGAAGAGAATGATACAATAAATCTCAGAGTTCTTAATGAAGCTCAGATTCAATTAGACGAGCAGGACTAGTAGCTTTTTGCTTTTGAATAGTTTTGGCATCTCACTTTCCATTGAAGCTTAGAATGATTGGCATCTTTAGGAACTTAAAATCCAGATGACACTATTGATTCTCTTAGTCAAGTTATTTTTTATTGAACACATCTTCTTTTGAGTCTTGGTCGTGACCCTAAGCACTTTGTTTTCCAGTATTACCATCGGATACATAAATGCCACAGATACTTAACTGGGTGAACCCTAAAGGATTGTGATTCAACTTTGCTAGAATCCCCAGCCAGTGGTTTCCAGAGTTCTTAAGCACACTTTTTGCTTTGGACCACGACTTTAACTGCTCAGTCTTAAGTTTTTCACTTGACACCTTCGCACCACAAGCATATAGTTAGGGAAGCAGCTCAATTGAACTGTTTAGGCTAAGATATTTCTTTTAGGCCCTCTTAACCATTGATGCTCAAAACCTTGGATACTTGCTCTTGCCTTTTGATTTAAAGATCTATTGGCTTTTTGCTCTTACCTTTTGGTTTAAAGAGCTTTTGGCTTTTTTTGTTTTTCATTTCTTTTTCTGCTTTCTTTTTTTCGCATATTTTTTTTCTTTTATTGCTTTTTGCTGCTTTTTATTGCTTCAAGAATCAATTTTTGGATTTTTCAGATTACCAATAATACTTCACTTTTATCCTTATTCTTTCAAGAGCCAACATTCTTAACTCCAACATCAAATATGCATTGTTTATTCATACATTCAGAAAATAAAAGTAATGCCACCACATCAAATAATTAAACTATTCCTAATATAAAACTTGAAACTCATGCATCTTACTTCTCTTTTTCAAATAAAATAATTTTTCTTTTAAGTAAGGTGAGAGATGAATGGAATATTTCATAGCTTTAAGACATAAAGACAGATGATTATGCACTAGAAACAAACAATAAAACAAAATACATGGAAAATAGAAAAAAAAAAGAACATAGGCAATAGGGGATTAAAGGGAATAAATCCACCTTAGTACTGGCGGCTACTACTCCTTCTGGAGGATCTGATGGAGTGCTTGATTTTTCCTTTGTCATGCCCCTGCCTCTGTTGTTCTTCCCTCGTGATTCTTTTTTCTTCCCTCATGGCTCTTTGATCTTCTCTTATGTCATGAAGGATGGTGGAATGCTCTTGATGTCCCATCCTTAGTTGATCTATGCTGGAGCTCAATTCTCCTAGAGAAGTGTGCAATTGGTCACAATAGCCTTGTGAAGGAAAATACATCCCTTGAAGTATCTCAGGGATTTCTTGTTGAGGCAGCTCAACATGCTCTTGCTGTGGTCCATGTGCTAGCTCTTTAGTTTGCTCCATCCTCTTCTTGGTGATGGGCTTGTCCTCCTCAATAGGAATGTCTCCTTCTATGACAATTTCAGCTGAATTGCATAGGTGACATATAAGGTGGGGAAATGCCAACCTTGCTAAGGGGGAAGGCTTTTGAGCTTTCTTGTACAATTCTTGAGGTATTAACTCATGTACCTCCACCTCACTTCCAATCATGATGCAATAAATCGTGATGGCTCTATCAATGGTCACTTCTGACCAATTGCTAGTAAGGATGATAGAGCGTTGGATAAATTCCAACCATCCTCCTAGCTATGAGCTTGAGGTCAAGCCTTCTCAGCTGGATAGGCTTGCCTTGAGCATCCCTACTCCTCCATTGAGCTCCTTCCACATAAATGTCTGAAAGGACTTGGTCCAGCTTCTGGTCAAAATTAACTCTCCTAGTGTAAGGATGTGGGTCTCCTTGCATCAATGGAAAACAGAGTGCTAACCTTACATTCTTTTGGCTGTAATCCAAGAGACGCCCTTAGACCATGGTATGCCAATTTCTTGGATTTAGGTTCACACTAGTGTCATGATTTTTCGTGACCCATGTATTGGCATAGAACTCTTGTACCATCAAGATCCCAACTTCTGGAATAGTATTGGTTAGGACTTCTCAACCTCTCCTCTAGATTTCTCTTTGGATCTCTGAGTACTCATTCTTTTTTAGCTTAATGGGAACTTCAGGAATCACCATTTTCTTTGCCACTACTTCATAGAAGTGGTCTTGATGAGCTTTGGTGATGAATCTTTTCAGCTCCCAAGATTTAGAGGTGGAAGAAACTGCTTTCCCTTTCCTCTTTCTAGAGGATTCTCCGACTTTGGCTGCCATAAGTGTGACTGGAAAGCAAAAAGCAAGGCTTTTCCAACACCAAACTTAAAAGTTTTGCTCGTCCTCAAGTAAAATATGGAGGAAAGAGTAGAAGAAGAAGAGAATAGAAGAGATGGAGAGAGATAGTGAATTCGGCCAAGTAGGGCTTTAGTGTATGGATGGTGTGTGTTTGAAGGGTAGGAAGAAGGGCTTTAGTGTATGAATAGTGTGTGTATGAAGGCACTCCCTTGAGTGTGCGTGCGCACGATGATGTGCATATGCACAACTTACAAAATTTGTAGGGTGTGTGTGCGCACCAGAGTGTGCTAGCGCTCTCAATAGTAGGCATCTCTCTATGTGTGCGTGCGCACCAGAATGTGAGTACGCATGTTTTCTGAAAATCACAGGGTGTGCGTGCGCACAAGTAAGAATGTGGCCCCTGTTTAGATCACGCGTACAATAGTGTGCGTGCGCACACAAATCAGAGCTTACAATCTCTGCAACATCACAGAAATCAGATTTTGACAAAAACTTCCAACGATCATATCTTTTTCTAAAAATTTTTTATTTCCACAAAATCTATACCATTTTAAAGCTCTTTGAATTATCTTAAATTTGATATAAAATTCAATCAATTTCAAAAGTTGTAGCTTAAGATATGATCTGTCAAAGTTGGTCTAAAACCTATTTTTATCGAAAACATTTAAAGCTCAACTTTACCAAAACTCTCAATTCAAAATCAAACTACTCACAACCCAAACAATACCAAAACAACACAAAAGACTATACCATTCATTCCTGAAACTCAACCATCAATGACCTTCCCAATTACACTATTCTACAACATCAAAATCATTATTTATCAACATCTAAATTCAACCTAAATCACATCAAATCTCCTAAATTCCATCATTATTCAACTATAAAACATCCAAACCTTAATATCCTAATTTATCAACTCCTTTAACACTTATCAATCCAAACATCAATTTATTATCATCAAAATTCATAATCCACATTATTTATCAACAATATCAACACTCCTCATTAACAACAATAAATCACAACATTCATCATCCACCTCCATAGGCATTAAATACCAACAATCAATATCAATAATCATCATTAATCATCATCTATTCAATCCTATCCTAAGGTCCACTAGCCTAAGTGTCACAAAATATTACATATTACATAAAGAAAATCGAAACCATACCTTGGCCGATTTTCACGTAGCTCAAAACACCAAGCTCAGACTCAAAGCTCCAAAACCATCAAGCTCACTCCAACAAATACCAAACCTCAATCTAACATCATATAACACACAAAACATAAAACCTATGGTTCACAAAACAACTAAACACAAGCGTTTAGTGAGACCTTACCTTACCCAATGAGATTAGGGGTAAAACCCAACAATATTTCAATGCTAGATCACCCCTAAACAAACAAAACACAAAGAAACTCAAAAATCCAAAGCTATTTTCGAGTTTTGGTCTAAGGCAAAAAAATGGACCTAGAAAAAGAGTTTCTTACCATAAAAACTTAGTTAGAAATGATGGGCTCGGCGAGAGCGATGCGTGGCCGTAAATGGCTTGTCAATCGGAGCTCCGTAACTCAAGATATGGCCAAATGAAGAAGAAGGTGAATAGTACCCTCTCTTCTTCTCTCATGCTCGAACCCTCCCTTTATATTGGGAGAGAAATGAGCTAAATGCTCATTAAATGGCCTTATGTATGTTGCGCTTTGGGTTCGGTCCAACCCGTTAACGTTTGAAGTCTGTTTGGCCCACTTTGGGCCAAAACCTTTAAGATTATTGCCCGGTTTTCAGTTCTAAATTATTTTTGTCCTTTCAAAACAATAAATTCAATTTTTAAAATCTTATTTTCCAAAATATGCGGTATCGGACAAACTAAAGCCGATACTACTGGCTTAAGCACCGGTACACATTTTTATAAAAATTTTACCAAAAGATACATTTTTCCACTCAGAAAAATCCATTGAATTCACATTTCACCTTTTTAGTTTCAAAGGAACACTTCTATATTTTCGAACCTATTTTGAGAAATTAAAAATTATTATTTTATTGAAGTGATTTTACATGAAAACTTTGGTTGTTACATCCTCTCCTCTTAATTAGGAATTTTGTACCCAAAATTCGAATCGCGTGATATATCCTCCACGAAGCGTTCTACTATCAATATTGTCAACCCAAACAAGTCATCAAAGCATCTCGTCCACCGTCGTCCTACTGTGCCGATGTTTCCTCTCGCCTTCCACTGCGTCACTCTGATTATCGTCATTAATAATTCAAAATTTTTTTCATAAACCAAATACCGATTTTGTAACATTTTCCAAAACCTTCAATACAAGTTCAATCTAAACCAGTTCAATGTCAAGGCTTTCTCAAAAGACTCAAAAATCATTTACTCAGATTAATCACTTTAAATCATTATTTTCTTAAATTCATTAAAATCCTTAAATCATATTTTTTTCAATTTCAATCCCTTTCAATAAATTAAATTAAAAACCAAATTCAAAAACCAACAAAATCATAAAATAGAACTCACTTTTTCTATAAACCATATCATTTAAACCAAGAGTTCCGACCTAGTTTCAAAACCAAATTATTTAAACTAAAAGTTCCAAACCAACTTTCAAAATCATTCTAAACTTTAAAACCTTTTTAGCATGATTCAAGGCCATACCGGTTCGAAATTGAAAATAATAAGTAAAAAATGCAAAAGAAACAGTCGGCACTTCTCTTGCCACCAGTGCTGAGCCTCACATATCAATTGATCTGCCGCAAACTGTACAGACTGGCTTTCTGGAACATGTTGAACTCGTAACACATAGGTTAGTGTTTCGAGGGTTACCTGAAACGTTGAGGTCGATCTCGGATGAGATCTTCTGGGTGATCGGAGCCGCCGTGTCTGACTTGCTGGAGCTTGAGGTGCTGTCGGTCTTCAATCACCGGAGGGTGGTGGTACTTGCAAGAGACTCCAATTCTTAAGTTAGCATGGGCTTTAGGCAGTTTTTTTGTAGAATTAGAGTATGAGTTATACCTAGGTGCTCCAGTGTATTTATAGTAATGTTGAGTGACCTTCCTTGAGATAAGTTAGTTATCTTATCTTATCTTTTGTGGGTGATATCACTTATTTTTTGGTCAGCCGCCTTTGGGTGGGCTGCAATCCTCTGGTTTGGGCCTCTATGGTGATTTGACCGAGCTCTTTAGGAAGAGGTCGGTAACGAGTCAACCTTATAAGAGGTCAGTTGTTCTTGTCTTCGTCCAACCCGGATCGTATAGCTCGACCTAGGGTATGAATAGTTAGGTTAATAATTCTCACTATCTCTCCGTTAATGTGATTGACCTCATCCGCGAGGTGCCATTTGGGGTCCTGTGTACACCAAACAATCGATATCGAGGTGATCAGTCTCAATATCTCAAGCCTAGTACTTCAATTATCCCCAAAGACACTCACAAACAAGCATGTTACGCATATCAAGCAGATGATACCACTAAATGTAACACCCCGTTACCCTAAGCCTTACCTCTAGCCGTAAAGCAAAGGATAACAAAGTGCCACGACAGTCCTAAAGCTTTTAATATATAATATATATCCAGAAATTTATGTAACTAGAAGATCGATGAAAGAATAAAAGCTTAAATTTGCATAAAGCAAAATTATGAAATGCAAAGCGTTCACATACGATAACTAAACGCATAGGCACGGACAGAACAAGACATAATATATATAAAACCTTGTAGATAGCTCCAGGATACACAAGATAGTATTAAATTAAACAAGACCTATATATAAGTATAATATACAAAAAGAGGACTAATCATAACGTGTGGAGTTTAGGCTGGTTAGTCAAGCTGAATACAGCAGGGTTTTGAAGTTTAAATTAGCAACAACCTATCTCTCAAAGTTTTCAGAAATAAATCCTCTAAGGAAATAAATTTATATAAATAAAAAGGATGAGAGAGTGCCTATATCAAAATAAAGAAGAATAAAACAAAGAAGAAACCATACTCCGCCCTATCACCATCCCGCAACTCACCGAGGTGGGTTACGACTGACGAGCGGATTCTTGCGTGTAAAGAATTTTACAAATAAAGTCTCGTTGAAAGTATAGCTTCTAAACCAGCAAAGGATCCCTCCGTACAAAAACTCGTTTGTCACTAAAGCAAACCCAATAAAAATTAATAACCGAAGTATTTAAACCTTGGGTTGTCTCTCAAGGAATTACAGGGAGGTGTGTTATTATTGGTTATGAGAAAAGTACCTTTTTGGGTTTTTGAAAGGTTTGAACATGGAATGTAAATGACAAGAAAGTAAACTAATTATCATGAAAACCCTTGCAAGGTATAAGAACTGGACATCCTATCGTAGTTCTCCTTATCAATTGTGATGAGAATTGGCTTTTGCTCCCACTTGGTCAACCTCTAACTATGAAGGTATGTTAAGTGGATAAATCAATTTGATTCCTCAGGTCCTAATCAATCCCTAAGAAAAGACTAGAGTTAGGGGAATTCAAACCAATCAGCAAAGAATGCCAATTTTCAATCAACAAGAAGTTTGATAACTCAAGTGTTTCCAATTACTCAACACAAGCTAAGAATGTAAAAAGCTAAATTAAAATCATAAATATGAAATACCTTAAATTGCATTAAATAAAGAAATCAAATCTAACATGGAGTTCATAAACAAATAAAAGAGAAACTAAATTAAAAGAACATTGAACCTGGAATTGGGAAGAAGAAGAAATCCTAATCCTAAAACCTAAGAGAGAGGAGAGAGCCTCTCTCTCTAGAGAACTACATCTAAAACCTAAAATTGTGTGAATGAGAAGTTGTGTGATTGAATGAATGATTCTGCTCCACTCTCAGCCTCTAATATGTGTTTTTTTGGCTGAGAACTGGGTCAAAGAGAGCCCAGAAATCGCTGGGATACGTACAGGTCGCGCCTCATGCGCGCGTATGCACCAGGTGCGTGTGCGCGCCGATGGGAATTTTGCAAATGCACGCGAACGCGTGCTTTACGCGTGCGCATCCCTGATCGCCAGGTCAACTATAACAAATTATATATTGTTGCGAAGCTCCAGAGGTTAGCTTTCCAACGTAGCTAGAACTGCCTCATTTGGACCTCTATAGCTCAAGTTATGACCGTTTGAATGCGTAGAGGTCAGGGCTAACAACTTTGCAGTTCCTTCAGCTTCTTGTATTCTTTCCACTTTTGCATGCTTCCTTTCCATCCTCTAAGCCATTCCTGCCCTATGATCTCTGAAAACACTTAACACACATATCAAGGCATTGAATGGTAATGAGAGAGGATTAAACATAGCAAAATTAAGACCAAAGAAGCATGTTTTCAATCGTAGCACAAAATCAGGAAGGAAAATGTAAAACATGCAATTTCTATGAATAAGTGTGAGAATAGTGGAAAAAATCCACTCAATTAAGTACAAGATGTACCATGAAATAGTGGTGCATCAATGACCTACATCTGAAAAACAACAACAACATATGGTATGAGAACCAGAGGTTCTTAGTATGGTAACAGTGCCTAGTATATAAGATGTAGGGTTTCAGGACACTAAAGACAATCCTAGAACTTCACACCGATATAGATATTCAAGCTTAGAATAAATAAATAACTTAAAATCATAAACAGGGTATTCTATCTTAAGAGATTTTTAACTAATGTATCCCCCTGTCCCACAGCCTTCGCCAGCCTAACCTCCATGCGATCCCATCGCGACCACTTACCGAGCCTCTTCAATTCCAAAAGGAAACACAAGTAATGCAGACAAGTAAAGCACAAGTAAAGTACATATACAACAATTAGAACATTTAGCAAGTAAATATGTGTTTCATTTAGGCATAACAGAAATTAAGCAAAGCAAACAAATAAGTAGAAGAGACACATGATGAATGCCTGTCCTATTAGCTCGTGATATCATTTGTCGGTCCGTAAATACCAACTCGACACATCCTTCCGGATGTAGCTTTCCTGCCACGCCAAAGAGATAGGCTCTACACACTCATGCAGTAGAGAAGGAATCAACAACAACTATCTCACCATAAATCATTCTAAAGATATAGTGTCTGATATACTCTTGCAACAGAAAAATTGCCATGCCAGGGATATAGGCCCCGCACACTCCCATATAATCCAATAATTTCATCATTCCTTCCAAGTTCTCAATTAATCATAACCATCACCGGTTTTCAACTTCACAAAATCATCATAAGCATTCTTATGTATCAGAAATCTCTTCAACCATATACTTCACAACTCAGCCTTGACCAATTCAAGCTAGGATTTACACAAACCTTCCAAAAACCTATGTCACCGGCTCTAAACTCATAACTAAAAATACCTTTTTTATTCCTTTATTATTTTCTCCCTTGATTCAAGACCCTAAAACTGGCAAGAAGGTTTTAAACAAGTGTTACGAAAGTTTGCAAGCTTGCTGGGGAGGTAAAACGGTTAAAAACAAGGTTTCATTGAAAAAAGGGCATCGTGCGTACACATAGGGTTGTGTGTACACATTCCCAAAAGTGTTTTCTCAAAGTGTGCGTACGCATAGAGGTGTGCGTATGCACAGAAGGTAAAATTTTCCATTTTGAGAGCACACATAGATACGTGCAAACGGCCTCAACAGAAGGCACTCCCCAGCGTGTGCATGTGCACGATGTTGTGTGTATGCACAACTTGCAAAATTCGCAGGGTGTGTGTGCGTACCAGAGTGTGTTAGTTTTCTCAACAGTAGGCATCTCTCTATGTGTGCGTGCACACTAAAATGTGCATACGTATTTTTTTGAAAATCACAGGGTGTGTGTGCGCACAAAGGTGTGCGTGTGCACAAGTAAGAATGCGGCCCCTGTTCCGAGCACGCGCACAGCAGTGTGCGTGCACACACAAACCAGAACTTACAGTTTCTACAACATCACAGAAATCAGATTTTTGACACAAACTTCAACGATCATAACCTTTTATACATAAGTTAGGTTAATCATTCTCACTATCCCTCCTTTAACGTAATTGATCTCGTCAGCGAGTTGTTATTTGGGGTCCTGTCTACACCAAACAATCGATATCGAGGTGATCAGTCTCAATATCTCAAGCCTAGTGCTTCAATTATCCCCAAAGACGCTCACAAATAAGCATGTTATACATATCAAGCAGATAACCTAAATAGCATGAAAAAAATCACACAGAGTATGCAATAAAGCACCATTGGTCCATCCCTCGTCTTAATGCAAAGGATAACAAAGTGCCACGACAATCCCAAAGCTTTTAATATATAATATATATCTAGAAATTTATATAACTAGAAGACCGATGAAGGAATAAAAGCTCAAAGTCGCATAAAGCAAAATTACAAAATGCGAAGCGTTCACACACGATAACTATACGCATAGGTACGGACAGAACAAGACATAATATATATAAAACCTTGAAGATAGCTCCAGGATACACAATTTAGTATTAAATTAAATAAGAAATATATAAGTATGATATACAAAAAGAGGACTAGTCACAGCCTGCAGAGTTTAGGCCGGTTAGTCAAACTGAATACAACAGAGTTTTGAAGTTTAAAATAGCAACAACCTATCTTTTAAAGTTTTCAAGAAATAAAGTCTCTAAGGTAACAAAGTTATATAAATACAAAGGATGAGAGAGTGACTACATTAAAATAAAGGAGAATAAAACAAAGAAGACACCATACTCTGCTTTGTCACCATCTCGCAACTTACCAAGGTGGGTTACTGATGCACGAAAACTTGTTTCTCAACAAATTTTCCTTCGGCAAGCATACCGAATTGTCGTCAAGTAAAAACTCACAATAGAGTGAGGTCGAATTCCACAAGGATTGATTGGTCAAGCAACTTTAGTTGGAAGAGTATGCTAGTTGAGCTAAACAGAATGTAGTTGAGATTTGAAGGAAATTAAATGGAGGCAAAGTAAATTGCAGAAAATAAAGTGCAGAATCTTAAATGGGGATTTGGGAAGATGAGCATGGAAATAAATGGCAGAAAGTAAATAGAATGGGTAAGATCAGAGATGGGAAATTCATTGGGCTTAGGAGATGTTGCATTCTCCGGATCAAGTTCATTCTCATCTCTTCCTCAATCAATGCATTCATTGATCTCCTTGGCAATCTTAAGTGATTGGATCCCAATTCCTTGGCAATCTAATCTCTCTAAACTTGAACAATTGCCCAATTCCTTGATTTAATTTCTCATGGAAAGAGATGAAGTGTGGTAACTGATTATACCACATGTATTTCCAAATCAAAGTGTTGGGAGGATTACATGTCACTATATCCGCCCAAACCCCAATTTGGTCCAACATGAGAAAGCATTTCTAGCCTGATCTCCTCATTCCTTTTCCAAGGCTCAGAGGAGATCCAATTATGGAGAGTTTCTTTCCCAAGACAACTAACCAATTGAATTAAGATCGAAAGCTTTCTAGTAAATCAAGAGAAAAGAAAGAGGAAAAAGAATGAAAACTATAATTGATCCATCAAATTAATTCAGAGCTCCCTAACCAAATGAATAGGGTTTAGTTGTTCATAGCTCTGGAAATGGAAAATGGTCATGCTTAACTAGAAAAATGCAGAAAAGTAAATATACAGAGGGTAGTTCTCCAAAGTGCCAACCTTTTCTATAGCTCAAAACTACTCCTATATATACTACTCTTCTTAATCTTCTAATGAGTTCTTCAAGTCTTGGATATGGGCCTTAGATCTTGAGTTGAAGCAGTTACAATCTTCAGTGGGCTCAGCTTGCAGAAAAGTGTTGAGTTAGGCATGGGCGTTAGTTAGGACGTTAGTGGTGTTAACGTTAAGTGAAAATGTGGGTTCAAGAACGTTAGTGACAATCACTGATGGTGTTTTTGCGGAAAACGAATAGTAGATCCAAGCTTAGAACAATTGCAAGGAAATTAAATTGCAGGAAAAGTAAATTCAAGGTCACAGTAGCTTAAATGTAAATTGCAGAAGAACACAAGCGCAGGAAATTAAATTGGGAGCAATGAGATGCAACAAAGAGACATAGATCATTTCTCAAATCTCAAAGTGAAACTAACAATTTCAATGAAACAGTAAAAACAGAAGGAAAGCCAAGAACTCAAGTCAATTGCAAAATAAAATTGAAGATCTCAGGGAATCAAAGAGACTAGAGAACAAGTCCAGATCTCGAGCCCTTCCTTGATTCAACAGCAAATAGATTGAAGAAGAAATAGAGTTGGAAGCAGTAAAGAGAGCCTTGATTCAAATCAAAATTCCTTGAATTATGTAGAAGAACAAAGCAGAGATGTTGCAGATGGAGAATGAAAACAGAATTCCTTCCAATCTCCACCCAAGATTCAAAACAGAAATGAAAACTCAAAGAGAGAGCTATCTACTACTACTACTCCCTAATGGATCAAGCCTTCCTTTACAAAGATGGAAATGATGCCTTATATAGGCTTTACAAAATGAAAAATGAAAATGAAATTAAAACAAATTACAAAAATGAAAATCCTAATTTAATTGATCCATGTGCCTTTGAGTGATGATGTGGGCTTAGCTTGCTTTGGATTTGAGGAGAAATGGGTTTGGTTGGCCTTGATTCAATTTGGTGAGGAATTGAATTAAATTGAATTTTGGTTGATTTTTGGCCCATGACACTCCCAGGAGGCTGCCCTGCCCTTGTGGAGGGCAGGGCAGGATTTGGTGCGTGCGGCCATGGTGCGGGCGTGGTGCGTTGGTGTGTGCTGCAGGATGCTGCCTTGCCCTCGCGGAGGGCAGGGCAGAAAAGTTTGGTGCACTAGATTGGTGCCTTGGTGTGCCGCTGGTGCTGCCGAAACCTTCCTTGGTGCGCCAATCTGGTGCGTGTGTGTGCACCACAAAATGCTGCCCTGCCCTTGCGGAGGGCAGGGCAATGTGTCCAAAAAATGAAGCTCCGCGCTCGAGACTTGGTGGATGCACACGCTACTTCTTTTCCTTGGTTTATTTTTGCTTATTTTTGGCCCTTAAAGATGCCTTTCGTTCTTACCTCAATTGTACGCCAAATATGGATTTCTATATATCGCTGGAAAGCTCTGAATGTCAGCTTTCCAACGCAACTAGAAGCACATCAATCGGACGTCTGTAGCTCAAGTTATAGCCCTTTGAAGTAGGCATGGTCATGCTGTGAGCGGCCAGATTTTAACTTAGCGAAAATTTGCTCCAACCTCACTTTGTTTCATCATGATTCTGCCCTGCCCTTGGCAAGGGCAGGGCAGTGTGCGTGCTGGTGGTTTTCTCCTTTGATTTGGTCATGGGCCATGCTTTTAAAAGCGTGGCCTAAGGCTCCAAAGTGTACCCCAACTTCAAAGTGTACCCCAAAGCTCTTTTTTCTCCTTTTTTGTGCTTCTTTGCTTCTTTTTCTTCTTATTTCCTACAAGATTTATAAAATTAAAAGCTCAAGGAAATCTTCCAATTAAGTACACAAGAATGCAATATTTAAGCACTAATCATCAATTTCTTGTATGAAAAAGCATAGAAAAATAGGTATAAGATGACATGTCATCAAGATGCTTTAAAGAAACTTGTAGGTTAAGACAACCAAACAAGTAATACAGAAGCATAGAAGCATTCAAGCAAATAATCAAGAAATTGTGAATTGGGTAATGAATGGACATTGATTGATGTGTAAGTAAACTTAGTGAACTAAATGAAATATAAAGCTCACATATCAAACAATGACAAATATTGAAGTTTGGTTGCAACACCTAAGTGATATAGTGGTGGAACACATGGGTGCTATGGAACTTAGAAAAAAAGAAGATAGAAATTAAAATCAATCACATAGTAAGCATGGTCTACAAAGCTTAGAAGCCTCAAAAATATGTCACTAGGTAAGCTTACTATCCAATTTCACAATTCTAAAATCTCAATGCATGAAATAGGTGATGTAAATAAGGTTCAATCAAAAACAAGGATCACCTAATAAAAAATGCATTGATAATACACAAATTACCTCATCACATATAATGAAATCAAATCACATGGTGGCTAAAACATGTAATTCAAAAGATTTAAAATGCTTTGAAGGCAATGTCACACACTTGGTATCCAAAAACATTAAGCATTAAGAACTCAATCAAGTAACAAATTGTAACCTCAATAACAAAATCCAACAATGAAAATTAATAGCAATGATGTTAAAATAACATCTTATCAGTAATCAGCAGCAATAAATAGCGAACAAGATGAATAACCCAACACTTAAAAAAATTAAACCAACTAACTAACTAACTAATAGATATGGTGATAGATGGTGATTGGTAATGTTGGATGATGGTCGAAGGAGGGAAAGAAAATATGAGAAGAGAGAAGAAGAAAAGAAATGGAAAAAAGAGAAGAAAAGAAGGTGGGTGAAACATGTAAGAACCGCATGAATCATTTGAGGTATACTGTGATGCTTTCTTAAAAGGTTTGGGTTGCGTGTTGATGCAACACCGGAACGTGGTGGCTTACGCATCGCGTCAGCTAAGACCGCATGAGGTAAATTAACCAACCCATGACATGGAATTAGTGGCGATTGTGTTTGCATTGAAGATTTGGAGACACCACTTGTACGGAGTGAGGTTAAAACTAAACAAAAGAAACTGTTATTTGTTGAATACAATCACCAAGTGAAGAATCTATCATGAGTAAGGATGTTTGGGTGATGTATTAACAAACACAGTTAATAAAAGAAAGCATTAAAAACAAGGAAATGACTAAAACAATCAAGAAAACTAAAATTGTCTAACTAAAAAAAATAACACTGCAGCGGCATTATGATTATGTAAACAAGTGGTGTTGCTGGATGATTTGCATAAAAAAATAGGTGGCACACCAAACTTAGAATCTTAGTGTGACACTTTCATGTAGAATTGATGCAATCATCCAAAAAGATTGAAAATAATTTTGTTGCAAGGCAACACCAAACTTAGAATGTGATCATATGCCAATTTATTGAAATTTAAACAAAGCATGGAGAAGAAATGTACCTACTGTCTACCTGTTATTTACTTTCTTCCTCTTTTTCCAGTTTGTTAAGAGGAATGACTTCAAGAGGGGAGAAGTTTCAGCTATTGTCCCCTGTCTTGGTCTCTTTTCAGCAAGCTTCCTTGTGAAATTGGCTTGATTGAGCTTGCTTGCTTGATCAGGGGGAGGATTGTTGGCAGTTGACCTTTTCTTGAATGTTGTCCTTGATATCTTGGTCACAATCCTCTTCTTGGTGTTTTTGTCAATGGTCACAATCCTCTTCTTGGTGCTTTTGTTAATTGCCTTCACTTCCTTGAATCCAAGTTTTGGTTGCTGTGTGATTGTTGGAGTGATTTCTTTATCAAGAGCCTCTTGCATTGGTGGTTCCATGAGCTTTTCCTTCATGTACTTCTCTGCTTCAGTTGAGTGTGACTTCTCTTGCGTGTCTTCCTCCCTTTCTTCTTCATGATTTTCCATTAATGCCTTTGGGAGGGAATCTTTATGTTTCATTGTCACCTCAAGTGGCTCTTGTGAATGTAAAAGTTCAGGATCAAATGCCTCCTCCACCTCATTTTTTATTAAAATTTTGCTTGACACAGAGGCTTCCTCATCTTGTCTTTCCACTTTCTTCGTTGCACTCAACAATTGAGCTATGTGCACTTCCATGTTTGTGAAGAAGTTCTCTTTTCTTTTCCAGAATTTCTTTTCCTCCTCCCAACATCTTTTGAGCATGGACTCAATCCTTGAGAGTCCTTGGCTTGTGGAAGTTTGTGTTGGTTGTGAGTCATGGGATGGATTTTGTGTTGAGGAGTGCTCAGAATTTGTATCTTCTTGGTGATATTCCCAACCATCATTAGAATAATGACTTGAATAATATTGTGATGGTGGGCAATATCCCATGAAATTTGTTTGATTAAAAGATGAGGTGAACTCCATTTGAATTTTGTAAAACACAACACCAATGAAAATTGAAATTACTCATATTAGAGATGAGTTTTTCTTAGTGAGGCAAAAACATAAACACCTTGGTTTCAACTTAGAATAGAGAACAAAAACAAAAAAAATGCTTGATCTAGACTTCTCACCCACTTAATCATTGTTGATCTAATCAATCCCCGACAACGGCGCCAAAAACTTGATGGTGTTTTTGCGGAAAACGAATTTTCCAACACACAATTCACCGGCAAGTATACCGGGTCGCATCAAGTAGTAATAACTCACTTAGAGTGAGGTCGATCCCACAGGGATTGATGGATCAAGCAACTTTAGTGGGTGATTAGTTTAGTCAAGCTAACATTGAAGGGATATTGGATGAAATGTAGCCAACAGAATTGTAAATGACAAGAAATTTAAAGTTGCAGAAAGTAAAATTGCATAAAACTTAAAGTGCAAGAAAGTAAAATAGCTGAAACTTAAATTGCACGAAAAGTAAATTGCATGAAATGTAAAGGGGATTGGGTGCAGGAAATTTAAAGGAAAGCAATAAGCAGCACTTAGAATAATTGCAGAAAGACTAGAGAACAAGTCTAGATCTCAAGCCCTTCCTTGATCCAACCAAGAACAATTGCAGAAGGAAAGAAGATGAAAGCAGTAAAGAGAGCTTTGATTCAAATCAAAATTCCTTGAATTATGCAGAAGAACAAAGCAGAGATGTTGTGGATGGAGAATGAAAACAGAACTCCTTCCAATCTCCACCCAAGATTCAAAACAGAAATGAAAACTCAAAGAGAGAGCTATCTACTACTACTACTCCCTAATGGATCAAGCCTTCCTTTACAAAGATGGAAATGATGCCTTATATAGGCTTTACAAAATGAAAAATGAAAATGAAATTAAAACAAATTACAAAAATGAAAATCCTAATTTAATTGATCCATGTGCCTTTGAGTGATGATGTGGGCTTAGCTTGCTTTGGATTTGAGGAGAAATGGGTTTGGTTGGCCTTGATTCAATTTGGTGAGGAATTGAATTAAATTGAATTTTGGTTGATTTTTGGCCCATGACACTCCCAGGAGGCTGCCCTGCCCTTGTGGAGGGCAGGGCAGGATTTGGTGCGTGCGGCCATGGTGCGGGCATGGTGCGTTGGTGTGTGCTGCAGGATGCTGCCCTGCCCTCGCGGAGGGCAGGGCAGAAAAGTTTGGTGCACTAGATTGGTGCCTTGGTGTGCCGCTGGTGCTGCCGAAACCTTCCTTGGTGCGCCAATCTGGTGCGTGTGTGTGCACCACAAAATGCTGCCCTTCCCTTGCGGAGGGCAGGGCAATGTTTCCAAAAAATGAAGCTCCGCGCTCGAGACTTGGTGGATGCACACGCTACTTCTTTTCCTTGGTTTATTTTTGCTTATTTTTGGCCCTTAAAGATACCTTTCGTTCTTACCTCAATTGTACGCCAAATATGAATTTCTATATATCGCTGGAAAGCTCTGAATGTCATCTTTCCAACGCAACTGGAAGCACATCAATCGGACGTCTATAGCTCAAGTTATAGCCCTTTGAAGTAGGCATGGTCATGCTGTGAGCGGCCAGATTTTAACTTAGCGAAAATTTGCTCCAACCTCACTTTGTTTCATCATGATTCTGCCCTGCCCTTGGCAAGGGCAGGGCAGTGTGCGTGCTCGTGGTTTTCTCCTTTGATTTGGTCATGGGCCACGCTTTTAAAAGCGTGGCCTAAGGCTCTAAAGTGTACCCCAACTTCAAAGTGTACCCCAAAGCTCTTTTTTCTCCTTTTTTTGTGCTTCTTTGCTTCTTTTTCTTCTTATTTCCTACAAGATTTATAAAATTAAAAGATTAAGGAAATCTTCCAATTAAGTACACAAGAATGCAATATTTAAGCACTAATCATCAATTTCTTGTATGAAAAAGCATAGAAAAATAGGTATATGATGACTTGTCAT
>NC_029773.3:38051159-38058604 GCF_000817695.3 Arachis duranensis | reverse complement strand
TTCCCTACATTAGAGTTCACGTTAGTATAACTAACGTGACTCTTGACATGGGCATGCCTAAGCTTAGAGAGCATTAGTGACACTTACCTTTGTCACTAACGCTCCAAACGCCCCTCCTTCCCACGTTAGAGCTCATGTTAATTGGATTAATGTGGCCACTAACGTGGTAGTGAATGCCATCTCCAATGTTAGTGACAAAGGTGAGTGTCACTAACGTTGGCTCATCATGCTTAGCTCCACGTTATCTCTCACGTTAGTAGTCTTAACGTGACCACTAACGTGGGCAATGTTGGCTTGATCCAACGTTAGTGACAAAGGTGAGTGTCACTAACGTTGGCATTGTCTTCCCCTTCCACGTTAGGGTTCACGTTAACTAAGTTAACGTGACTCTTAACGTGGCCAATTGCCAATTTGGAGCGTCAGTGGTATTCACTTTTACCACTAACGCTGGAGCTCCCTTTTCCTCCACGTTAACTACCATGTTAATGTAGTTAACGTGGCAATTAACATGGGCTATGATGGCTTCGAAGACGTTATTGGCGATCACTTTTCTCATTAACGTTTCAAGCTCATTCCGATTCTACGTTAGTGGTCGCATTAATTAGAATAACGTGGCTACTAATATGGTTCTTCCTTGCTTCCTTTGTCCTAAAATCAAGCGAATAAAGTGCATCAAAGTTCTAGTCCAAGTCATGAGATTATGCATAATCAATGTGTCATTCAATCCTTGCATAATCCTCATAAAATCATGTAAAATTCATAATAGTTGCTTGAATCAACGTGTAAATGTAATTTTATCCAAAACTTGCTTATTTCCTAAGAAAATGCATGAAACTACCCTAAAATAGTAAAGAAAAGGTCAGTGAAACTGGCCTAGATGCCTTGGCATCACAACACCAAACTTAAAGCTTGCTTGTCCCTAAGCAAGTACTGAAACATAGGAAGAATGAATGAAAGAACAAGATGAACAACAATTATAATAGAAGTCAAATTCCTGGTTTATGGGGTTTCATGCATAGCAACTTAGGTTCATTCCTTCACTGGTTTTCAGGCCTTTATCATGCCCTAGAACATTTGCTTTATTGCATCCTTTGAGACTTCTTATTATTGATCCTCCTTTCCTTCCCAGGGTTTATTGCATTCTTTTTATAGGCTAAATACTCTGTAGGAGTGCGACTTTTTATGATAAGCTTTCAACCAACACTCCCGAACCAGTTGGTTTAAGGTGCTAGGTTTTAAGACACCCATAAGGACTTACTTCCTCAAGTCTCTTTCCCCCATACATACACACCACAGGCACATGGTTTGTTATTTTTCGTTCTTGAGACCTTGGTGTCTAGCACCTCTTTGGGTTACTAAGTGCTCTGTAGCAAAGGTTACTCTTGATAGTGGACTTTTAGCTAATAATCCCAGATTAGTTAACCCAAGTTATCAAGTGATAAGGCACCCCTAACATCTTATTCATCCAAGTATATCCCTTGCATAGGAACACCACAGACACATGCCTCAATATTCAAACCCTTGGTGCCTAGCATTATTTCTTATTGTTTTTCTTTCCTTTTTGAACTCTTATTGTTCTTTCTCTTTTCTTCTTGGGATCTTATTAATTAGCTAGTCTCATGGAGTGTGTTTCAAGCATATGGTTCAGGACAGATAGTTGCCTTCCTACCTTGTGGGTGAGCCAACTTAGCTGATCAATGACCATACCACAAACTTAAGTATTTACTTCACAAGATAACTCTACTCTTGTTCTTTTCATAACATCTTCTTTTGATTGGATTAAAAGATAAGCATACAAGTAAGCAAGATGAAAATGCAGTGGAGACATTAGACTAGTGAGCATAGACCTAAGCAATGAAAACTTTAAAGGCAGAATTAAAAATCCTAAACTACTATGGAAGCATGTTCTATTTCATACATGATTTTCCTTATTTAAAACTTGAAAAAGATGGAACAAGGAGGGAACTCCACCACCTTTCACTTATTGGAATGCTTATGTCCCTTTGTCTTGGGATCCCCATTTCCTTTACACTTCTCGATCAGCTTTTTCCAGAAACCAGCATCCTCCATCTTCTTCTTTAATGCTTCCTTTTGTTGTTTCACCTTTCCCTCTTCTTGTTCTGTTAAGTCTTTGTAGACTGCATCATAACTTGGGATGGCAGGGTGCAAGTTATGCATATGCCCAGTCACATAATTTAACTTGGCCTGGGTGTTTATGCTAAACTCTTCCCGATGTAGTTGCCTTCCTTCGTTGAGCACGCTGAACTCGTTGAATGTTTTCATCTGAGCTACCTGACGTTGGTTGAGTTCTTGAAGGCGTTTGTCTTGGCGCTCTTGCCTTTCTGTCACTTGATTGATGGCTTGGGTGAGCTGGGAGTAATGCTCCTATTGCAGCTCCATTTGTTGTTTCTGCCACTCCCTTTGTTGACCCATCCAATTATAGAGTAGTTCTTCTTGACGATCCATCCCTTGAGATTGAACATGCAGTTGTTGTTCTTGTCCCTCCATATAGCTCCTTGCTAGATCCTCAATAGCTCCTTGAATGTGAAACAAATTTATGTTGGTTGGATCATATTCCTCTTCTTGCTGGTACCCTGTTTGTTAGGGTTCTTCTTGGTGAGGCTTTTCTTGTGCAGTTGTTTTCCTTATCTGAGGCCTTCTTTGCTGTTGAGCGGGTGCCACATAGTTCATAGCTGGAGCGTAACTAATCTTTCAGGATTTACCCACGTTTGATTGTTATCTTCGAATACCACCTTGGCTTTCATGCATAGTCTAAGGATGTTGCTGGGGTACCAAAGTCTAGCACCTGGATCATTCTTCTCGGGTGAATCCTGGATTCCTTCAGCTATAATTTTGTGCACATTGATGCTTCCACCTTTTACTAAGCAATGTACTATGGTGGCTCGAGCAATATTGACCTCAGAATTATTAGCGGCTGGAAGGATAGACCTCCTTACGAGCTCAAACCATCCTTTGGCTTCCAGGATGAGGTATCCTCTCCTAATGAACCACGACCTCTTATCTAAATAGCTTTCTCAATCAGACCCTATAACACACATATCATTCACAATTTCTTCAAGTTCATCTTCGTCGGGGGCATTGCTTATTCTTACTTGATAACTAAGCTCATCGAAATGTGGCGATCTCAGCTGAAGAGTCCTTATTATAGCATTGGGCTGAAGTCCACCTCTGTTCCTCTCACATAGCTTTTGAAGGTGGGGGCCCTAGTACTATCTTCTCTGGCCACATTGGCATAGAACTCCTTGATAAGGTTTGCATTTATTTTTGTCTCTGGATTCGTGAGCTTTTGCCAACCCATCTGTGCAATCTTCTCTCTAATCTTTGGGCACTCGTCCTTGTTAAACTGGAATGTCAACTCTGGCAATATTTTCTTGTTTTTGATCTGTTCATATTGGAGCTCATGGAAGGCAGTCTTGAATCTCCCGGCATCGAAAGGAATGCTCTCCATCGGTTCCTTCCCCCTTCGCCTTTTGGAGCTTGATGATGCCATGAATGAGAATTGATGTGTGAGGATGTTACGTGTGTGTGCGTTTGGAAGAAAGAAGAGAGATGGATTGAGAGGGTGATTACCTATGGAGTGGGTGTAGAGTGTGGGTTATATAGGGGGTGATGAGATTGAAGGGTGTGGATTGATGGCATGGCTTAATAGTGGACGGTTGTGGTTTGGCATTGGATGAGCACAAGGATCACCTCTTTTATGAGGGTCTTGGTTCGGTCTCCAAGGCTATCCAACTCCCAATATTGCATGGCAACACTTCCCAAGATACTCCCCTTGAAGACAAGTGTGTAGTTTCCTTGGTATAGTGGTCAAACCTCCTTTCTTTGGTTGTCCTATCAAGTTCCACCGATCCCCGTTTTGATTTCCTATACGAGACAAAAGGAATGCAAAAAGTCAATTGAATTTTTGGTGGGAAAAATTAAAGTATGAAATGGCTACTATTAAATTTTTTTTTGGTTTTTAAATAACTAAATGGTATTCATGAATGTAAATCAACCGACCAACCAATTACCTATGCATGCAACGTTGGTAACACCAAACTTGTTTGTGATCATATGGTGCAACAAGATTCGAAAAGAATCTCATACTATGGAGTATGTTCAAGCCCTCTTGGTGTGCCTTGAATACCAAACTTATCATGTACTATATGATGCATGTAGGGATTCCTAAAGTGTTTGTCGAAGTTGATTTAGAATCCATGAACTTTGCTTTATTAATACTATTAGAGATTAAAAAGAAAGGGTATAGAAAACATGGGTTGCCTCCCATGAAGAGCTTCTTTAGCATCATTAGCTTGACGTTTGGCCTTTGTCAGGGTGGTTGGTAGTGTTTCAAATCTTCTCCTCTTGCAGTGAATCTGTTTCCGCTTTGTTAAGAAGCTCCACATGTTCTAAGGACAAGATTTTGTTGATGGTGTACACTTGAGGCAACTGAGATGGAATGGTGGGGAGATGCGGTGGGATAGATGGAAAATAGGCAGAGACCACTTCATCTCTTGGAGAGAAATCTTCTGTAGGGATTTTTTTGTTTCTCCATCCCATTGGAGCCTTTTTCCTTCTGTTCCTTGATGTCACCTCGCTCCTTGTGGTTTCTTCTTTCAGGAAGGTTTTGTTGCTTGTCTCATATGACTCTGGTGGGTCTAGTCCCTCTTGAATTACACTTGACTGTTGCTCCTTCTGACCATATTGCTTGTTAACCATAGGAGTTCTTAGGTGTGATGCTTGTGCTCCCGTGTTTGGCTCTTCCATCAGCTCCTTATTGTGCTCTTCCTTTGACTCTTTGTTATCATGATCTGCTTCTTGTGAGGGTTTCAAAACGTTGAAGGTGAGCTGTTCATCGTGTATCCTCAATACTAGCTCTCCTCCCCTGGCTGTGGCTAAGAATAGCCTCCCTAGGATGATGGGATGAATGTGATTTTCTTCCATCTCCAAGATAACAAAGTCTGTGGGGAGGTAGTAGTTCCCAACCTTCACTAACACGTTTTCAACCACTCCTATAGCCTATTTTTGAGTTTTGTCAGCCAATATGATGATCACGTCTGTGGGTGTCAGCTAATTGATTTGAAGCTTTTTCATGAGGGACAGATGCATTAAGTTGATACTTGCTCCCAAGTCACAGAGCCCTTTATCAATCATTGTCTCTCCTATAGCACAGAGAATGTGAAAACTCCCTGGATCCTTCCTCTTTATAGGTGGCTCTGTTTGAATGAGAGCACTGCATTCCCTGTTCATCACTATTGTTTGCCCACCCTTCAGTGAACTCTTTTTGGCCAGCAGCTCCTTTATGTACTTGATGTAAGAGGGCATCTACTGGAGGGCCTTAATGAACGGTATCTTTACATCAAGAGATGCGAACATGTCGAGGAACCTTGAATATATTCTCCTTGCTATACCACCTTTTAGCCTTTGGGGAAAGGGTGCATATAGGTTCAGGGTCTCCCCTTTCTTTAGCTCCTCCCCGTGTGTGGGCTGGGGTGCATGGTTTCTTTCTTCATGCTTTTTCTTTGGATTGTCTTGGAGGTGTTCTGTTTGTGTGTCCACTTCCTCCATACTTCTCTCATTACTTATAGTGATCTTCTTGCATTCTTCCCACCTTACTTTCTTTGTTTCTCCTCTTGGGTTCTTCTCTGTGTCACTTGGGAAACTATCAGTAGGTTTGGAAAACTGTTGAGATAGATACCCACTTGGGACTCTAGCCTCTTGATGGTGTCTCCCTAGTTTTTTATGTTGGCTCGCACTTCATCCTTGAACACTCTGTTGTCTTGGATTTTTTTTACATATGTCTTCAAGTAGAGTCTCAATTCTGGAGAGTCTATCCTCGGTTAGTGATGGTAGGTTGAGGTTAGGTGGTTGAGAAGGGTGATTAGGTGGGTGTTGATAGGATCTCTGTGAGGTATGTTGGTGAGTTGCATTGTTGTTGGGATTGTGGTTGTGGCGTCTCTGGTCTTGGCCTTGGTCTTGTTGATTTTCCCACCCAAAGTTAGGGTGGTTTCTCCAACCAGAATTATGAGTTTTGGAGTATGGATCATGGGTATGTCTGGGTGAGTTTCCAATATTGTTGGCTTGTTCCCAGTCACCTTCTTCTCCTACATTCACTCCTTCTTGAGCTGGTGATGAAGTGATGACTGCTGCGACTTGGTTTTTTTCCACCTTCACCTTCTTGGTAAGATCTGCTAGCTGCTTGGTGATCATCTTATTTTGGGCCAGCAATGCATCCATGTGGTTCAGCTCCATTACTCCTCGAGTGTTACTTCTTTTAGAAGCATAGAAGTAGTCATTCTTAGTGACAATCTCAATGACATCTATGGCTTCTTCAATGGTTTTATTCTTGTTTAGAGAGCCCCCTGATGAATGGTCTACAGCCTTCTTTGACTCATAAGAAAGAACTTCATAGAAGATGTGAAGTTGAACCCATTCATTGAACATGTCTGGTGGGCATCTTCTTGTTAAGTCCTTAAACCTCTTCCATGCCTTATAGAGAGTTTCACCATCTTGTTGCCTGAAAGTCTGCACCTCAGCTCTCAGCCTATTAATTCTTTGAGGAGGGTAGAATCTTCCCAAAAATTTGTTCACCACATCTTCCTAATTTGTTAAGCTCTCCTTCGGAAAGGATTCCAGCCACTTAGATGCTTTGTCCCTGAGTGAGAAGGGGAACAAAAGCAATCTATAGACATCCGAATGAACACCATTAGACTTCACAGTGTCACATATTCTTAGGAAGGTGGTTAGATGTTGATTGGGGTCTTCTTGGGCACTTCCTCCAAATGAGCAGTTGTTCTGAACAAGGGTGATGACCTGGGGTTTTAATTCAAAGTTGTTGGCATGTATGGTGGGCTTTTGGATGATACTTCCACAGTTTCGTGGGTTTGAATTGATGTAAGAGCCTAGAACTCTCCTTTCTTACCCAGCATGATTCACAGGACCTTCTCTGACATAGTTGTGAACTTATTCTTCATGGTTGTTTTCCAAGTTCTCCTCTATGTTTGTTTTGAAGTACTCTTCCTCTTTCTCAGCACCAATAACTCCTTTTCCTCTTGCTTCCCTCCTCAATCTACGGAGGGTACTTTCAGGTTCTGAATCAAAGGAAGTTGAAGCTCCGCTTCTTCTCCCTATCATACAACTAACAGAGCACACAACAAGAAATAGAATGAAGTGATTATTCTTGTTAGAGTGACTGTTAGTGTGAGTGGTGCAAATTATCAAACAGTTAGTGGGTTAGTAAGCAGAATTGTAAGTAAATTCAAAGGAAAAAAAAATAACAAGGGGATAGGGGGTGAGGAAAAAACTAAATAAACTGAAGGTAAATGACTAGATAAAATAAACAAACAAAAGAAAAAAATGCTCAATCTAGTGAACTTCCAACTTAATCATTGTTGATACAAAATAAATCCCCAGCAACGGCACCATAAACTTGATGCACGAAAACT
>NC_029773.3:38050060-38051059 GCF_000817695.3 Arachis duranensis | reverse complement strand
AACCATATCTGAGAAAATGGAAAGCATACACCTTTGAAAAGTGGCTGGGGCATTGCATAATCCGAATGGCATTCTTCTATAAGCAAAAACTCCAACTAGGCATGTGAATGAAGTCTTTTCTTGGTCCTTTGGATCTACCACTATCTGATTATACCCAGAATAGCCATCCAGGAAGCAATAATAAGCATGGCCAGCCAACCTTTCAAGCGTCTGATCAATGAAAGGAAGGGGGAAGTGATCTTTGCGTGTGGCATCATTCAACCTTCTATAGTCAATACACATCCTCCACCCTGTCATAGTTCTTGTGGGAATGAGTTCACTCCTCTCATTAATAATAACTGTCATCCCACCCTTTTTTGGTACCACTTGGACTGGGCTTATCCATGAGCTATCGGAAATAGGATATATGATTCCTGCATTCCATAATTTCATTACTTCCTTCTGGATGACTTCCTTCATTGCAGGATTTAGTCTTCTCTGAGGTTGAATTACTGCTTTGGAATTATCCTCCAAAAGAATCTTATGCATGCATACTGTAGGGCTGATGCCTTTCAGGTCATCAATGGTCCATCCTAAGGCATCCTTGTGAGCTCTGAGAACATCAAGAAGCTCTCCTTCTTCTTTCTTTGTCAAGGACGAATTAATGATCACTGGGAAGCTCTCTGAAGTGCCAAGAAATGCATATTTGAGATGAGAAGGTAATGGCTTCAGTTCTTGCTTTTGCACCTCTTCTTTCTTGCTTGGTTCCACCTCTTTGTCGATGGAAGCCTCAGCTACATGTTCCTCTATTATTTCTTGATTGTCTTTTTCTTGCTCATGCTGATTATTGTCTAACATTTCTTCCACCAGGCTCTCTATCATATCCACCCTCAAATGATCTTCCTGCTCAGGAGGGTGTTGCATTGACTTAAAAACATTTATGATCATTTGCTCATTGTGTACTCTGAAAATCATTTCTCCTTTTTCCACATCTATAATGGCTCTTGCAGTTGCTAGAAA
>NC_029773.3:38045626-38045958 GCF_000817695.3 Arachis duranensis | reverse complement strand
ATAACAACTTTTTAGCTAGCGTTTCGAAACTTCCTTTGCTTTCGTTCTTTCGCTTGTACTTTTTAGCTGCTTTTTGTAAAGTAACTTTTTAGTAAGCGTTTTCGAGACTTCCTTTGATTTCGTTCTTTCGCTTGTACTTTTCAGTTGTTTTTTGTAAAGCAACTTTTTAGTAAGCGTTTTTCGAAATCTTGGTTCTCGCCGTTTTAAGGCTTCTTTCTTGGATTCGAGCTTTTTCTCGGACCTCGGGCGCTCGAGTACCTCCTTTTTGTTGGGTCCGACTTTGTCGTTGGTCGGCCTTTTTAAGTTATTTTTGTAATCTCTTTTTATTTGGC
>NC_029773.3:38039860-38040662 GCF_000817695.3 Arachis duranensis | reverse complement strand
GACTTGGTGAGAGTGGTGGGGAAGGCTTTGCACCGAATCGCGTCGGAGGCGTCGACTAGGTACATTCTGCTTCTGAAGTTGCTGAGGTGGTGACTTGGATCGGTGGTGCTGTCGTAGAGATCCATATCGGGTGGCTTGAAGTTTCGTGGTACCTTCTCCTTCATGATCTCTTGCGTGAAGGGATCATGGTTGCATTCGGGGGTGGTGCCGCGTTCTGTCCGGTCTTTCAGATTGGCCTCTATTTTCCGTAGTTTTTCTTCTAATTCTCTGCGCTTTCGAGCCTCCCTTCTCAGATCTTGTTCAGTTTTTTTCCGCTTTTTTATGTCCTCTTCGAGTTGTTTCAGTCGGTTTTGTTGTGCCCGGACTGCTTCTAAAATTTCCGAGTTCTTTTCTTTTTCGGAATTTTGCGGATCTTTGTTTGGGAGTGATGTCTTTGGGCGATTCTGTTTGTTTCCTCCTGGAGTGTGTGGTGATAGAGGGCTGTCCGGTCGTTCTCCGGTGTCAACTTCGTCCTCTTGTTCTGATGCAGCGTGGTTATTGTTGGAGGGGTCGTCCGCCATAGTAGAGGGATGACTTCCAGGTCCCCGGCAACGGCGCCAATGTTCCGGGGGTTACCTGAAACGTGTAGCTCGGTCGTCTTCGGAGAGGCCCGAGGTGGGGGTCAGGGACCCGAGCTTGATATGTGGAGTGGTTGGTGGTTGTACCTGCAATGACACTCCGATGCTTAAGTTAGCATGGGTTCAAGCAGATATGTGTAGAATGTGGAATATATGCCATACCTGGGTGCTCCAGTGTATTTATA
>NC_029773.3:38039285-38039597 GCF_000817695.3 Arachis duranensis | reverse complement strand
GATGGTTGGCGTTGTCTTTGATGAGCAAAGAAATATTGGTTGTTAGCCACCATATCAATGAGGTTTTGAGCTTCCTCTGTAGTTTTCATGAGTTGTAAAGAGCCTCCAGCTGAATGATCAAGTGCTTCTTGAGCCTTAAGAGTGAGCCCCTCATAGAAGTTCTGCAGCTTGTCCCACTCAGTAAACATCTCTGGTGGACATTTCCTCAATAGTGCCTTATATCTTTCCCATGCTTCATATAAGTTTTCGGCCTCCATTTGAGTGAATGTCTGCACCTCAGTCTTCAATCTTAGGATTCTTTGAGGGGGATAA
>NC_029773.3:38037892-38039021 GCF_000817695.3 Arachis duranensis | reverse complement strand
TAAAGTGATGAGTTGTGGCTTTAGTTCAAAATTGTTTGCATTGACATTAGGAGTAAGAATGCTACTTCCACAGTGTCTAGCATTTGCAAATGTATATGAAGCTAGGACTCTTCGTTGTTGTTGGTTATTGTTGGCCCCTCCTCCTGGTTGATTGAGATCTCCTTCCATTTCTTGGAATTCCTCCTCAGATTCTTCCTCTCCAATAACATTCTTCCCTCTTTCAGCTCTTCTTATTCTCCGAAGAGTTCTTTGGTCAATTTCAGAGAGGACAGGGGAAGATCTTCCTGTACCTGACATACAAACACACAACAATAAACACACAGACCCAGAAAACCAATGAAACTTCAATCTATAGCTAGAATGAAGTTTTAGTTAGTTTAAGCAAAAACTCAAACAGTTAGTGTGTTAGTCAAAATTAGAAGAACAGAAAAGAAAAAGTGCTTGATCTAGACCTCCACTTCACTTAATCATTGTCAATCTATTTCAATCCCCGGCAACGGCGCCAAAAACTTGATGTGTGGAAAACGATCCAACACAAAACTCACCGGCAAGTGTACCAGGTCGCATCAAGTAATAATAACTCACATGAGTGAGGTCGATCCCACAGGGATTGAAGGATTGAGCAATTTTAGTTTAGTGGTTGATTTAGTCAAGCGAATTAAGTTTTGGTTGAGTGGGTTGTATTTAACAGAAGCTAAATTGCTTGGAATGTAAAGGGAGAGGGGAGAATTGCAGTAAATTAAAGGACAGGAAAGTAAAAAATGCTAAATCTTAAAGGACAAGAAATTAAATGACTGAAACTTAAAGTGCAAGAAATGTAAATTGCAGTAACTTAAATGACAAGAAATGTAAATTGCTTGAATGTAAAAGGGATTTGAGGACTGGGATTGCAGAATCTAAACAAAGAGAAATTGAATTGCCAAAGTTAATAGAGCAGAAATTTAATGAAAAGCAACTAGAATTCAAACAGAAATTGAAATTAAAGTGCAGCAAAGGTTCATAAAAGAACCAAAAGGAAATTGGGATCTCAAAACTCCAGAGACTAGGTAGCAGAGCCTAGATCTCAATTGCCTTCCTAGATCCAAGTTCTCAAAGCAATTGACAAGAAATTGAAGAAGAAGCAGTAAAG
>NC_029773.3:38032755-38037569 GCF_000817695.3 Arachis duranensis | reverse complement strand
AATTGTGCTGTGGTGCGCTGCTGGTGCTGCCAGAATCGTGCCTTGGTGCGCCAGATTCACGCCACAACAAAATGCTGCCCTGCCCTCGCGGAGGGCAGGGCAGTGTTTCCACTTTGACGTCCCAAGTTCGAAACTTGGATGCTACACACGCTACCCATTTTCCTTGGCTTTCTTGGCACCATAATGAAGCCTAGTTCCTTGCTTCCTCCTTGTTCCGCGTTCGAGACTTGTAGCAAGCATTGTAGACATTTTCCTTTGATTTTCTTCCCTTGGTGAGCCCGATACTGCCCTTGTGGAGGGCAGGGCAAGGTTTTGTTCTTCTTGATTCCAAGGCACAAATTTGTGCTCTGCCCTTGTAGTGGGCAGGGCAGAGTTGCCTTTTATGTTTTGGTGCCTTTTGTTGCCCTCCTAGAGGGCAGTGTGCCCTTGTGGAGGGCAATGCTTGCCTCCCCTCTTTACATGCGGCACACTTCTCCTTTGGTCACGCTTTCTTAGGCCACGCTTTTCTCTTTTATTCTTTTCTTCACCTACAATAAACCAAAACAACCACTCCAAGTATCACTAAATTCACAAGGCTTATAAATCAATTAAAATTCAATTAAAATTAGCTTAAACCTCATGAGTTAACATTAATTTCATGGTGGTTGTTTGATTTAAAGAAGTTATGCATTTTCACTCCAAATCACTTACTTAGGATGCAAGAAAGTGCATAAAGACTAATAAAACAAGTGAAATTAGCTTGAAAAATGGGTATATGATGACTTGTCATCATTACCGGGGACTTGCAAATTTGTGCCTTATTATTGGTTATTGTGAATATTGTGAATATGTTTTCTTTTTCGTTTCTTTGTTAGTTGTTTCTAGTTTTAAGAATTTATTTTCATTATTTCTTACTAGTTTTTGTTTTTACTTTCTTTTGCTATTATGAATTCTCACCCCTTTGGCTATGAGTGTGGTTATGATTATGTTGTAGGAAGTGGAGATTACAATGAAGGCTTGCATCAAGGATGGGACAATCAAAGATGAGGGGAACCACAAGGATTTGATCAACCATCTTGGCAACAACCCCCTCCAATATGCTTTGAGCAACAACCGTTCTATGGTGCATACCAAGACAATGGTTATGGTGGATCTCTTCGTGACAATCAACACCCACCATAATATACCTTTGAATCCCCTCCTCAATATAGCCTACAACCACACTCACAAGCCCCATTTCACCAAATACCTCCATATGACCCCAACCCATATCCACCATACCAACCACCCTATGAACCTTACGAGCCATACTTAGACCACCCCTATTCCAACACAATTACTCCCAAGACCCACCACCTCAATATGCACCACCTCTATATCCCTATCAAGATGAACCATCTTCATATCCTTATCAAGATAAACCACCTTTCTATCATGAACCCTTCCTTCCAAGCGATGAACCCTCATATCCACTCCAATCTCCAATGAATGACACCCTTGGTATTCTTCTTCAAGGGCAAGAAGAGATGAAAAGGGAGGTACTAAAATTCATGGCTGCCTTGACAGAGATAGTAAATTGATTAGCCTTCCAACATTTGGACACTCAAGGAACTCCCATAGCTACATGTGGAGAATCTAATGAAGAATGTAGCATGAAAGAGAAGTTAGGAACTCTGGTGGAAAATAAAGAATGTGGCTTTGTATTCGAACAATTAGAGGAAGCCATACTTCTTAAAGAGGAAGAAGTGGTTAAAGACTTAGGAGATGCTGAACCTCCATGGGAATCTAGAGTTGTAGAGTATTCCTCCAAGAAGCATGAATTTGATGTTGAGGAGGCTAGTGCACAACCTCCAAGGCATGTTCACCATGAAGAATTGGACGGAGTAGATCAAGAAGCAAGTTTCCTTGGTGATAAAATTGAAAAACCTTCTCCCAAGGAAATTGAAAGCAACATTGAGGTAGATGGTACACGAAATTGTGAGTGCACACTTTTCTCACAACTCCGCACAGCTGACCAGCAAGTGCACTGGGTCGTCCAAGTAATACCTTATGTGAGTAAGGGTCGATCCCATGGAGATTGACGGCTTGAAGTAAGCTATGGTCATCTTGTAAATCTCTATCAGGCGGATTCAAATGGTTATGAGGTTTTGATGATTAAAAGAGAAATAAAATATAAAATAGGATAGAGATACTTATGCAATTCATTGGTGGGAATTTCAGATAAGCGTATAGAGATGCTTTGTTCCCTCTGAGCCTCTGCTTTCCTATTGTCCTCATCCAATCATGCGTACTCCCTTTCATGGCAAGCTGTATGTTGGTGGATCACCGTTGTCAATGGCTACCATCCGTCCTCTCAGTGAAAACAGATCCGCTACAGTTTCCCGCATGGCTAATCAGCTGTCGGTTCTTGATCGTGTCGGAATAAGATCCATTGATCCTCTTGCACATTGGCACTACGCCCAACAGTCACGAGTTTGAAGCTCGTCATAGTCATCCCATCCCAGATCCTACTCGGAATACCACAAACAAGGTTTAGACTTTCCGGATCTCAAGAATGTTGGCAATTGATTCTAGCTTAGACAACGAAGACTCTAATCTCACGGAATGGAAGGCTCTATTTTCAGGAGAGGCAACCATGCGTCGTGAACCAGGAGGCCAAGAGATACACACTCAAGCTCTTGCAGATAGAACGAAGGTGGTTGTCAGGCACGCATTCATAAGGGAGGATGATGATGAGTGTCACGGATCATCACATCCATCAGGTTGAAGTACGAGTGAATATCTTAGAATAAGAATAAGCGTGAATTGAGTAGAAAAATAATAGTACTTTGCATTAATTCATATGGAACATCAGAGCTCCACACCTTAATCTGTGAGGTGTAGAAACCCCACCATTAAAAATACATAAGTGATGAAGGTCCAGGCATGGCCGATTGGCCAGCCCCCAAAACTTGATCAAGAGATCAAAAGTGATCCAAAGATAGTCTCAAAAATGATCTAAAGATATGAATACAATAGTAAAAAGTGCTATTTATACTAAACTAGTAAACTAGGTTTACAGAAAATGAGTAACTAAGTGTATATAGTGCAGAAATTCACTTTCGGGGCCCACTTGGTGTGTGTTTGGGCTGAGCATTGAAGCTTTCACGGGCATAGGCTCTTCTTGGAGTTTAAACGCCAATTTTGGTGCCATTTTGGGCATTTAACTCCAGCTTTGGTGCCAGTTCTGGCGTTTTACGCCAGAAAAGGTCTCTAGTGGGCTTTTGGACGCCAGTTTGGGCCATCAAATCTCAGGCAAAGTATAGACTATTATTCATTTCTGGAAAGCCCAAGATGTCTACTTTCCAACACAATTGAGATCGCGCCAATTGGGCTTCTGTAGCTCAAGAAAAACCACTTCGAGTGCAGGAAGGTCAGAATCCAGCATCATCTTCAATCCTTTCTCATCCTCTGAATTAGATTTTTGCTCAGGTCTCTCAATTTCAGCCAGAAAATACCTGAAATCACAAAAAAACACACAAACTCATTGTATAGTCCAGAAATGTGATTTTTGCATAAAAACTAATAAAAATATACTAAAAAGTAACAAAAATATACTAGAAACTATCTAAAAACAATGCCAAAAAGCGTATAAATTATCCGCTCATCACAACACCAAACTTAAATTGTTGCTTGTCCTCAAGCAACTGAAAACAAAATAGGATAAAAAGAAGGGAATATACAATAAATTCCAAAACATCAATGAAGCTTAGTTCTAATTAGATGAGCGGGGCTAATTATCTGAACAGTTTTGCTTCTGAACAGTTTTGGCATCTCACTTTATCCTTTGAAGTTCAGAATGATTGGAATCTATAGGAACTCAGAATTCAGATAGTGTTATTGATTCTCCTAGTTCAGTATATTAATTCTTGAACACAGCTACTTTATGAGTCTTGGCCGTGACCCTAAGCATCTTGTTTTCCAGTATTACCACCGGATACATAAATGCCACAAACACATAACTAGGTTAACCTTTTCATATTGTGACTCAGCTTTGTTAGAGTCCCCAGTTAGAGGTGTCCAGAGTTCTTAAGCACACTCTTTTTTGCTTTGGATCATGACTTTAACCACTCAGTCTCAAGCTTTTCACTTGGACCTTCATGACATAAGCACATGGTTATGGACAGCTTGATTTAGCCGCATAGGCCAGGATTTTATTACTTTGGGCCCTTGATGAGCGGATAATTTGTATGCTTTTTGGCATTGTTTTCAGTATGTTTTTAGTATAATCTAGTTAGTTTTTAGTATATTTTTATTAGTTTCTAGCTAAAATTCACTTTTCTGGACTTTACTATGAGTTTGTGTGTTTTTCTGTGATTTCAGGTATTTTCTGGCTGAAATTAAGGGTCCTGAGCAAAAATCTGATTCCGAGACCAAAAAGGACTGCAGATGCTGTTGGATTCTGACCTCCCTGCATTCGAAGCGGATTTTCTGGAGCTACTGAAGCCCAATTGGCGCGCTCTCAACGGCATTGAAAAGTAGACATCCTGGGCTTTCCAGCAATATATGATAGTCCATACTTTGCCCAAGATTTGATGGCCCAAACCGGCGTGGCAAATCAGCCTCAGAAATTCCAGCGTTAAACGCCGGAACTGGCATAAAACTTGGAGTTAAACGCCCAAACTGGCATGAAAGCTGGCGTTTAACTCCAGAAAAGGTCTCTACACGAAAATGCTTCATTGCTCAGCCCAAGCACACACCAAGTGGACCCAGAAGTGGATTTTTACGTCATTTACTCATTTCTGTACACCCTAGGCTACTAGTTTACTATTAATAGGATCTTTTGACATTGTATC
>NC_029773.3:38031342-38031682 GCF_000817695.3 Arachis duranensis | reverse complement strand
CGTAAATTCAAAAAAAAAAACAAACAAACAAAATTTATCTCTTTGCAATCACTATCATTTCCCTTTTGTCCATTATGGACTTAAGTGGGATCAATCAGTCCAAAAGGACTCTGGGGTCATATGCTAACCCCATTACAGCTGCATATGGGAGTAGCATCTGTACACCTCCCATCAAAGCAAGCAGCTTTGAACTAAATCCTCAACTCATTATCATAGTGCAGCAAAATTGCCAGTATTCCGGTCTTCCACAAGAAGAACTTACTGAGTTTCTGGCACAGTTTTTACAAATTGCTGACACAGTACATGATAAAGAGGTAGATCAGGATGTCTACAGACTATT
>NC_029773.3:38030532-38031047 GCF_000817695.3 Arachis duranensis | reverse complement strand
ATGGGTACAGTTAGACATTTTCTACTATGGGCTTACAGAAAAAGCTCAGATGTCTTTAGACCACTCAGCTGGTGGATCTATACACATGAGGAAGACAATTGAAGAAGCTCAAGAGCTTATAGACACTGTTGCTAGAAACCAATATTTGTACTCTAGCAGTGAGTTCTCTCCAAAAGAGGAAGCCATGGCAGTGGTCACTGACCCTAGTCCTCAAGAACAGATAACTGAGCTTAATCAACAATTGCTCCTGATGACAGAACAGTTAGCAGACTTTAAAGAGATGCTCCACGAAACTAAAGTTGCTAACAAGAGCATAGAACTGTAGTTAAATCAAGCAAAACAGCAAATATCTAAACAGATAACAGAGGAATGTCAAGCAGTTCAATTGAGGAGTGGGAAGACCCTGAATAACAATGTTCAAAAGAGTAAAAAGCCAAACAAGGAACAATTGACAGAGGACAACCAAACCACTGTTCAAAATCCCTCTGAGGACAGTAAGAGCCCAGAGAGGAATG
>NC_029773.3:38028331-38028771 GCF_000817695.3 Arachis duranensis | reverse complement strand
ATGTGTATTGATTATAGAAGGCTCAATACAGCTACCAGAAAGGATCTTTTTCCTTTACCATTCATAGACCAAATGCTAGAAAGACTAGCTGGCCATGATTATTACTGCTTTTTGGATGGCTATTCAGGCTACAACCAAATTGCAGTAGACCCTCAGGACCAAGAGAAAACAGCATTCACTTGCCCTTCTGGCGTGTTTGCCTATAGGAGGATGCCTTTTGGTCTGTGCAATGCACCTGCAACCTTTCAGAGGTGCATGCTCTCTATCTTCTCAGATATGGTAGAGAAATGTCTGGAAGTCTTCATGGATGACTTCTCAGTATATGGAGACTCATTCAGCTCCTGTCTTAATCACCTAGCCCTTGTCCTGAAAAGGTGCCAAGAGACTAACCTGGTTTTAAACTGGGAGAAATGTCACTTTATGGTGACTGAAGGGATTGT
>NC_029773.3:38028028-38028242 GCF_000817695.3 Arachis duranensis | reverse complement strand
GGTAATTGAAAAATTACCACCACCTGCCAATGTTAAGGCAATCAGAAGCTTTCTGGGGCATGCAAGATTCTACAGAAGGTTTATAAAGGATTTTTCGAAAATTGCAAAACCTCTGAGTAACCTGTTAGCTACAGACACACCATTTGTGTTTGACACACAGTGTCTGCAGGCATTTGAGACCCTGAAAGCTAAGCTGGTCACAGCACCAGTCATC
>NC_029773.3:38027223-38027771 GCF_000817695.3 Arachis duranensis | reverse complement strand
CGATCCAAAGTGGTTGTGTACACTGACCATGCTGCTCTTAAATACTTACTCACAAAGCAGGATTCAAAACCCAGGCTTATAAGATGGGTGCTGCTTCTGCAAGAGTTTGATATAGAAATAAGAGACAGAAAGGGGACGGAGAACCAAGTAGCTGATCATCTGTCCCGAATAGAACCAGTAGCTGGGGCGTCCCTCCCTTCTACTGAGATCTCTGAGACTTTCCCAGATGAGCAACTCTTTGCCATTCAGGAAGCTCCATGGTTTGCAGATATTGCAAATTATAAAGCTGTGAGATTCATTCCCAAGGAGTACAGCTACGTGCAGAGAAAGAAATTAATTTCAGATGCCAAGTACTACCTCTGGGATGAACCATATCTTTTTAAGAGATGTGCTGACGGAGTGATCTGCAGATGTGTACCCAGAGAAGAAGCACAAAGGATCCTATGGCATTGCCATGGATCACAGTATGGAGGACATTTTGGAAGTGAGCGAACAGCCACTAAAGTCCTCCAATGTGGCTTCTACTGGCCCACTCTCTATAAAGATTC
>NC_029773.3:38025570-38026218 GCF_000817695.3 Arachis duranensis | reverse complement strand
CATTTTGGGCGTTAAACGCCAGAATGGGTACCATTTTGGGCGTTAAACGCCAGAATGGGCACCATTCTGGGCGTTTAACGCCAGGTGTGCAGCATCCTGGGCGTTCAGAAAAACGCCCAGTGATAAAGGTTTTCTGGCGTTTAACGCCAGCCAGGGCACCTGGCTGGGCGTTAAACGCCCAAAAGGGGTGCCAATTGGGCGTTAAACGCCAGAATGAGTGCCATTCTGGGCGTTTAACGCCAGAAAGGTGGGGGGACCACAATTTTGTTTTCAAATCAGATTTTTTCAAACTTTTCTTTTCTTACCCATATTTTTCTACAAAAATACATTTCAATCTCTCATCATTCACTCTCAAATTTTCAAATATCTAAAATCACTCTTCAAATCTCTCAAATCATTCCCAAATTTTGTTCAAAAAAATCACCCTTTTCTCAATTTCTTTCCGCATCTTCTCAAATCTCCTTCAAATCTCTCCTTGTTTTTCGAAAAAACTCCCCTCCCCACCTTATAAATAAACGTTTGGCTCTCTCCTCCCACCACACCATTCGAATTTTCTCTTCATCTCTCTCTCTTCTCTTCTTTCTTTTCTTTTTGCTTGAGGACAAGCAAGCCTCTAAGTTTGGTGTGCTTTTCCGTGATCACTAAGCC
>NC_029773.3:37962698-38023076 GCF_000817695.3 Arachis duranensis | reverse complement strand
TGACAACCACCTCCGTTCTACCTTAGATTAAGTAGTTATCTCTTGGATTCTTTAATCGGGATCTTCGTGGTATAAGCTAGAATTGATGGCGGCATTCAAGAGAATCTGGAAGGTCTAAACCTTGTCTGTGGTATTCTGAGTCGGATTCAATGATTGAATGACTGTGACGTGCTTCAATCTTCTGAAGGCGGGGCGTTAGTGACAGACGCAAAAGAATCATTGGATTCTATTCCGGCCTGATTGAGAATCGACAGATGAATTCCGCTATGCTGTGACAGAGCATATGCAATCGCTTTCACTGAGAGGATGGGAGGTAGCCATTGACAACGGTGAAACCCTACATATAGCTTGCCATGGGAGGAGACTTGCGTGTTTGAAGAAGAAGACAGTAGGAAAGCAGAGATTCAGAAGATGGAGCATCTCCAAACCTCAACCTATTCTCCATTACTGCAAAACAAGTAATCATTTCATGTTCTTTTGCTTTTCACAATCAATCCTGATAATTTCTGATATCCTGACTAAGATTTACAAGATAACCATAGCTTGCTTCAAGCCGACAATCTCTGTGGGATCGACCCTTGCTCACGCAAGGTATTACTTGGACGACCCAGTACACTTGCTGGTTAGTTGTGCGGGATTGCAAAAGTGTGATTGCAATTTCGTGCACCAGCCCTCCTATCCACTGATGCTCAAAGCGTTGGATCCTCTTTACCCTTGCCTTTTGGTTTAAAGGGCTACCGGCTTTTTCTGCTTGCTTCTCTTTTTTTCTTTCTTTTTTTCGCTACTCTTTTTTTTCAAGCTTTTTCTTTTTCATTGCTTTTTCTTGCTTCAAGAATCAAATTTATGGTTTTTCAGATTATCAATAATATTTCTCATTTTTCATTATTCTTTCAAAAGCCAACAATTTTAAGATTCATAAACTTCACTATAAAAATATGCACTGTTTAAGCATTCATTCAGAAAACAAAAAGTATTGCCACCACATCAAAATAATTAAACTAATTTCAAGATAAAATTCGAAATTCATGTACTTCTTGTTCTTCTGCAATTAGAAACATTTTTCATTTAAGAAAGGTGAGGGATTTATGGGACATTCATAGCTTCAAGGCATAGACACTAGACACTAATGATAATGTAATAAAGACACAAACAGAGACAAACATAAAGCATAAAAAATTGAAAAATAGAAAAACAAATAACAAGGAAATTAAAGAAGGGGTCCACCTTAGTGATGGCGGCTAGTTCTCCTTCTTGAAGATCCTATGGAGTGCTTGAGCTCCTCAATGTCTCTTCCTTGCCTTTGTTGTTCTTCCCTCATGGCTCTTTGGTCTTCTCTAATTTCAGGGAGGATGATGGAATGCTCTTGGTGCTCCATCTTTAGTTCCTCTATATTGGAACTCAAATCTCCTGGAAAAGTGTTGAGTTATTCTCAATAGTTGTGTGGGGAAAATGCATCCCTTGAGGTATCTCAGGGATTTCCTGATGAAGGACTTCCTCATGCGTTTGTTGAGGTCCATGAGTGGGCTCTCTTGTTTGCTCCATCCTCTTTTTAGTGATGGGCTTGTCCTCTTCAATGAGGATGTCTTCCTCTATGACAATTCCAGCTAAACTGCATAAGTGACAAATGAGATGAGGAAAGGCTAACCTTGCCAAAGTGGAGGGCTTGTCAGCCACTTTGTACAGTTCTAGAGGTATGATCTCATGAACTTCCACTTCCTCTCCAATCATGATGATATGGATCATGATAGCCCGATCCACAGCTACTTCAGATCGGTTGCTAGTAGGAACGATAGAGCGTTGGATGAACTCCAACCATCCTCTAGCCACAGGCATAAGTTCAAGCCTTCTTAGTTGAACCGGCTTGCCTTTGGAGTTTTTCTTTCATTGGGCTCCTTCCATACAGATGTCCATGAGGACTTGGTCCAACCTTTGATCAAAGTTGACTCTTCTTGTGAAAGGACGAAGATCTCCTTGCATCATTGGCAAGTTGAACGCCAACCTCACATTTTTCGGACTGAAATCTAAGTATTTCCCCCGAACCATTGTGAGCCAATTCTTTGGGTTCGGATTCATACTTTGATCATGGTTCTTGGTGATCCATGTATTAGCATAGAACTATTGAACCATTAAGATTCTGACTTATTAAATGGGATTGGTGAGAGCTTCCCATCCTCTTCTCCTAATCTCATGTCGGATCTCCGGATATTCGCTCCTTTTGAGCTTGAAGGGGACCTCAGGGATCACCTTCTTCTTGGCCACAATTTCATAGAAGTGGTCTTGATGGACCTTTGAGATGAACCTCTCTATCTCCCATGACTCAGAGGTGGAAGCAATTGTCTTCCCCTTCCTCTTTCTAGAGGTTTCTCTGGCCTTAGGTACCATTAATGGTTATTAAAAACAAAAAGCAACACTTTTTCCAACACCAAACTTAAGAGGTTTGCTCGTCCTCGAGCAAAAGAAGAAAGAAGAGAGTAGTAGAAGAAGAAAAGTGGTAGATGGAGGCTTGAGAGGGTTCGGCCAAGGGGGATTTTGAGTGTTTGTGATGTGTGAAAATGAAGGAGTAAGGAGGGGTATTTATAGAGTAAGAGAGGAAGTTGGTTCGTGTGAGAATGGGTGGGTTTGGGAGGGAAATGGTTTGAATTTGAGTGGGTGGGGGTAGGTGGGTTGTATGATGGGTTTATAGGAATTAGGGAATGGATGTGAGTGGTGAAGAGAATATGGGGAAGAGGGTAAGATTTGATAGGTGAGTGGTATTTTAGGTAGAGTGTTATGGAGAAGTGTGAAGAGGAGAGAGAGTGAGGTGGGGTAGGTGGGGATCCTGTGGGGTCCACAGATCCTGAGGTGTCAAGGATTTTTCATTCCTGCACCTTTCTGGCATTAAACGCCCTCTATGTGCCATTCCTGGCATTTAAACACCGGGCTGATGCCCTTTTCTGGCGTTTAAACGCCAGTCTACTGCCCTTTTATGGCGTTTAAACGCCAATCTGCCTAACAGTTCTGGCGTTTAAACGCCCAGAATGGTGTCAGGATGGGCGTTTAAACGCCCAGAATGGTGCCAGGATGGGCGTTTAAACGCCCATTTTTCTACCTTACTGGCGTTTAAACGCTAGTTTGCCTGCCAGTTCTGGCATTTAATGCCCAGAATAGTGCCAGGCTGGGCGTTAAACGCCCATTATGGTATCCTTATTGGTGTTTAAATGCCAGTAAGCTCTTCCTCCAGGGTGTGCTATTTTTTATGCTGTTTTTGATTTTGTTTTAATTTTTGCAGTTGTTTTTGTGACTCCACATGATCATCATCCTAAAAAAAAACATAAAATAACAATGGAAAATAAAATGAAACAGTAATTAATATAGATAAATAAAATTGGGTTGCCTCCCAATAAGCGCTTCTTTAATGTCAATAGCTTGATAGGAAGCTCTTACAAAGCTTCACAGATGCTCAGAGCATGATTGTGGCCTCCCAACACCAAACTTAGAGTTTGGATGTGGGGGCTTTGTTTGACTCTTAATGGAGGGAGTTGGATGAAGCTTTTCATGCATCATCTCATGTTTACACAGGAAAATCCTTGAGCCTTAAACACAAGGTAGTCCTCATTCACTTGAAGGACTAACTCTCCTCTGTCCACATCAATCACAGCCCTTGTTGTGGCTAGGAAGGATCTTCCAAGGATAATGGATTCATCCTTATCCTTCCCAGTGTCTAGGATTATGAAGTCAACAGGGATGTAAAGGCCTTCAACCTTTACTAAAACATCCTCTACAAGTTCATAAGCCTTTTTCATTGATTTGTCTGCCATTTCTAGTGAGATTCTTTCAACTTGTACCTCAAAGATCCCTAGTTTCTCCATTACAGAGAGTGGCATGAGGTAGATACTTGACCCTAGGTCATATAGAGCCTTTTCAAAGGTCATGGTGCCTATGGTGCAGGGTATTAAGAACTTTCTGGGATCCGGATTCTTTTGAGGCAATGTCTGCTGAATCCATATATTCAGTTCATTGATGAGCAATGGAGGTTCATCCTCCTAAGTCTCATTACCGAATAACTTGGCATTCAACTTCATGATTACTCCTATATATTGAGCAATTTTCTCTTCAGTAGTAACTTCATCTTCTTCAGAAGAAGAATATCCTTCAGAGCTCATGAATGGTAATAAGAAGTTCAGTGGAATCTCTATGGTCTCTGTATGAGCCTCATATTCCTTTGGTTCCCCATTAGGGAACTTCTTATTGGTCAGTGGATGTCCATTGAGATCTTCATCAATGGAAATCACGTCATCCTCCTCCTCTATAGCTTCGGTTATTTTGGTTATATTAATGGCCTTGCACTCTCTCTTTGGATTCTCTTCTTTATTACTTGGGAGAGTACTAGGAGGAGTTTCAGTGACTCTTTTACTTAGCTGACCCACTTGTGCCTCCAAATTTCTTATGGAGGACCGTGCATCAGTTATGAAACTGAGAGTGGTCTTAGATAGATCAGAGACTATGTTTGCTAAGCTAGAGAGGCTCTGCTCAGAATTCTCTGTCTGTTGCTGAGAAGATGATGGGAAAGGCTTGCTATTGCCAAACCTATTTCTCCCACCATTATTGTTGTTGAAGCCTTGTTGAGGCTTATGTTGATCCTTTCATAAGAAATTTGGGTGATTCCTCCATGAAGAATTATTTGTTTCCATAGGATTCTCCCACGTAATTCACCTCTTCCATTGCAGGATTCTCAGGGTCATAAGCTTCTCCTTCAGAGGAGGCGTGTTTAGGTTGCAATCTAGTCAGACTCTGAGAAATCATATTGACTGGCTGAGTCAATATTTTGTTCTGAGCCAAAATGGCATTCAGAGTGTCAATTTGAAGAACTCCTTTCCTCTGAGTCACCCCATTATTCACAGGATTTCTCTCAAAAGTGTATATGAACTGGTTGTTTGCAACCATTTCAATGAGTTCCTAGGCTTCTGTAGGCATTTTCAGATGAAGAGATCCACCAGCAGAGTAGTCCAATGACATCTTGGATAACTCAGACAAACCATCATAGAATATACATATGATGCTCCATTCTGGAAACATGTCAGAAGGACACCTTTTGGTTAATTGCTTGTATCTTTCCCAAGCTTCATAGAGGTATTCACCTTTTTTCTGTCTGAAGGTTTGGACATCCACTCTGAGCTTACTCATCTTTTTGAGGTAGAAAGAATTTGGTCAAGAAAGCATTAACTAGCTTGTCCCAAGAGTTCATGCTTTCTCTAGGTTGTGAGTCCAACCATGTCCTAGCTCTGTCTCTTACAGCAAAGGGGAAAAACATAAGTCTGTAGACCTCAGGATCAACCCCATTGGTCTTAACAGTATCACAGATCTGTAAAAATTCAGATAAGAACTGATGAGGATCTTCTGATGGAAGTCCATAAAACTTGCTGTTCTGTAGCATTAAAGAAACTAATTGAGGCTTAAGCTCAAAGTTGTTTGCTCTAATGGCAAGAATTGAGATGTTTCTTCCATAGAAGTTGGTAGTTGGTGCAGCATAGTCACCAAGCATCTTCATTGCATTGTTGTTATTGTTTTCAGCTGCCATGTCTTCTTCTTTTTCAAAAATTTCTGTCAGGTCCTCTCCAAAGAGTTGTGCTTTAGCTTCTCTTAGCTTCCTCTTCAGAGTCCTTTCAGGTTCAGGATCGGCTTCAACAAGAATATCCTTATCCTTGTTCCTGCTCATGTGAAAAAGAAGAGAACAGAAAAGGAGAGGAATTCTCTATGTCACAGTATAGAGATTCCTTTATGTGAGTAGAAGAAGAGAAGAATAGAAGAATGAGGTAGAGAGAAAATAAAGAGAATTCAAACACAGAGAGGGAGAGATGATTCAAATTTTAAGAAGGAGAGTAGTGTTAGTAAATAAATAAATAAATAAAAAGAGATGAGAGAGAAGGAATTCAAATATTAAATAAAAGAAAGGGAAAATATTTTTGTTTTTATTTTAAATATTAGTTAGTATTCGAAAATTAAGAAAGGAATAAAATAAAATTAGAGTTTAAAACAATTAGTTAATTAAAAAGATTTTTGAAAAAGTTGTTAGTGGTTTTCGAAAATTGAGAAGTGAAAAAGTAGTTAGATGGTTTTGAAAAAGATAAGAAATAGTAAGTTTTGAAAAAGATTTTGAAATTAAAATTTGAAAAAGATATGATTTGAAAAAGATTTTGAAATTAAAATTTGAAAAAGATTTGATTGAAAAAGATATGTTCGAAAAGATATTATTGAAAAAGATTTGATTTTTAAAATTAAAATTGATGACTTGACTAACAAGAAACTAAAAGATATGATTCTAGAATTTAAAGATTGAACCTTTCTTAACAAGAAAGTAACAAGCTTAAATTTTTTTTAATCAAATCCTTAATTGTTAGCAAGGTTTTCGAAAATATAAAATAAAAATAAGAAAATGATTTTGAAAATCAATTTTTAAAATTTTCGAAAAATATTAAGAAGAAAAATGAAAAAGATTTGATTTTTGAAAAAAGATTTGAAAAGATTGAATTTTTAAATTGAAATTGTGACTTGACTAACAAGAAACAACTAAAGTTTAAAAATCTTTGACTAAGTCAACCCAAAATTATGAAATTTATGAGTAAAATAAGGAAAAGATATTTTTTTATTTTTTGAATTTTAATGAGGAAAGAGAGAAAAACAAAAAAATTGACTCAAAACATAAAAATTTTGGATCAAAACCAATGATGCATGCAAGAACACATTGAATGTCAAGATGAACACCAAGAACACTTTGAAGATCATGATGAACATCAAGAACATATTTTTGAAAAATTTTTAAGAAAAGAAACACATACAAGACACCAAACTTAAAAAATTTTTAAACTTTTGGCTCTAAAAATTCAAAAATACATATGAAAAAGAAGAAAAGACACAAAACAAGAAAATTACAAGATTAAACAAAGACAATTATCAAGAACAACTTGAAGATCAAGAAGAACACAATGCATGAGTTTTTGAAAAATGCTAGAGAAATAAAAACATGCAATTGACACCAAACTTAGAATTTGACTCTAGACTCAAACAAGAAACACAAAAATTTTTTTATTTTTATTGATTTTATTAAATATAATTTTTTTTGAAAATTTTTCAAAAATTAGAAAAAAATTTTTGTTTGAAAGATTTTTGAAAAACTTTTGAAAATAGAACAAGAAGAAAATTACCTAATCTAAGCAACAAGATGAACCGTCAGTTGTCCAAACTCGAACAATCCCTGGCAACGGCGCCAAAAACATGGTACACGAAATCGTGAGTTCACACTTTTCTCATAACTCCGCGCAGCTGACCAGCAAGTGCACTGGATCGTCCAAGTAATACCTTACGTGAGTAAGGGTCAATCCCACAGAGATTGTCGGCTTGAAGCAAGCTATGGTCATCTTGTAAATCTCAGTCAAGCGGATTCAAATGGTTATGAGGTTTTGATGATTAAAAGAGAAATAAAACATAAAATATGATAGAGATACTTATGCAATTCATTGTGGGAATTTCAGATAAGCGTATGGAGATGTTTTGTTCCCTCTGAGCCTCTGCTTTCTTATTGTCCTCATCCAATCATGCGTACTCCCTTCCATGGAAAGTTGTATGTTGGTGGATCACCGTTGTCAATAGCTACCATCTGTCCTCTCAGTGAAAACATATCCGCTACGGTTTTTCGCATGGCTAATCAGCTGTCGATTCTCAATCGTATCGGAATAAGATCCATTGATCCTTTTGCACACTGTCACTGCGCCCAACAGTCACGAGTTTAAAGCTCGTCAAAGTCATCCCATCCCAGATCCTACTCGGAATACCATAGACAAGGTATAGACTTTCCAGATCTCAAGAATGCTACCAATTGATTCTAGCTTATACCACGAAAACTCTGATTTCACGAAATGGAAAGTTCTGGTGTCAGGAGAGGCAACCATGCATCGTGATCCAGGAGGCCAAGAGATACACACTCAAGCTCTTGCAAATAGAACAGAGGTGGTTGTCAGGCATGCGTTCATAAGGGAGGTTGATGATGAGTGTCACGGATCATAACATCCATCAGGTTGAAGTATGAGTGAATATCTTAGAATAAGAATAAGCGTGAATTGAATAGAAAAACAATAGTACTTTGCATTAATTCATGAGGAACAGCAGAGCTCCACACCTTAATCTATAAGGTGTAGAAACTCCACCGTTGAAAATACACAAGTGATGAAGGTCTAGGCATGGCTGAATGGCCAGCCCCCAAAACATGATAAAGAGATCAATAGTGATCCAAAGATAGTCTCAAAAATGATCTAAAGATATGAATACAATAGTAAAAAGTGTTATTTATAGTAAACTAGTAAACTAGGTTTACAGAAAATGAGTAACTAAGTGTAGATAGTGTAGAAATCTACTTCCGAAGCCCACTTGGTGTGTGTTTGGGCTGAGCATTGAAGCTTTCGCATGCATAGGCTCTTCTTGGAGTTTAAACACCAGTTTTGGTGCCAGTTTGGGTGTTTAACTCCAACTTTGGTGCCAGTTCTGGCATTTTACGCTAGAAAAGGGTCTCTGGTGGGTGTTTAGATGCCAGTTTGGGCCATCAAATCTTGGGCAAAGTATCGACTATTATACCTTGCTGGAAAGCCCTAGATGTTTACTTTCCAACAAAATTGAGAATCCAACATTATCTTCAGTCCTTTCTCAGCCTCTGAATCAGATTTTTGCTCAGGTCCCTCAATTTCAGCCAGAAAATACCTGAAATCACAAAAAAACACACAAAATCATAGTAAAGTCCAGAAATGTGATTTTTACATAAAAACTAATAAAAATATACTAAAAAGTAACTAAAACATACTAGAAACTATTTAAAAACAATGCCAAAAAGCGTATAAATTATCCACTCATCAGTAGACTCTCAACCTTATATTTATGATTTGAGCAACGGAGAAGAGTTGGATGAATTCGGTGAGGAAGAGCTTGAAGGTGAAGAATCTCTTCAAAAGGTGGAAGTCCTTCGAAAAGGATCGACGGGAGTAGAATATGCTTTATCAAAATCGTTGGAGACTTCTTTACCTAGGGTGCCATCTACTCCTTCAATTCAGTGGGTAAAACTTATCTCTATTAGCTTTATTGACCCACTTGAGTATGATATGCTTGAAACGGATGGACAACATAGGAAGCTTTGTAGAATTAAGCGCAAGAGAAGGATGTTTAGTGGTTGGAGATGCAAATCAAGGCTTATCAAGGTTGAGATTTCAAGAGCTAGATGCAAGAGTTTGGTACTATGTTGAGAATTCAGATTACCTGCCACCCGGTTAGAACAATGATGATCTACTTCAAGACGGGTGTAGAAAAGAGATTTGGGATCCCGGCATACGAGAGGATCGACTTTGGGAGCTCAATGCTTGTGAAGGATTTCATCAAGGCTTGGTGAATTCACTTAGAGATGTTGGAGCTTATTGGAAGTCCAAGCATTGGTGGAAGTTTCAAGATGAGTTCAAGCACAAGCCACCATGACAAGGAGCTCACCAAATGTCCAACTTAAGGACTTTAACTAAAAGTGCTAGGTGGGAGACACCCCACCATGGTATATTCTTCTTATTTTTCCTTTTATAGTTTTATTTGTATTGGTAATAAGTAAAATTTTCAATTTTTAGTTATGTTTATTTAGTTTAAATTGTGGTTTTACTGGTTTAGTCATGTTTGGCATTAATTTAATAGCTGGTATGTTTGAAAAAAAAGGTGTCACGCGTACGCGTTGATGCAATTTTTGCTCTCTGGTAAAAATTTACAGAGAGTTGGGCTTAGACCGCACGAGAGGGGTGCCAGGCTCAAAACGCAGCCCGCGTGTACGTGTCGCAATAAAATCCCACACCAATGAAAAAGTTATAGAGAGTTGCGCAAAAATGACGCTGGAATTATGCGTTTAGCACAATTTCGCCGACGCGTACGCGTGCCTCACGCGTACGCGTCACCTTCATTTCTCTCCACCCACGTGCACGCGCCAGGGACACGTACGCGTGGATTTGAATCCACTAACCCTCACTCAAGAACCCTTTTCATTCGCGTCAACCAAACCCTTACCCCCACTAGTGTCTCTTTCTCTTCTTTCCTTCCAAACCTCCATTAACACCATCATCAACCTCTGCCACTCACCACCACCGACCTTCGTCTGGCAACCCCAAGCCACTGTCGACCACCTATTCTTCCCTCTTCTTCCTTTTCTCTTCTCCTTTTTCCTTCTATCCCACCTCCGTAACCATCACAGCCCCTTCCCTCCGCCTCCACCAAGCACCGTCGCATCCATGCCCTTGCTACTGGCATCACCACTGCACCAACCACCATCATCTTTCTTCCCTTCTTCTCCATTTCACTTCGCTTTACCCTCTCTGTACCCAAACCGGAGCCGTCCCTATTTTCGTTTCGACACCACCTCTGTGCCAACATTGCCTCGCCCCGCTCTCCTTACCTCTCCTCTGCCCATTTCTGTTCTGCTTCTCCCCAGGTTCCAGTTCAACCTATTTTAACCTCTGCTTTTGTTTTTTTAAATTTCCTTTGATTAAGTTCCATGTTAATGTTAGTTGATTAGATTGCTATTTGATTAGGTTAGCTTAGTTGAATTAGGTGGTTAGGTAGTTAAATGATTTTGTAGTGGATTTAGGTTTGAACTCTGATGTTTATTCTATCTGAAATTGGTTTTCTTGTGCTGGTAATGACTTGCCCTGTGCTAATTTAGTTTCCTACTGTTGCAACTTCTATTTTACTTTGAATCAATTACTGTTATTTCTTGCTGCTGTGCCTTAATTTTTTTGATGATGTGATATTCTATACTACTGTACATGTTGCTGTTGTTGCTAATTGTGCATAATGCTGCTGTTTAGAAATGTTGATGCTTCATTGATTTGCCCTGTGCTGAATTCATTTAGTTTGGCTCGATTGATTTTCTATTGAATTAAGGGATAAACTACTGTTTTCCTACTGTTTTTATGAGATATTGCTACTGGATTGTTCATTTTTGCTATTTTGGTGTGGTATGTTGGGCAATTAATTGCTGTTATGTTGTTGAATGATCCTATTTTTCTTGGTTTTAAATTGACTTGTCAACTACTCAAGTTTATTTCTCCACTTTGTCCTTACTTCAACTTTGACTGCTGCTGATTTCTTATCCATGTTGGCTTATTTGATTAATTCATATGAATTCAGATATGATTTTTATGTTTTTACTAGTTAATGAATTCATACGGCATTTGAACTATTTGTTTGCATCCGGGAACGCTCACTTTACTGCTGGAGTGCTGCCGAATTTTTCTGAAATTCTTATGCTATTAATTTCCAATTGTGAATTGAATTTGGGCTGTTTTACTTTGATACATTCTATTATGGCCTAGTTCCATTCATGATTCATTCGGTCAACATTTTCACCTTCCCTTTGGTTCCTTTTTTATGTGTATTTGTGACTGCTCAAGAATATCTTGTGTTCTTTTGTTTGAGGTTCCTTTAAGTTGTAATTGTTGGTGCAATTTCACTTATGTAATTGGTTTCATTGTTCCAATTCACCTTGGGTTACATAAATGCATTTTAATTTGTCAACACCAACTTTTGCACTTAAGTGACCAAACACATTGAGGATGACTTGCATTGCCTTATATGAATGTGAGTTGCTTGTCATTTATAACTTTGGATGCTATCTTGGTTAAGAATAATATTGACTATCTGTTAACATTCAACTTCCTTTCTTCTAACCTTTTAACTTTTAACTAAATGGTTTTTAACCTTCTTTTAATTTTCCTTTTTAAACTGACTTTTTAACTATTCTTTTGATGCATAGCAATGTTACTTCTTAAGGACCAAGAAAGTGATTTCCTTTTTACTCAATTAATTGGAATGTGAATTCAGAATGACTTTGAGTATTATTTATACTCCCTTCCAAATTGATTGCAGCTTTTGTAACTCACTTCATACTATATTTAACTCCTCTTTTGCCTATCTTCTGTTTGTTTTGCTTACATATTGTTTCCCTCTCTATTTCTCTGCTTTGTTTAATAATCTGTATCCTGGGAATGCTATTTTTCAGGTTGTCTGACAGAGGGAAAGGCAAAGCCAAGGCCAGCTCCAGTAAGAGGAAAAGGTCGTAGCCACCCACTAAGCCAGTGACCCTAGGCTTATCTGAGCAGAAGATTAATGAGAAGGACAAGGCTGACCAAGCTACACCTTTTAACAACTAATATAAGTTCGCCAACCTATACTATGAGCTCAGATTTTTGCACTTTGATAAGCAGAACCTTATTGTGGAAAGGAAACTAGCTGTACCCTCCGATTTGAGGTAGTTTTCTGAGACTCAAATTAGGGATCGGGGTTGGGTATTTCTGGACAGAGACCTAGTGCGAGTGAACGAGTCTTGGGCTGGATGTTCTATTGCAATTTCTAACGAGCCACCCTTGATGTCGTTCATCTTAGAGATAGGCAGATTCTGATTACAAAGGAGGCTATTGAGGACATCCTCCACTTTCAGCCTAAGATCAGCGATAAGGATGCCTTCCATTAGGCTGAGGAGGATATTAAATGCATGAGCTTTGATTGGTGTGTCTTAGAGGGGAAGGAGTTGTACCTTCCACGACTCATTAGGAGATACATGTACCGGGCCACTGTCAGAGGCAACCTGCAATTCCTTTATTTGGTCACACAGCTAGCTCACCAGGCTGAGGTACCCTGGGAGCAAGGCGATGAGGCACCAGCCACTTACGGTAAGGAGAAGGTTATCCCTTGGGGAAACTGGTTTGGTGACCGCCCAGTAACCCGACGCAGAGACCGAGCAGCCACAGCAGCAGCCACTGAGCCGACTACTTCTTTGGCTGCAGTAGGACCATCTGCACCATCTCGATCAGCACCTTCATCTGGATGTGTAGCACCTTCATCTACATCACATCCAGTCTACTACCTTGTGCATCGCCTCTTTGAGCGCATTGATCAGATGGACTACCGCAATCAGTGCCGTTATGAGCAGTCTGAGCATCGCAACAGGCGATGCTATGCGCATCTGAAGCTGATTCTGACTTCTGGGAGTACTGACATACCTTCTGAGCCTGACACACCCTCGGAGCACTCTGAGGAGGAGGATGAGCAGGAGGAGGCACAGGATGAGGCACAGCCAGAGACTTCATAGCAGGGGGGCCTCAGTCGAGCATCTGACAATGTCACAGACACCCACAGCTGACACTGGACCAGTAGGCGACGATCCTTCTTACCTAGCTTGATTGAGGAGCAATGAGGACGATGCTATAATTTAAGTGTGGGGAGGTCGTCGTCTCCGGCGGACTATATTTTGGTGAACCATTTCAGACTTTTGTTTTATTTTGCTTTATTTTGTTTTATTTTTAGTACTTGCACATTTTTATTTTATTTTACTTTTGTTTATTTTTTCTTTGTTGCATTTTGCACTTTGGGCTTGCATATATCTTAGATTTTTTGTTTGAATTGCACTTTTAGTATTTTAGTTGTGATTTGGGAAAATGTGGATTACTGAGCTTAGTTTACCCTTTTGTAGTTTTGCATATGTGAATTTGGTTTGATTTAAAATAGGGAGTGAATTAAGAATTTTTGGCTTTCCATAATCATTTCATTTAGGATATGTATATCAGAAATGTTGGTCAAATTGATAATATTTTCAACGAAGGTTTCTTTTTGTTAAAAAAGGGTAGTAAGATTCACATTGATTTGAGTTAATTTTTTTTTGAAACTTGCATGATATATATAAATAGTTTGGAATATGGTTTTTGAGCTAAGAACACACAACCCGTGAGTTTTTGAGCTTAACTGCATGGTTACATTATTTAACCATAATTTTTATTCTTGTGTGTTTTCTTCTCTATGATTGTAATCTTTAGTTTGTTCCATTCTATATGTCTATTATTTAGTGTATATTAATGCAATTAGGTGATTGAGGCCATTATTTGATTATAGCTCACTTATCCCAAATAGCCTACCATTTCATTTACCTTTGTTTGCCACATTGAATCTTTTTAACCCCCTTTTATTCTTTATATTACCAAATCACTAGCCTTAAGCAGAAAAATAATTAATTGTCCTATTTGAATCTTTAGTTAGCTTAAGATAGTGAGTGTGTGTCAACTAAGTGTGGGGAAATGTGAAAACTTTGGTTGATGATAATGTGTTTTATTTTTATTGACAAATATTGAGAATTTGGGTGTATACTCATGTAACATGATAAAAACCATATGAATTGATGTATTACGCTTTCATATATATAGAAAAAAAAAAGAAGACAAAAAAGAGAAAAAGAGAAAATTGTTAAGTTCAATAAGAAAATCAATGCAAATGTGGTGGAATTAAAATTAACACATGAGTGTGTAAAAAATATGCAAAAGTGAGATTTTTGGGTGGCTACGCTTGACTTTAGAATTGTATAGAGTGTGTGTATGTGTTAGGTGAGAACTTAAGTTAGTCAAAGATTCATATGATAGCTCACTTGGCCATACATATATCCTCACCCGTCCCTTAGCCTCATTACAACGTTGAAAAATCCTTATGATATTTGCATTTGTACACTAGATAATTGTTGATTGGTTGGATGAAGAACAAAGTTTTTGAAAGCATGATTAGAGGTGATTTGAGTGGTTTAACCCCAAACACTTGAGTGATTAGAGTGCCTATACACATCCAGTGAGGATTCAATTGCTCATTTCCATATGTCCATACGTGATCATTGCATGTCTTGCAAGTTTGTGAATTCTTTTAAGTAACTCAATTCAACTGTGAATGTGTTTGATGTGATTAATTTATCCCGTGATTATACATATATGATTTCTTGGAAATTTGACTCACTTTGACCACATATATGCTTATATATATAGATAGTAATTAGAATAGCATGATGCATGTAGGTAGCTTGCATTTAGATAGGTTGCATTGCATAAGTTCTACCGTTTTGCCATCACTCTTTAGGTTCTCTTGAGCTTAGCATGAAGACATGCTAATGTTTAAGTGTGGGGAGATTGATAAACCGCTATTTTATGGTTTATCTTGTGCTTACTTTAGGGGATTTTTATACATTATTCTCACACTTATTCATTGAATTCGCATGTTTTACATTTTCCTTCCTAATTTTGTGCTTTAATTGAAAATATGCTTCTTTGGCCTTAAATTTGCTAATTTTAATCCTCTCTTGTTATCATTCGATGCCGTGATATGTTTGCTGAGTATTTTCAGGGTTTATAGGGGCAGGAATAGCTTAGAGTATGGAAAGGAAGCATGCAAAAGTGGAAGGAACACAAGAAAATGAAGTTTTTAGAAGCTGGCAGCGACGCGAACGCATGGACGACGCGTAAGCGTGACTAGCGCAGAAGATGAGCGACACGTATGTGTGGGTGACGCGTACACATGATAAAGCGTCACGTACTGCAGATATCAGAACTCGCACGGGGCAATTTCTGGGCTGGTTTTGGCCCAGTTCCAAGCCCAAAAACATAGATTAGAGGCTGCAGAGTGGGAGAATTAAGGAGACACTTTCATTCATATAATTTTAGGTTTAGATGCTGTTTTCTAGAGAGAAAGACTCTCTCCTTTCTCTAGGTTTTAGGGTTTCTCTTAGTTTTACGTTTATTTCTTCTCAAATTCAGGTTCAATTTTCCTTTAATTTAGTTTTCTTATACTCTTATTTATTCTAGCACTTTGGTTTATCTACTTATATCATTGATTCCATTATGTTACCAATTTTGTTTATGAATTCTTTTTGTTTCCTTTTATTCAAATCAATGCAATTTATATTTCATGTTTCCTATTGTTCAATTGCTTTGTTAATTTTATTTCTTTGCTTTGGTTTGTTTAGATTTTTCAATGTCTTGTTAGTTTTCTATGTTTTGAGGTTATGCCTTCCAAGTGTTTGATAAAATGTTTAGGAGGATTTTTATTTAGATTTTCATGCTCTTGCCTTGGATTGATTATTTAGAGACTCTTGAGTTATCAAAGGTCTTTTGTTGATTGGTAACTGAGACTTGCTAGTTGACTTAGCCTTCACTAAATCTAATCTTTGATTAGGACTTGTGAACTTAAGTTAACTTTACTCACTTGACTTTCCCTCATTGTTAGAGGTTGACTAAGTGAAAGCAAAAGGCAATTACCATCACAATTGATAACGATAATAAGGATAGGATTTCTACTCCTCGATCCTTACTAAGAGCTTTATTATTTATTAGTTTATCTTCTTTCCATTTTTACTTTCTTGTCTCCTATTTCAAAACCCAAAAAGATATAATCCCATAACCAATAATAAACTACACTTCCCTACAATTCCTTGAGAGACGACCCGAGGGTTAGTACTTTGGTTAATTTTATTTGGTTTGCTTAAGTGACAAACATATTAAATTTGATTAAGGTTGAATTGTCGGTTTAGAACTATACTTGCGACGTGATTATTTTAGTGAAAAGCTTTACTGATGATTTTTCCCCCATTAGCCATCAGCATAGGTAGAGTTGAATACAGAGGAAGGAGTTGACTGGGAACAAGCCAACTACATTGGGAATCCATCAAGACAAGCGCATGATCCATACTCCAAGACTTACAATCCTGGTTGGAAGAACCATTCAAACTTTGGGTGGAGAAACCAACAAAACTAGAGCCAAGATCACAGACTCCACAATTCTAACTAGTTCAACAACTCCACTTACCAACACCCCAACCAAAGACCATATCAAGCCACACAAAATAATTCTTCCCAGCCACCATATCAAGCCCAAAACAACCAACCCCAACGTCCCACTTCTAACCCACCATCCGAGGATAGGCTATCCAGGATTGAAGGCATTCTTGAAAACATTTGCAAGGAGGTCCAGGATAACAAAACATTCAAGGATGAAGTGAGGACTAGTATGAAAAGTCGAGGAGAAACAATTAAGAAACTTGAATCTCAAGGAGGGTATCTATCTCAACAATTCCCAAAGTTTACTGATAGCTTCCTAAGTGACACTGAGAAGAATCCGAGAGGAGAAACAAAAAAAGTGAGATAGGATGAATGCAAAGAATTAACCGTTGCAAGTGAGGATGATATGGAAGAAGAAATCCGTAGGCCAGCAGAGCATACCTAAGAAGTTCCAAAGAAGAAGATGGAAGACGCAGAACAAATAACCAGCCCTGAACAATAGGAGGAATCAAAAGAGAAGGAAGTTCTTAAACCTTATATGCCACAAGCACCATTCCTCTAGAGACTCAAGGGAGGTGAGAATGGAAGAACATACACTAGATTCCTGGACGTATTTAAGTCTCTTTATGTCAACATTCCATTCCTTGAGACCTTGCAACAGATGCCCACATACATTAAATGTATGAAAGAGCTGCTGACTAAGAAGAGTACCCTGAAGGGAGGAAAAATAGTGGTAATGAATAAGGAATATAGTGCCATCATGTAGAAGGACTTGCCTACAAAAAAGAAGGATCCAAGGAGTTTTCACAACCCTTATGCAATAGGAGAGACAATGATTGATAGAGGGTTTTGTGATCTGGGAGCAAGCATTAATGTAATGCCTCTATCTCTCATGAAGAAGCTAAAAATTAATGAGTTGAAACCCACAGATGTGATCCTTCAGTTGGCTGACAAGACCCAGAAACGAGCACTAGGAGTGGTTGAAAATATACTGGTGAAGGTTGGGAAGTACTTCCTACCTGCAAATTTTGTTATTCTTGAAATGGAAGAAAGCTACCTTCATCCAATCATTCTAGGGAGACCATTCCTAGCCACTACCAGAGCACTTATAGATGTGGAGCAAGGCAAGTTGATATTGAGAATACATGATGAGCAACTCACCTTCCATGTCTTTAAACCAACACATGATCTAGATCAAGGGAAGGACTGCATGAAGGTTGAATTTGGTGATGCAAACATGAAAGAAGCACCCAATGAAACAATCCCAAAGAATCTGAAGTCATGCCTGAAAGAGAAGAAAGCAGTAAAGATGATGTTATAGACTAAGGAAACTAAGGAGGAGTTAGGTCACAATCCTCACTTGAGACAAGAAAGAAGAACCCTCCTGACACAAGTTTAGCTAAAGCATTACTTGAAGGAGAGAAAAGAATGAAGAAGATTCCAAGGAGGTGAAAAAATAAAAAGGTTCCCACAGAGGACTTCTCCCCAAGGGATAAGGTGATATCAATCCATTTTTCACTGATTCCACCTCATCTCCCTGTCATTCCATCTCAGTTACCTCTAGTGTACACAATCAGAAAGATCCTCTCCTTGGAGCATGTAGAAATCATCAAGGAATCAAGTGGAGATAGCTTCACTGTGAGAGGAGAGGACCTAAGGCACTACAATCCACCCTGACAGAGACCAATCGTTAAGCTAATGACTATAAAAAAGTGCTTGTTAGGAGGTGATGAACGGATAATTTATACGCTTTTGGCATTATTTTTAGGTAGTTTCAAGTATGTTTTAGTCACTTTTTAGTATATTTTATTAGTTTTTATGCAAAATTCACATTTTTGGACTTTACTATGAGTTTGTATGTTTTTCTGTGATTTCAGGTATTTTTTTACTGAAATTGAGGGAATTGAGCAAAAATCTGATTCAAAGAATGAGAAAGGACTGCAGATGCTGTTAGATTCTGACCTCCATGCACTCGAAGTAAATTTTCCGGAGCTACAGAAGCCCAATTGGCACGCTCTCAATTGTGTTGGAAAGTAGACATCTTGGGTTTTGTAGAAATGTATAATAGTCCATATTTTTCCCGAGATTTGATGGCTCAAACTGGCGTCCAAACGCCCGCCAGAGACCCTTTTCTGGCATAAAATGCCAGAACTGGCACCAAAGCTGGAGTTAAACGCCCAGACTGGCACCCAAGCTGGCATTTAACTCCAAGGATGGCCTTTTCACGTCAAAGCTTCAAAGCTCAGCCCAAACACATACCAAGTGGGCCCCAGAAGTGGATTTCTGCACTATCTACTCATTTTCTGTAAACCTAGTTTACTTTAAATAGAACTTTTTACTATTGTATTCATATCTTTGGACCACTTTTCAATCCTTTGATCAGGACTTCTTCCCTTGATTTCGAATTCTTATGCCATTTGGGAGGCTGGCCATTCGGCCATGCCTAGACCTTTTGTTCTTATGTATTTTCAACGGTGGAGTTTCTACACCTCATAGATTAAAGTGAGGAGCTCTGCTGTTCCTCATGAATTAATGCAAGTACTATTGTTTTTTCTTCAATTCATGCCTACTTCTTCTCCAAGATATACTCTTGTACTTAATTCAGTTAAGTCAGACTGAAGAGGTGACCTGTGACAATCACCGACTATCTTCAGTACTTACTTAGCCAAGATCCGCGTGCCTGACAACCACAAAGCGGTCTACATGACAGCCGAATTAAACTCTCTTGGGTCTCTGATCCACGGATTTGCATCATCTCTCCTGACAACAGAGCATCCGACCCCGTGATTAGGATCTTTGTGGTATAGGTTAGAATCAATAGACAGCATTCCTGAGATCCGAAATGTCTAAACCTTGTCTGTGGTATTCCGAGTAGGATCTGGGAAGGAATGACTGTAAGGAGCTTCAAACTCGCAAATGTTGGGCGCAGTGGCAGTGTGCGAAAGGATCAATGGATCTTATTCCAACACAAGGCAATAGGAAAGCAGAGGTTTAGAGGCAATAAAGCATCTCCAAACGCTTATCTGAAATTCCCACCAATGAATTACATAAGTATCTCTATGTTATTTTCTTCTTTATTTATCTTTTAATTATCAATTCTTCATAACCATTTGAATCCGCTTCATTGAGATTTACAAGATGACCATAGCTTGCTTCAAACCGACAATCTCCGGGGGATCGACCCTTACTCACGTAAGGTATTACTTGGATGACCCAGTGCACTTGCTGATCAGCTATGCGGAGTTGTGAAAAGTGTGAATAACAATTTCGCATACCACGTTTTTGGTGCCATTGCGGGGGATTGTTCGAGTTTGGATAATTGACGGTTCATCTTGTTGCTTAGAATGGGTAATTTTATTTTATGTTTAAGATTTTTTCTTTTATTTTCAAAAAATACAAAAAAATATATTTTGTGTTTCTTGTTTGAGTTTAGTGTCAAATCCTAAGTTTGGTGTCAATTGCATGTTTTCAATTTTCCTAAGTTTTCGAAAAAAATTCATGCATTGTGTTCTTCTGTGATCTTCGAGTGGTTCTTTATGATTTCCTTTGCCTGATCTTATGATTTTCCTGTTTTGTGTTTTATGTTGTTTTTCATATGCATTTTCAAAATCATAGTGTTTGAACATTCAAAATTTCTAAGTTTGGTGTCTTTCATGTCTTTCTTTTCCTAAAAATTTTCAAAAATATGTCCTTGATGTTCATCATGATCTTCAAAGTATTCTTGGTGTTCATCTTGACATTCAAAGTGTCCTTGCATGCATTACTTGTTTTGATCTTGCATTTTTATGTTTTATTTCCTTTTGTTGTTTTTCTCTCTCTTCATAAAAATTCAAAAATAAAAAATATCTCTTTTCAAGTAAATAATACAGAGAAATGAAGATTCGAAACATAAAGCAGAAGAATCACAGAGAAAAATAGCTCACTGGCAACAAAACGCCAGTAAAGAGGCACTTTGGGCATTAAACGCTAGAATGGCTATCATTCTGGGCGTTTAACGCCAGAAATGGCAGCATTCTGGGCGTTTGGAAATACGCCCAGTAAAGAAGGATTTCTGGCGTTTAACGCCAGCCAGGGTATCTGGCTGGGCATTAAACGCCCAAAGAGGTAGCATTCTGGGCGTTAAACACCAGAATGGATAGCATCCTGGGCGTTTAAAGCCAGGATGACACAGGGGAGGTAATTTCATTTCCAATTCAATTTTTTTCAAATTTTCATGTTTTAAATCATAATTTTAATTCTTATCTTTCCACATTTTCAAAAATCCTTGCTAACAATTAATGTTTTGATTCAAAAAATTGCAAGTTTGTTACTTTCTTGTTAAAAAAGGTTCGATCTTTGAATTTTAGAATCATATATTTTAATTTCTTGTTAGTCAAGTCATCAATTTTAAAAATCAAATCTTTTTCAACCATATCTTTTCAATCATATCTCTTTAAAATCAAATCTTTTTCAATCATATCTTTTTAAATTTTGATTTCAAAATCTTTTTTTTCTATCTTCTTATCTTTACAAAATTATTTTCAAATCTTTTTCAACTAATTACTATTTCTTTTCTTTTTCAAAACCACCTAACCACTTTTTCACTTCCAATTTTCGAAAATCACTAACCACTTTTTCAAAAATCTTTTTAATTAAAACTAAAACAATTAGTTAATTAAAAATCTTTTTAGTTTTAATTTTTTTGAAATCTTTTTAGTTTTAATTTTTGAATACTCTCTCTCTCTCATCTCTTTCTATTTATTTGCTAACACTTCTCTTCTACTTATAATTCGAACCCTCTTATTCTCTCTGTGTTCGAATTCTTCTCATTCTCTCTCTACCTCATCCTTCTATTCTGCTTTTCCTCTGACACCTCAAGGAATCTCTATATTGTGACATAGAGGATTCTACTACTCCCTTTGTTCTCTTCTTTTTCATATGAGTAGAAACAGGGATAAAAACATTCTTGTTAAAGCTGATCCTGAACCTGAAAGGACTCTGAAGAAGAAGCTAAGAGAAGCTAAAGTACAACACTCCGGAGAGGACCTTACAAAAAATTTTGAAAAAGAAGTAGACATGGCAGCCGAACCCAACAACAATGCCAGAGATGTAAGGAAGATGCTTGGTGACTATACTACACCAACTTCCAAATTCTATGGAAGAAGCATCTCAATTCCTGCCATTGGAGCAAACAACATTGAGCTTAAGCCTCAATTAGTTTCTCTAATGCAGCAAAATTGCAAGTTTCATGGGCTTTCATTGGAAGATCCTCATCAGTTCTTAGCTGAATTCTTGCAGATCTGTGATACTGTTAAGACCAATGGGGTTGATCCTGAGGTCTGTAGACTTATAGTTTTCCCCTTTGCTGTAAGAGACAGAGCTAGGATATGGTTGGACTCATAACCTAAAGAAAGCCTGAACTCTTGGGACAAGTTGGTCAATGCTTTCTTGACCAAATTCTTTCCACCTCAAAATATGAGCAAGCTTAGAGTGGAAGTCCAAACCTTCAAACAGAAGGAAAATAAATCCCTCTATGAAGCTTGGGAAAGATACAAGCAATTAACCAAAAGGTGTCCTTCTGACATGCTTCCAGAATAGAGCATCATATGTATATTCTATGATGGTCTGTCTGAATTGTCCAAGATGTCATTGGACTATTCTGCTGGTGGATGTCTTCATCTGAAAACCCCTGCAGAAGCCCAGAAACTCATTGAGATGGTTGCAAATAACCAGTTCATGTACACTTATGAAAGAAATCCTGTGAATAATGGGATGACTCAAAAGAAATGAGTTCTTGAGATTGATACTCTGAATGCCATATTGGCTCAGAACAAGATATTGACTCAGCAAGTCAATATGATTTCTCAGAATATGACTGGATTGCAAGCTGCATCCGGGAGTACTAAAGAAGCCTCCTCTGAAGGAGAAGCTTATGATCCTGAGAATCCTGCAATGGAAGATGTGAATTATATGGGAGAATCCTATAGAAACTCCTATAATCCTTCATGGAGGAATCATCCAAATTTCTCATGGAAGGATCAACAGAAGACTCAACAAGGCTTCAACAACAATAATGGTGGGAGAAATAAGTTTGGCAATAGCAAGCCTTTTCCATCATCTTCTCAGCAATAGATAGAGAATTCTGAGCAGAGCCTCTCTGTCATAGCAAACATAGTCTCTGATCTATATAAAACCATTCTTAGTTTCATGAATGAAACAAGGTCATCCATCAGAAATTTGGAGGCACAAGTGGGTCAGCTGAGTAAAAGAGTTACTAAAACTCCTCCTAGTACTCTCTCAAGCAATACAGAAATCCCAAAAGAGAGTGCAAGGCCATAACTATAACCAAAATGGACGAACCTGGAGAGAGTGAAAAGGCAGTGATTCCCAGTGAGGAAGACCTCAGGGGACATCCACTGACCAATAAGGAGTTCCCTATTGCGGAACCAAAGGAATCTGAGGCTCATACAAAGACCATAGAGATTCCACTGAACTTACTATTGTCATTCATGAGCTCTGATGAATATTCTTCCTCTGAAGAGGACAAAGACATTATCGAAGAGCAAGTTGCTCAGTATCTCGGAGCAATCGTGAAGCTGAATGCCAAGTTATTTGGTAATGAGACTTGGGAGGATGAACCTCCATTGCTCATCAATGAACTGAATACATGGATTCAGCAGACATTGCCTCAAAAGAAATCGGATCCTGGAAAGTTCTTAATACCTTGCACCATAGGCACCATGACCTTTGAAAAGGCTCTGTGTGACCTGGGGTCAGGTATCAACCTCATGCCACTCTCTGTAATAGAGAAACTAGGGATCTTTGAGGTACAAGCTACAAGAATCTCACTAGAGATCACAGACAAATCAATGAAACAAGCTTATGGACTTGAAGAGGATGTCTTAGTGAAGGTTGACGGCCTTTATATCCCTGCTGACTTCATAATCCTAGACACTGGGAAGGATGATGATGAATCCATTATCCTTGGAAGACCCTTCCTAGCCACAGCAAGGGCTGTGATTGATGTGGATAGAGGAGAGTTAGTCCTTCAATTGAATGAGGACTACCTTGTGTTCAATACTCAAGGATCTTCTTCCATAAACATGGAGAATAAGCATGAAAGCTTCTCTTAATACAAAGTCAGACAGAGCCCCCACACTCAACTTCTAAGTTTGGTGTTGGAGGGCCACAACCATGTTCTGAGCATCTGTGAAGCTCTGTAAGAGCTTCCTGTCAAGCTATTGACATTAATGAAGTGCTTATTGGGAGGGAACCCAATTTTATTTATCTATATTAATTACTTTTTCATTCTGTTTTCTAGTGTTAGTCTATGTCCTCTTTAGGTTGAAGATCATGTGAAGTCATAAAAACAGCTGCAGAATTAAAGCAGGAATAAAAAATAGCACAACCTGGAGGATGAGCTTACCGGCATTTAAACGCCAGTAAGGATAGCAAATTGGGCGTTTAACGACTAGTCAGGCACCATTCTGGGCGTTAAACGCCAAAAATGGCACACAAACTGTCATTTAATGCCAGAAAAGGGTGTCTGGTGTATGGCTAGCATTAAAAACCAGTAAGGGTAGCAGAATGGGCGTTTAACGCCCAGTCTGACAGCATTCTGGGCGTTAAACGCCAAAACTGGCAACCAGACTGGCGTTTAACGCCAGAAAGGGGCATCAGCCTGGCGTATAACACCAGAAATCCCACATAGTGCGTTTAAATGCCATAAAGGTGCAGGGATGAGAAATTCTTGACACCTCAGGATCTGTGGATCCCACAGGATCCCTACCTACCCCAACTCATTCTCACTCCTCTTCACACCTTTCCATAACACCCTTCCCCAAACACCGTTCACCTATCAAATCCTACCCTCTTCCCCATAACCTCTTCACCACTCACATCCATCCACTATTTCCCATCATATAACCCACCTACCCCCACCCACTAAAATTCAAACCATTTCCCTCCCAAACCCAACCCCTATCACACGGATTCCCTCTCCCCCTAACCCTATATATACCCCTCCTTACTCCTTCATTTTCACACATCACAAACACTCCAAACCCCCCTTGGCCGAACCACTCCTCCACCTCCATCTCCTGCATTTCTTCTTCTTCTACTCCTTTCTTTTTTCTTTTGCTCGAGGACGAGCAAACCTTTTAAGTTTGGTGTAGAAAAAGCATTGCTTTTTGTTATTTTTTCATAACCATTAATGGCACCTAAGGCCCAAGAAACCTCTAGAAAGAGAAAAGGGAAGGCAGTGGCTTTCACCTCCAAGTCATGGGAGATGGAGAGATTTATCTCAAGAGCCCATCATTAAAAAGAGGATGGAGCAAACAAGAGAGCCCACTCATGGACCTCAACAAGAGCATGAGGAAGACCCTCATCAAGAAATCCCTGAGATGACCCAACGGATGCATTTTCCTCCATGAAATTAGAGAGGACTAAAAAGCCATGAGGGAGGAGCAACAAAGGCAAGGAAGAGATGTTGAGGAGCTCAAGCACTCCATAGGATCTTCAAGAGGAAGAACTAGCCGCCATCACTAAGGTGGACCCGTTCTTTAATTTACTTGTTCTTATTTTTTTATTTTTCGGTTTTTATGCTCTATGTTTTGTCTATGTTTGTGTCTTTATTACATGATCATTAGTGTCAAGTGTCTATGTCAAAGCAATGAATGTCCCATGAATCCTTCACCTTTCTTAAATGAAAAATGTTTCGATTTGCAAAAGAACAAGAAGTACATGAATTTCGAATTCTATCTTGAAATTAGTTTAATTATTTTGATGTGGTGGCAATACTTTTTGTTTTCTGAATGAATGCTTGAATAGTGCATATTTTTTATAGTGAAGTTTGTGAATATTAAAATTGTTGGCTTCTAAAAAAGGATGAAAAGAGAAATGTTATTGATAATCTGAAAAATCATAAAATTGATTCTTGAAGCAAGTAAAAGCAGTGAAAAACAGAAAGCTTACGAAAAAAAAGGCGAAAAAATAAAAGAAAAAGAAAAAGTAAGCAGAAAAAGCCAATAGCTCTTTAAACCAAAAGGCAAGAGAAAAAAGCCAGTAACCCTTTAAACTAAAAGGCAAGGGTAAAGAGGATCCAAGGCTTTGAGCATCAGTGGATAGGAGGGCCCAAAGGAATAAAATCCTGGCCTAAGCGGCTAGATCAAACTATCCCTAACCATGTGCTTGTGTCATGAAGGTCTAAGTGAAAAGCTTGAGACTGAGTGGTAAAAGTCATTATCCAAAGCAAAAGAGTGTGCTTAAGAACTCTGGACACCTCTAACTGAGGACTCTAGCAAAGCTGAGTCACAATCTGAAAAGGTTCACCCAGTTATGTGTCTGTGGCATTTATATATCTGGTGGTAATACTGGAAAATAGGATGCTTAGGGTCACGGCCAAGACTCATAAGTAGCTGTGTTCAAGAATCAACATACTAAACTAGGAGAATCAATAACACTATCTGAATTCTGAGTTCCTATAGATGCCAATCATTCTGAACTTCAAAGGATAAAGTGAGATGCCAAAATTGTTCAGAAGCAAAAAGCTACTAGTCCCGCTCATCTAATTGGAACTAAGCTTCATTGATATTTTGGAATTTATTGTATATTCTCTTCTTTTTATCCTATTTTGTTTTCAGTTACTTGGGGACAAGCAACAATTTAAGTTTGGTGTTGTGATGAGCGGATAATTTATACGCTTTTTGGCATTGTTTTTAGGTAGTTTCTAGTATGTTTTAGTCACTTTTAGTATATTTTTATTAGTTTTTCTGCAAAATTCACATTTCTGGACTTTACTATGAGTTTGTGTATTTTTCTGTGATTTCAGGTATTTTCTGGCTGAAATTGAGGGACCTGAGAAAAAATCTAATTCAAAGGCTGAGAAAGAACTGCAGATGCTATTGGATTCTGACCTCCCTGCACTCAAAGTGGATATTTCAGAGCTACAGAAGCCCAATTGTTGCGCCCTTAATTGCGTTAGAAAGTAGACATCTTGGGCTCTGTAGCAATGTATAATAGTCCATATTTTCCCCAAGATTTGATGGCTCAAACTGGCGTCCAAAAGCCCACCAGAGACCCTTTTCTGGCATAAAACGCCAGAACTAGCACCAAAGCTGGAGTTAAACGCCCAAACTGGCACCCAGGCTGGCGTTTAACTCCAAGGATGGCCTATGCACATGAAAGCTTCAAAGCTCAGCCCAAACACACACTAAGTGGGCCTCGGAAGTGGATTTCTGCACTATCAATTCATTTTCTATAAACCTAGTTTACTATAAATAGCATTTTTTACTATTGTATTCATATCTTTGGACCACCTTTCGATCCTTTGATCAGGTCTTCTTCCCCTGTTTTTGAATTCTTATGCCATTTGGGAGGCTGGCCATTAGGCCATGCCTATACCTTTTGTTCTTATGTATTTTCAACGGTATAGTTTCTACACCTCATAGATTAAGGTGAGGACCTCTGCTTTTCCTCATGAATTAATGCAAGTACTATTGTTTTTTCTTCAATTCACGCCTACTTCTTCTCCAAGATATACTCTTGTACTTAATTCAGTTAAGTCAGACTGAAGGGGTGACCGGTGACAATCATCCACTATCTTCAGTACTTGCTTAGCCAAGATCCGCGTGCCTGACAACCACAAAGCGATCTACATGATGTTCAACGTAGTCATTGGATGCCAGCCGGAGTATACTCTCTTGGGTCTCTGATCCACGGATTCGCATCATCTCTCCTGACAACAGAGCATCCGACCCATTGATTAGGATCTTTGTGGTATAGGCTAGAATCAATAGACAGCATTCCTGAGATCCGAAAAGTCTAAACCTTGCCTGTGGTATTCCAAGTAGGATCTAGGAAGGGATGACTGTGAGGAGCTTCAAACTCACAAATGTTGGGCGCAGTGACAGTGTGCAAAAGGATCAATGGATCTTATTCCGACACAAGTGTGAACCGACAGATGATTAGCCCTGCGGTAGCTGTGCCTGGTATTTTTCATCTGAGACAAAAAATTCGACAGTTGATTAACCGTACAGAAATCGTAGCCGGACCATTTTCACTGACAGGATCATACAGCTTACCATGGAAGGGAGCACGCATGATTGGATGAAGGCAATAGGAAAGCAGAGGTTCAGAGGTAACAAAGCTTCTCCAAATGCTTATCTGAAATTCCCACCAATGAATTACATAAGTATCTCTATGTTATTTTCCGCTTTATTTATCTTTTAATTATCAATTCCTCATAACCATTTGAATCCGCCTGACTGAGATTTACAAGTTGAACATAGCTTGCTTCAAGCCAACAATCTCCGTGGGATCGACCTTTACTCACGTAAGGTATTACTTAGATGACCCAGTGCACTTGCTGGTAAGCTATGCGGAGTTATGAAAAGTGTGAATAACAATTTTGCATACCAGGAGGCAACCCAACCAGAGGTAATTTTCTGTCCCTGGTAGTTCAATAGAAGAGTTAAGTAGATTTTTCTGCATTGCAAGGAGCTAAGTTTGGTATTTCACACCAAGAGAACTCAAAAGTGAATGTGTAATTCTAAGTTTGGTGTTCCACCATAAATTTCACTAAGATCTGATAAACCCCAATTTCGTGGTTTATTTTGTGCTTGATTTGGGGGTGATTTTATCACCTTTTCCCATATTTATTCAATAAAATAGCATGGTTTTGTAATTCTCTGTTGAATTGTGATTAAGTGTAAAAACATGCTTTTTAGGCCCTTAAATTGGTGATTTTAACTCACTTTAATTCCATCCGATGCCTTGATATGTTTGTTGAGTGATTTTAGGTTCATAGGGCAAGTATTGGATGGAAGAAATGAGAAGAAAAGCATACAAAGTGGAGAATGCATGAAGATACCAAGATTGGCAATGCATCGATGGGCGCGCACGCGTACAAGGTGTGCGCGCACAAAAGTGAGTTCGCCTAAGGACGCGCATGCGTACATGCTGCGTCCGCGCAGATGAAGAATTAGCCAATCGATGCGCACGCGCACATGGCGCGTACGCGCCGATACTCGCACGTGACTCACTTAAAGGCAAAACGCTGGGGGCGATTTCTAAGCAGCCCAGGCCCAATTCCGACATGTTTCTGAGTGTATTTCATGCACAAAGGGGGAAGCAATTGGTTGTAGCATTAGCATCATGTAGCTTAGTTTCTAGAGAGAGAAGCTCCCTCTTCTCTCTAGAACTAGGTTAGGCTAGGTTAATTTCATCTTAAATCTAGTTCCAATTTCACGTTCTCATCTGGTTTTCTCTACAATTTCATGTTTCTATTCTTGATTCCTCTTAGTTTTCATGTTAATTCCCTTTTTGGCTATCTTTTGTGATGATGACTCTTGTTGGATTTGGACCTTTCCTTTAATGCAATTTAATGTTTGATGTTCTTTTATTGTTGATTTGAGTTGTGATCTCATTTTTCCTTGCAATTGGTAGTTGTTAGATTTTATAATTTCCTTTCAATTTACCATGCTTTCCTTTTGTACCCACCAAGTGTTTAACAAAATGCTTGGTTGGGCTTTAGAGTAGAATTTTATGCTCTTGGCTTGGGAAGGTAACTTAGGAACTCTTGAGTTGCTAATGTCCAAGTGATTGATGATTGGGAACCATTAACCTTAGATCTCACTAATTGAATTGGTGGAGAACTAGGACTTATGGACTTGGATTGACATAGCTCATTTGACTCTCCTTTATTAGTTAGAGGATGACTTAATGGGGTTGATCGTTGCCAATTCTCATGTTGTGGTTAGTGATAAGGATAGAGATCCGTGACCACCAACCCTTGCCAAGGTCTTTTGTTATTTGAATTTTCTTATCATTTACTTTTCATCTCTCTTATTCCAAAAATCCCAAAATACTCCTTCTTAGCCAATAATTGACCACTTCATTGCAATCCTCGTGAGATGACCCAGAGTCCAAATACTCCGGTTAATTCTTATTTGGGGTTTGTTCTTTGTGACAACCAAATTTTTGTATGAAAGGATTATTGATTGCTTTGGAAACTATACTTTACAATGAGACTTCATTAGATAAATTCTAAACCATCAAGAATCCGTTCATCAAAATGGCGCCGTTGCCGGGGAACGCAATGGTGAAATGTTATTGGCTATTGTATATATTGTGAATAGCTTGATTTTTGGTTTGTTTGTTAGTTTTTCTAGTTGTAGGATTTTGTTCTCTTTGTTTCTTGTTAGCTTTTTTTATTTTTTCGTTCACTATGAATTCTCACGACTTTGGCTATGAGTGTGGTTCTAACTATGTTGTAGGAGATGGAAATTACAATGACAACATGCATCAAGGATTTGGAGATCAAATGTGGGAGGAGCCCCAAGCTTATGGACAACCTTCTTGGCAACAACCTCCTCCGGCTTCTTATGAGTACAATTCAAATCTTGATGCATACCAATCTAATGTATGTGATGACCCTCATTGTGGTTGTCAACCACAATCATCATATGCATATGACCCCCCTCCTCAATATAGCCCTTCACCATACTCACAAGCCTTATACCCCCAACCACCTCCATATGATCCTAATCCATATCCACCATACCAACCACCATATATACCATATCTAGAACCACCACCATTCCAATACCAATACTCCCATGAATCACAAAGTCCATACACACCACCTCAAGAATTTCACCAATATGAACCACCTTCCAATTACAACAACCTTCCTTCAAATAATGAACCCTCTCTTCCACCATCGCCTCTCGATGGAGCCCTCATGCTAGAACTAAGAGATCTTGAATCTCATCTCTTAAGGCGACAAGAGGAGGATGAAAAGAAGTTTACAGAGTTAAGAGCAAAAATGGCTATCATGGTAGAAGCCATTGGTAACATGGTCTCATTCCGCCTAAGCTTATGCGACCAAGGCACTCCCATTATTGAAGGTGGAGAAGAAACCAAGGAGCTTAGTGAGGAAGTGAACTTGAAACTCCAAGTTGAAGAAGAGGAGCTAAAGCAAGAAGTGCAACAAAAGGAGAAAGTAGAGATGATTGAACCAAAGGAAGTAGTGGTTGGAAGTTTAGGATATGTTGAACACATAAAGGAATCTCAAATTGAAAAGCCCTCTTCGACGGAGAGTGGAAGGAATATTAAGGAGGGAAGTGATATTGAGGAAATAGATAGAGAGTCGGAGGAAATTGATCAAGAAATGGATTCCATCACTAGTAATTTTTTGTCCATGTTGATCAACCCCCTTGATGATCTTGTTGAGCCTTCTTCCAGTGAATTAGAAAGCAAAGTTGAGGAGGACATACGACCTCCAAGGCATAATGTGATTGAAGAATCGGAAGAAGTATCCCAAGCAATAGGCCCTCCTATTTATGATGATTCTGCATCAACACATGATCCTTTTGAGCTGAAAGAATCCTTCTCCATTGGACTTGGAATTGATGACAAGGTAGATTTTACTAAACCTCCTATCTGTGATTTGAATGATGGGGAAGAGATTGAAGGCATTGGTGAAGAAGAATGGGAACTTGAGGAAGCTTGGCAAGAGGTAAAGCTTGAAGAACCTTGCCAAGTGGTGGAAGCCTCTAGGAGAGGATGGACGGGAGTAGAGCGTGCCTTGTCAAGATCATTGGGAAATCCTTCACCTAGGTTGTCATCCAATCCTTCATTTGAGTGGGTAAAACTTCTAACTCTTAGCTTTGTTATCCCACTTGAATTTGGTTTGCTTGAGACGGATGGCCAACTTAGGATGCTTTGCGGAATTAAGCGTAAGAGAAGGATGTTTAGTGGTTGGCGTTGTAAGTCTAGGCTCATTGTGGTTGAAGATTCAAGGAGCAAGGTTTGGTATAATGCTTGATTGAATGGGTCTAGGATGATAGTTTGGTGCTTCCATGAGGATTCATCTCTCTTGCCACCCGGAGGAACTCAACATGACCAACTCAAGGACGGGTGTGAAAACAAAGTGTGGGATCCCAGATCGCACAAGGAGAATCAACTTTGGGAGCCTATGGTTTGTGAAGAACTCCATCAAGGCTTGGAGTTATTAACTTTGAATGATGAAGCACAATGGAAGTCCAAGCATTGGTGGATGTTCAAGGATGGATTCAAGCACAAGCCACCTTGATGGGTAGCTCCCCAAATGTCCAACTTAAGAACTTAAACTAAAAGTGCTTGGTGGGAGACACCCCACCATGGTAAATTCTTTCCATTCTCTTGTAGCTATAAAGAATGAATGAATTGGGTTCCATTGTACATAATTTCTTTACTTCTTAGTATATTTTGTTTTGCTTGCTAAGGTGTTTATATATTCTATGCTTCAATTAGGGATGATTCTTTGACCTTGAGTTTTTGCTTGGATTACAAGTTTCCTCAAAGTGTTTGAAAAATTCCCAAAATCTCAAAAATGTGTTTAATTCTACACCTTAGCTTGTTTTAGAGTCTTAGAGGAGATTAGGAGGATATTGAGCCCCTTTTTTAAAAAAAAATAATTCATATAATTCTACTGATCTTTGCATTGATTGATGACTTGTTTTATCATTAGTTGCTTTATGGAAATATCATATTTCATCATCAATGACTTGTTGCATTTCGTGAGTGTAAATGTGCTTACGTCCCTACTAAGTACATTACTTTTGAATTAAGCCGGTAGCCACCATATCACTAATTTTTAAACTGATTTCTAACTCTAACTTGTTTAACCAACTAACTTCTTTTGGTTTTCAACTTAACTCTTTTGAGCATTCTTTTGGGTATGGTGTTTCCGAAGCTAATAAACAAGTAATGTGCACTTGTGGCTTGGATTCTTGGTTTGAAACTTGATTTAGATTCTGAATTCTGTTGCTTTTATTCCAAGATTTCTATTTATTCACTCACTTCATGAATATGCATTGTTTTGACTGCCTATTATTTGTTTGACTAGCTTCTTATATTGTATAAATTCTATTTTTCAGGATGTCGGACAAAGGGAAAGCCATAGCCACTACTTCTAAGAAGAGGAAGCACTCTAAGGCTTCTACCCCTTCTCCCTATGCAAATTATGCTAAGAATCCACTGAGTGACACGGACAAGGAAAATCAGTTGCTACCTTCCACAAACCCGATCAAATTTCCCAACCTTTACTATGAGCTTCGCTTCCCCAATTATCGGAAGAAGAACTTGAACATTGAAAAGAAACTAGTCCTCCCCAATGATGTGAGACGCGCCATCAACAACCGTATTCTAGAGTTGGGTTTGGACTTTGTTGATAGGGATTTGGGAAAAATAAACATCTCGTAGGTCAAGGAGTTCTATTGCAACTTCTTCTGTGCCAATCTCGATTCGGTCCATATAAGGGGTAGAGAAATTATGATTACTGAGGCTGCCATTGAGGAGGAATTGCAGTGCCGACACCTTACTAATGACACCTGCGCTTATCAGCAGGCAGATGTAGCTATCCACTGCATGACCTTTGATTATGAGGTGCTTAAGCGCATGATTGCCACACCAGATGCTCCATGGGTAATGGATTCGGGCAACAAGAAGCCCAAAGAGATGCTATTCACTCATCTGACTAGAGAGGCTAAGACTTGGCAGATGATATTTGCCACCTATGTCTTGCCTACTACTCATTTTTCTGAGATCCCGATGGATATGTTGGTTCTAATTGGCTGTGTCATTGAGGGAAAATAGGTATATTTTTCCCGGTTGATCAGGCATAGCATGTGGCGAGTGCATATTCGTGGCCTATTACGGTTTCCGACACTAGTCACCAGCATGATTGAGTTAGCCGATGTCCCGTGGGAGGATGATGACGTGACACCACCACCCTCAGATGACGACGACAAGGAGGTTACCATTCCATGGGGTGGATGGGTGCACGAGAAGCCCCCAGTCAGACGCCGTTCTCGAGCTAGAGCGACAGTTGAGGCAGCTAGACCTTCATCCTCCACAGCAGCAGCAGGACCCTCTTCCTCAGTAGTAGCAGGAGCACCCTTGCCACCACCACCAGCACCTGAGCCGACATACCTGTTGGTGCAGCACCTGTTTTGCTTCATGGAGCACATCGAGCATCGTATCATGCGACGTTTCGACTGCATAGACCAGGTGTTTGTATCACAGGGCATTGAGCTACCTCCATTCCCAGACTCTCTAGCCTCCGACGAGCAGGACCAGGAGGAAGAGCATGGTGAGGAGCCGACTCAACAGGAGGTACCACCAGAGACACAGGCTACCACTGAGGTCCAGCAGCCTCCCGAGGCTTCACAGCCTGAGCCTGAGCCACAGCCTGAGCCCGAGCCACAGCCTGATGCGATTGTTGACCCCTATCCCGAGCTTCAGCAGTAGCATCGAGGACGATACTTGATTCTAAAGTATGGGAAGGTCACCGTTCGTAACCAGTGTTTGCATTTATGTGGTGAACTTTCAGACATCTATCTTTAGTTTTTTCTACTTTATTTTATTTCGCACTTTATCTTTTAGATCATTTTGGAATTATTGTACATAGTTGCTATTGTGGATACCCTTATTTTGGTTGATGCACACTTTTAGTTACTCTTATTCAGTCAATGTGATGGAAATTTCCAAGGAATTCATTTTTAGGGTACCACCCTAGTGGTTGAAAATTAAAAAAAAAACTTGCTTGAATTATACAATTGTGGATCATGTTTTTGGGCTAAGAACACAAGCATGTGAGATTTGAGCCTAATTGTGTGGTTACATCATATATAACCACTTATTTTCATTCTTGTATGCATTATTCTCTTTCTACGATTGTAATCTTTGATTCATTTGATTCTTTATGTCCATTATTTTGTGTATACATGCATTTATATGATCGAGGCCATTGTTCAAATAGCTCACTTACCCAAATAGCCTACCTTTTACCTTCCATTGTTAACCAATTTTGAGCTTATACTTAACCCACTTATTCTTAATTGTAGCATATTACAAGCCTATGTGAAAAATAATAAATGTCCTTAATTTGGATCTTTGATTAGCTTAGGCTAGTGAGAGTGTTTATCATTTGATTTTGGAAAAGTTGGGAATATTGGGTAGAGATAAAAGTATATTTTGTATTTGTGTTAAAAATCTTGGGAATTGGGTATATACTCATGTATTAATCATGTGTAAACCATATGCATTGATGTTCTTGTATATATTTTAGTTATATATAGAAAAGAAAGAAAAAAGAAAAGCAATAAAAGGGGACAAAATGCCCCAAAGTGAAGTTCAATAAGAATCAATGCATATGTGTGGTGACCAAAAGGGAATGCATGAGTGTGTGAAAAAATGAAGAATGGGTAGTTAGATTAGCTTTGAATTGTATAGGTTGTCATAGGTTAGGTGGGAAGCCTAGATTAATCAAAGATTCAAATTTCAAGCTCACTTGACCATATGCATCCTACCTTGACCCTAAACCCATTACAACCTATGGAAAGACCTCTTGATATTTGTATGCATGCATGAAATAATTGTTGATTGTTAGATGAAAAACAAATCTTAGAAAGCATGATTGGGAGAGAATTGAGTGAATCAACCCCATACACTTGAGTGCTTAGAGCGGATACACATCCGGTGAGGGTTCAATAGCTCAATTACATGTCTCCACCCATGATCATCTTTTCTTGCAAGTTTGTAAAATCTTTCAATGATTCAATTCAATTGTGGGTTTGCTTTGATTGCTATTTCCTTAGCCCTTGTACTCATATAGGTATTCTTGGAAATTGACTTGTTTTGACCAAGTGGATGCATTCATATAGATAGATTGCATATAGATATGTTGCATTTAGTTAGTTTGCATTGAATAAATGTGATACCCTTTGCTTCTTTCTTAATTTTAGTATGAGGACATGCTTAGTTTAAGTGTGGGAAGATTTGATAAATCCCGATTTTGTGGTTTATTTTGTGCTTGATTTGGGGGATTTTATCACCTTTTCCCACATTTATTCAATAAAATAGCATGGTTTTGTAATTCTCCCTTGAATTGTGCTTAAGTATAAAAACATGCTTTTTAGGCCCTTAAATTGGTAATTTTAACTCATTTTAATTCCATCCGATGCCTTGATATGTCTGTTGAGTGATTTCAGGTTCATAGGGCAAGTATTGGATGGAAGAAATGAGAAGAAAAGCATATAAAGTGGAGAATGCATGAAGAAACCAAGATTGGGAATGCATCGATGGGCGCGCACGCGTAGGATGCGCATGCGTACATGCCGCGTCCACGCAGATGAAAAATTAGCCAATCGACGTGCACACGCACATGGCGCGTACGCGTCGATACTCGCACATGACTCACTTAAAGGCAAAATACTGGGGGCGATTTTTGAGCAGCCCAAGCCTAATTCCAACATGTTTCTGAGTGTATTTCATGCAGAATTGAAGCCCAAGCAAAGGGGGAAGAAATTGGTTATAGCATTAGCACCATGTAGCTTAGTTTCTAGAGAGAGAAGCTCCCTCTTCTCTCTAGAATTAGGTTAGGCTAGGTTAATTTCATCTTAAATCAAGTTCCAATTTCATGTTCTCATCTTGTTTTCTCTACAATTTCATGTTTCTATTCTTGATTCCTCTTAGTTTTCATGTTAATTCCCCTTTTTGCTATCTTTTATGATGATGACTCTTGTTGGATTTGGATCTTTCCATTAATGCAATTTAATGTTTGATGTTCTTTTATTGTTGATTTGAGTTGTGATCTCATTTTTTCTTGCAATTGGTAGTTGTTAGATTTTATCTTTCCTTACAATTTACCATGCTTTCCTTTTGTACCCACCAAGTGTTTGACAAAATGCTTGGTTGGGCTTTGGAGTAGAATTTTATGCTCTTGGCTTGGGAAGGTAACTTAGGAACTCTTGAGTTGCTAATGTCCAAGTGATTGATGATTGGGAACCATTAACCTTAGATCTCACTAATTGAATTGGTGGAGAACTAGGACTCATAGACTTGGATTGACATAGCTCATTTGACTCTCCTTTATTAGTTAGAGGATGACTTAATGGGGTTGATCCTCGCCAATTCTCATGTTGTGGTTAGTGATAAGGATAGAGATCCTTGACCACCAACCATTGCCAAGGTCTTTTGTTATTTGAATTTCCTTATCATCTACTTTTCATGTCTTTTATTCGAAAAACCCCAAAATACTCCTTCCTAGCCAATAATTGACCACTTTATTGTGATCCTCGTGAGACGACCCGGAGTCTAAATACTCCGGTTAATTCTTATTTGGGGTTTGTTCTTTGTGACAACCATTTTTTTGTATGAAAGGATTATTGATTGGTTTGGAAACTATACTTTACAACGAGACTTCATTACATGAATTCTAAACCGTCAAGAATCCGTTCTTCAAGAGCACATTGCACCGCTTAGCATAATTGGTTAAGAGTTTCAAACAATAAGAGAAACTACTTAATAAATGTTTGATTTTAAGTTCACAGTTTACCCTCTTAATAAAAGTACTTAATGGTTCATGTATGTATTCACTTTGCTGCATATAGAAGTAGGAAAAGAACTAAGTTTGGTGTTCACACACCAACTTAGGTCCATAAATTCAAAAGCATTCATACAGACTAACCATTTCTCAAGTGCTTGGGGAACAAGTAACTTCCAATAAATTTTACAAAAAAACAATCAAGCCTTTGGAAAGACTATGCACCATCATCTAGGGAGACAAAAAGAAGAGGCCAAAAGGTTGTATTGTCACTTAACTGTTTTTGCTTTGAAATGTTTTAAATTGGAAGTCTAAATGTATCCTTGCTGAGTAAGCTACCTGTGTTAGGATTATGTTAGTTGCTGCCTTTAAAATTTTAATCAAGTGTGCTAGTCTAAGTGCCTGGTTTAATTTTATCTTGCTAAATTCTATGTCTTGTCTCCTTATTTTTCTTTAATTAAATAAAAGAATATGTTGAAACAGAGAAGTGAAATTATCCTAATTAGTAAGAAACAAAATAAGATTTAGTGGTGGTATATATGTGTGGGTGTTTAGTTAGCTTACTAATAAAAATAAAAAGGTAGATTATCTCTTTTTAGTGTAATCTTAGCTGCTGATTGTGGAACCTTAGTGCATAAACATCCTTAGAAGAAAGAAAATAACAAGAAAAGAAAGAAAAGCCAAAAGTTGGCAACAAAAATGTAGGAAACAGAGAATAACAAGCTAGGCACCAATAGTTTGAGCCTTAAGGCATGTGTCTGTGGTATTTTTGTGCAAGGATATACTTGAATGAGTAAGTTCTTAGGAGTGCTTCATCACTTGACAACTTGGGTTAACTAACCCAGGATTGTCAACTAAAAATTTACAATCAAGAGCAACCTTGTCACAAAACATTTAGCAACCCAAAGAGGTGCTGGACACCAAGGCCTGAAGGATGAATAACAAACCATGTGCCTGTAGTGAATATGTGCTGAGGAGAGACTTGGGTGATTAAGTCTTTAGGAGAGTTTCAACACTTAGCACTTTGAACCAACTTCTTCGGGAGTGTTGACTGAAAGCCTACTTTAAAGAGTTGCCTCAAAAACAGAACACTGAGCTGCTATAATTAAAGAATAAGTTCCCAGCAAAAGAAAAACAAAGAAATAGAATATCAAGGATGAGAGAATAATAAGGTTTAACAGCAGCATCTTGGTTAGTACTTAAAGAGACATTCCACACTTGAAAACTAAAAAAAGGTGAGCTGCAACACTTCCTGCATGAAACCCCATTGATCAATTTCAAATAAGGACATGTATTGCTTTCTGTTTTCATTCATTCTTTTCATAGTTCAATGCTTGCTTGGGGACAAGCAAGATTTAAGTTTGGTATTGTGATGCCAAGGCATCTTAGGCTAATTTCACTAGCCTTTTTCTTTTATTTTTAGTAGATTTATGCACTTTCTTGAGCTATAAGTAAGCATTTGATTTAAAAGTTCATGCATACCCTGATTCATTCAAACATGGTTAATTTGATGCTTTTTCATGAGATTTATGTCATAATTACTTGTATGCTAAGAATGATGCAATCTCTTGTGATCATAGCAAGGCTTTGATGCATATATTGGTTGATGATAGGTGAAGAAAGGCATGGAGAGAAGTTGAGGAATGGCCATCGAACGAAGAAGAGGAAGCAGTGTTGGTGGCCAAAGTTGGACCACCAACGTTGCCTCAAACGTTGAGAGGAAGGGCAAGGAAAAGCTGAGTTCTGGTGCCAACGTTGGAGGGAACGTTGGTGCACCAACACTACCCCCAATGTTGTGTCTTCTGAAAATTGAAAAACACAATCCATGCATACGCGTAGGTGACGCGCACACGTGGATAGGCCAACGTTGGAGGGAGCGTTGCCAGGCCAACGCTAAGCCCAAAGTTCGCGATATGAGATTCAATTCTTGAATTTGAAAAATCATATTGACGCGCACGCGTATGCCACGCGTAGGTGACGCGCACGCGTGGGTAAGCCAACGTTGGAAGGAACATTGCCAATCAAATGCTGATTCCAACATTTTGGATAGCTTTTCAAAAAATGGAATTAGGGAATTTGCATCCACGCGCACGCGTCAATAAAGCGTACGCGTGGATGTGCATTTTGTTCCCAACTTGCACACGCATAAGCAGCGCAAATGCGTGAAGTGGTAAAATGTATCATCCACGCGTACGTGTAGGTCACGCGTACGTATGGATAAGCGAACGTTGGTACCCCAACATTGAGTCAAACGTTGCTCAAAATGCCCAAAATCCATTTATCCTAAGAGAACGTGTGAGCAAACATTTGCAGAGAAATGTTGACCCCAACGTTGATATCAGAATTGCACAATTGAGCGTCTCTCTCTCCTCAACAGCAGTGGATGCCAATTGAATCTGCTTCAACAAGGGCCAAAAGCCCAATCCAACGACTTGAAGGCCAATTGAAGAAAGTGTATAAATAGCATAGAGTTTAAGTTAGAAGGCACTTTTGAAGACTTTTTTGGCACTTTTTATTTTCACAATTGGAGTACTGTAACCCTGCAGAATTTCCTTTTCTCTGTAATTATAATTTACTGCAATGCACTTTCGATTTTCAATTTCCATTCAGAGAGCTATGAATAACTAAACCCACTTCATTGGGTTAGGGAGCTCTGTTATAATTCAATGGATTAATACTAGTCTTCATTCTTCTTCTTCCTTTTTTTTTCTCTTGATTTTGCTAGAAAGCTTTCGATCTTAATCCAATTGGGTAGTTATCTTGGAAGAGAAGCTATCCATAATTGGATCTCTTCTGAACCTTGGAAAAGGAATGAGGAGATCATGCTAGAAATGCTTTCTCATGTTGGACCGGATTGGGGTTTGGATGGATATTGCGATATTTAATCCTACCAATACTTTGATTTGGAAATACATGTGGTATAATCAGTGACCATACTTCATCTCTTCTCGTGAGCAATTAGATCAAGGAATTGGGCAATTGTCCAAGTTTAGAGAGATTGGATTGCCAAGGAATTGGGATCCAATTACTTAAGATTGCCAAGGAGATTAATGAATGCATTGATTGAGGAAAAGATGAAAATGAACTTGATCTGGAGGATTATAACATCTCCTGACCCCAATGAGCTTCCCCAATTCTGATCTCACCCATTCTTTTAATTTTGCAATTTACTTTGATGCTTAACAACCCCATTCCCTTTTAATTTCTTGCAATTTAGGCTTCTGCACTTTAATTACCTGCAATTTCCTTTCGGCCATTTATATTCTGCCATTTACCTTCAGTTATTTACATTTCTTGCACTTTAAGTTTTCTGCCAATCTAAATTCTGCAATCCTCAATTAAATTTTGATTTCGTTCAACTAGAACAATTCTCCAATTAAAGTTGATCAACCAACCAATCCCTGTGCGATTCGACCTCACTCTATAGTAAGTTTTACTTGAAGACAATCCGGTGCACTTGCCGAAGGAAATTTGTTGAGAGACAAGTTTTTGTGCTATCACATATTGATGAAGAACGAACATACATCTTAGAATTAATCAAACACAGATCGAAGAGAAACAGTACTACTTTTATTAGTTCATAGGACTCAGCAGGGCTCCTCCCCTCAACCTAGGAGGTTTAGAAACTCATATTGAAAGGAAAATACAAAATGAAAAATGTGTATGATGCGTATTATCCAATGATTATGTAAAATACACTTTAAATACTAAACAGATGACTAGTAAGGGTAAAACAGTCCATTTAATGTTAAAATCCACTTCTGGGGCCCACTTGGTGAGTGTTTGGGCAGAGCTTTGATGAACGCTAGGGAGTCCTCTAGGGCGTTGCACGCTAGCTAGGGAGTCCTCTTTGGGCGTTTGGATGCCGGTCTCTGCTTTTGGGCGCTGGATGCCTGGAAGGGGCCAAGAGGCTAGCGTTGAACTCCAGTTTTGGGCCCTCTAATCCGAAACAAAGTATGAACTATTATACATTGCTGGAAATCTCTGGAAGTCAGCTTTCCATAGCAATTCAGAACGCTCCATTTTGACTTTTGTAACTCCAGAAAAGCTCTTTCGAATGAAAGTAGGTCAGATCCAGACAGCATTTGTAGTGCTTTCTCTATCTCTGAATCAGACTTTTGCTCCAGCTCCTCAATTTCAGCCAAAAAATACCAGAAATTGCTCAAAAACATAAAAACTCATAGTAGAATCTAAAAATACAAATTTAACACTAAAACCTATAAAAACTAAACAAAATACACTAAAAACTATACAAAAATAATACCAAAAAGCGTATAAAATATCCGCTCATCAATAGCCAATAGCAACGAGTAATAGAATACATTTAGACTTAACAAGTAAAGGACCCAGAAATTGAGCATTCATATAGCAAATCCACAATCATAGAAAACACCCTCACAAATAAATATGCACAAACAAGTATGATGCATGTCTATCCTATGCAGGCCATGAGCTCATGTGTTAGTTCCCTACCCACTCGCGACATTACCTAGGCACAAGTCCTAGATATGACTTCCCAGATGTATATAGTGTGCATATAAGTCTTACAGTCAGGCCGCATACAGTGTGACTTTTAAGTGTATTTCAGTATGCTTACATATGGAAAACAGTTCTCAGTGTATGGGCGTTCCCATTATACATTTGGCACTAAGGCCCAAGCAAGGTTGGTTGTGAAGATTATGTTTATGATAAATTCTCAATTATTAACTCTGTATTGAATAGGTGATTTAGTGCTGTGAATGATTATTGATTGAGTTTGATCGACTTTATATTGAATTTTTGCAATATATTGATGTAGTTGTGAAGTTCATGGCTTGACTGTGATGAAACCAGTAGGGACCAAACTATTTTGGAGATCTTTGGGCTGGAATATCATTGAGGATCAAGTAAAAATCGGTGAGATTTGATGACCGAGAGATTAAATTAAAAGTTATGAAGAATCGGTAACCGAAAAACTCAAAAACGGATTAAAACACAAGCAATATTTTAAAAGAAAAAGGTTAAGGGTTTCGGTTTTGGTATAAGAGGAAGATTAGTAATTAAATTTTATTTTTGAAGCGTAACGATGTATCTGTTTATAAAAATCAAGGTAGAATTTGTAATTATGTAAGTTTTTGGGTATTTTGGATAATAAATAAAGTACAGGGATAAAAATGAGTATTTTATAAGAATTCAGGGTTATTTCTAGAAATATGAAATTAAAATTAGTAATTTTTATAAAATATTGGTTTAAAAAGTAAAATATTTAAAAGCTTGAAGTGGGAATATAATTCCTAAAAGCTTAAAGAATGGAACGTTAATAAGCAGGTTTTGATATAAAAAAAATAATGTTAATACTCTTTTATTATTAATACTAGCATTACTTGTATCAATATAATATATTAGTATTTTATTTAAAAGATATTATTTTATTTATGATATATTAAAAGGATAAGCAGAGAACTGTCCTAAAAGCTTTAGAAAGACAAATCTAAATTAAGAATCTTTGATTCTCTTTCCATAAGACACTAAGGGAAAGGCGAGGAAATAATGTGAAGCTAATTTATATTGTGGAATGAGAAGAAACAAATAACAAAAAGAAAAGGAGATAAGCAGAGATATTGTTTGTCACTGAAAACAAGCAGAGATATGGTGGTGAGTCCACCGAGACTTGCTTTCTAGAGATACATCGGCCAATCCAGGGAATGGTCGCACCTTTAAGACAAAGGTTGCTTACAGAGGTTATCAGTACATAAATTTGCTAGAGAGAGCCTCACCTGTAAGACCAAGGTTGCTTATAGAGGTTATGTTTGCATACATCGACTCAAGAGAGTCAAACCTATAAGACAGAGGTTGCTTACAGAAGTTATGGCATTAGAAGCTGTAACACCCTACCACACAGAGTCTTATGCTTCATAAGAGAGAGGTGGTGAGGTATTACGACCTCTAAAAATAAAATATAGTACGTATAGTATTGGAAAAATGTTCATAACTAGGAGCCTTTGAAGAAAAGTGGGTAAATCAAAATCGATAAGTCGAGAATCGCAACACTCTGATTAGTGACATAAAAGAAACGAATATAGGACAAGCTATCATGAGAAGATGCACAGAAGAGTGCCAACAATACATATATCAAGGCTCAGGACTCGGTTTACGAAGATAACCGGTCTGAGCATACAGTTTACATATATACATATAGTAAGGAAAACCCAAAAGACAACCCAAAAGACAATATACGAATCTTATTTCTCCCAAATAACATCTAAGAGGAGTAATTACAAAATACATATACAGTGGAGAATATAGTATCCAAACAAGTTATAATAACCAAAATAAAATCCCAAGATACAAGGATCTCTGCCAAAAGAAAGTCTCCAGCATGCCTCAACGAGGAGCCTCACGTCCTGCATCTGAAAACCACAAAATCCGCATGGGTGAGAACCGGAGGTTCTCAGCATGGTAACAATGCCCAAATATCTAACATGTAATGTCCTGGAAAAGTCGAAGGCAATCCTAGAACTTCCAAATTATAAACATGCTAAACCATAAGATATGGAAATAGGCGGCTAACTTAAGGATCTTAAGACTAACTAACATCCTCTTTCCAAATCCTGCAAACCTCCCAATCACCAACAGTAACAGATGCAAGCACAAGTATATCAAATAAGGAAATGCACAATTAGGAAGCAGATAAGACAATTAAGCAAGTAGCAAGTAACAATGCAATCAATTAGGCAATCCAGACAAACCACATATAATTCATATGATGCATGCCTATCCTAGTGGCTGATGAGTCTCATCTGTCGGTTAACTAGCCAACCCAACGTGTCCGGTAGCTAACCTGGGCATAGTCTCTCTGTTGCGCCTTAATGTCATTAGAGAGTATATGCGCCATGTCACCATTAAATGGTATCTGTGCCCTGTCACCATTTTACCATTAGAGGATATACGCGCCCTGTCACCCATTTACCATTAGAGGGTATCTGTGCACTTTCACCCTAACAACCAGAGAGAAAGCAAACAAACATACTCACATCCAATCTTTTCTTTCATTATTTATTTACTACATCCATCCATGAATTATACATGTATTTATCCTCAGCCATGACTCAACATTCATCTCAGCCATCCGGCTTAAGTTCATGATTCACAATCAGCCATTCGGCTCATGACATGTACAGTACTCCACCATCCTCATCGACAGCTCATACCATCATCATTCATTGTACTCATCAAAAGTCAGCATAACATCCCCTTTCTCCCTCTACAAGTTACCCTCTTCACTAGCCTACTTTAATTCACTAGACATTTTACATTAAATTAAGATTTAGGGGATAAAATTTGGAGGATTATAAGTGTGAAACAGCATCTCGGAAGGTTACGAGCTTGTTGGGAATGTGAAAAGCTTAAAAACAAAGTTTTTTAAAAGAACTGGGTCGTGTGCGTACGCACAGGGTGTGCGTGAGCATGCCCAGAAATATTTTTAGATGTGTGAGTATGTAGAGAAAGCAAAACCTTCAGAGTTGAACGTGCGCACAAGGTGTGCTAGCGCCACCACCAGCATGCCATTCCCAACCTGTGTGTGCGCACGGGCTTCTACGTACGCACAGCTCGAAATCCTTCGGTGGTTGCGCGTGCGCACAGAATGTGCTAGCGCTGCCGCCAGCAGCCCTGTCTTCGCGTGTGCGTACGCACAAGGCTGTGCATGTGCACAGGACCAAATTCTCGTCGAGTGTGCGTGCGTACACAAATCAGAAATCACAAATTCTGCAGAAGTTGCAGAATTAAGATTTTTGGCCCGAACTTCCAACGATCATATCTTCTTCCACAAAATCTATATTTCAACCAAATTTAAACTATTTTAAAGCTTGTGAAATTATCTTTCAATTGATACAAAAATCATCAAATTCCTAAAACAATTGCTCAAGATATGATCCGTTGAAGTTCACCAAAATTTCACTTTTACCAAAACTCACCATTTTCAAAACATACATTTACCAAACTCATTTAAAACCAACCAAACTCATCCATCCCAACATCAAACATTTCTAACCTCTCAGCCAATCATCATCCCCCCAATAATTCCATATTTAACCAATTTTCAAATCAATACTCTCAATTTACAATCAACACTCCATAATTCAACTTCGCAAGCATTTATTCAAGTTATCAATCATCATGATCATACACATATCAATATCATACACCCAATCATGCTTACCAACACAAGCCTCAATCTTACCATTAACTAAACACAATAATTCATATCCCATACAACCTCACACGTTTTACCAACCATTATCACCATTACTCATATATTCCACTCAATTTAAATCATCCAAACAATTAATCAACATTTCACAATCCATCAAAATACAGACATAATAACACAACTCATTTCAATTCATCCACAACATTAATGATTCAACTCCTATCTTTAGGGTCTCTAGCCTACGTTTTCACAATCACATTACATTTTAGATACAGCAAACCGAAAGCATACCTTGGCCGATTCCCGTTCCACCCGGAACACTCTCAAATTCACTTTTCCTCAACTTCCAATGTCTCAATGCTATACCAACAAATTTCCAAGCTTGGGATTCCACACTAAATCTTTCCAAAACCATAAATCAAGCTCCAAAACACATATATACAATGCCTAAGCCACAATATCACATAAAAACACAATAACTTAATCACTAAATCACAAAATCTCAAGTCTTTAGCTTAAGGTTGAGAATCTTACCTTACCCAAGGACCAAGGGAGCTAGGACAAGCCTTCCTTTCAATTAATTTGATCCTATAACACAAAGGAGCTTAAAATCTCAATATTTTTGCCCATGAAACCCGAAAATAAGGGCTGAGAATCGAAGGATAAATGTAGCTTACCTTAGGAATCTTGGTATGGTTTTTGTAGAGCTCTACTCCACGGTCTCGTGGCCATAAACGGTGCATCAATCAGAGCTCCGAATCAAAAGATATGATCAATGGAAGTTTGATATGAATAGGAGCAAGGGTTTGAGTTTCCCTTCTCCTTACCAGCAGCATGTGTGTGCTGCTTTTGAGGGAGAGAGAGCTAAGCTCTCTAGTTAAAAGAAAGCTTAGCTGGACCTTGGGCCCAACTTGGGTCTAGTTGGCCCGGTTTAGCCCGTTCGGCCGAATCTTGGGCCGATTTCTTTATAATTGGTGTCGAAATTCTCATTTTAAATTTCTCTACCACATTAAACCATAAAAACCTCATTTCTCACTTTCTAGAATATATATTAATTCAGATTTAGTTACCTGAGAATGGATGTGGGTAGTCCGCTCACATCTCTAATTCAAGCTCCTAGGTGTTCTCCTCAACACCGACTCGACTCCATGCCACTTTCACTAATGAAACCTCTTTCCCGCGTAACTTTTTAATACTTGTGTCATCGATCCTGACCAGAGTCACCAGCAGAGTCCAATCTTCTCTTATCTAAACCGATTAAGGTTCTAGCACATGGCTAGCATCAGGAGTGTATTTTCGAAGCTGCGACACATGAAACACGTCGTGTCGGTTCGAAAGATGAGGCGATAGAGCCATCTGACATGCCACCGGTCCAACTCTCTCAAGAATTTGAAATGAACCGATGTATCGAGGATTCAGCTCCTTCGTCTTAATCGTTTTACCTGTTTCTGTTATTGGAGTAACCTTAAGGAAAGCATGGTCTCCTTCCTCAAACTCTAAGGGCTTCCACCTCTAATTGGCGTAACTATTCTGACGGCTTTGAGCCGTGAGCATCCTATATCTGATTTTCTTAACTTGCTCGGTAGTCTCAGCTATCAATTCAGACCCTATCAAACCTTTTTCCCCCCAGCCTCATACCAGCACAGCGGAGGTTGGCATTTCCTCCCATACAGAGCCTCATGCGGAGCCATTCCGATGCTCGCATGGTAGCTATTATTGTACGCAAACTCCACTAGCGGCATATAGTGATCCCAACTCGCCGGCTGGTCCAAAACACAAGCCCTCAATATATTTTCCAGGGTCTGGATCATCCTCTCAAATTGATCATCTATTTGAGGATGGTAAGCTGTACTTAAACTCAAACGGGTTCCAAAAGCTTTCTGACACGCACCCCAGAACCTCGAAGTGAAACGAGGATCTCTCTCAGAAATAATAGTAGTAGGCACACCATGAAGTCTCACAATATCCTTGATATATAAGCGCGCTAACTCTTCAAGAGTATAGTTTATCTGAATGGGTAGAAAGTGAGCCGACTTCGCTAGTCGGTTCACAATTACCCAGACAGTGTCAAAACCGGCTCAGGTCCTCGGTAATCCCGATACAAAATCCATCACAATGCTCTCCCACTTTAATTGCAGAATCTCCAAGGGCTGCAACGTCCCAGAAGGTCCCTGATGTTCAATCTTCACCTTTTGACAAGTTAACCACTTCGAGTCGTATTCTGCCACATCATTCTTCATACCAGGCCATCAGAACATAGCCTTTAGATCATTGTACCTCTTAGTACTCCCAAGGTGAATAGAAAATCCACTTTTGTGCGCTTCCTTTAATATGGCTTGCCCCCAAGTCCCAACCTCTGGCACAATGATCCTACCCTTGAATCTCCACAATCCCTCTTGACCTTCTGACATTCTTCATTGCTTCCCCTGATCAATAGCAGGTAATACCTTCGGCAACACATCATCGTGTTGATGAGCCATTAAGAGTTCTGATCTAAAATTACTTGAAATTTGTAACCGACTTAAACACAGAGTTCCAGACACTTCCTTAAGACCAACCTTCAGACTCCCAAATGCCCTAAGCAACTCTTCTTCTCGAAGCATCATCCAAGAAGCATATAGCAATTTTTGACTTAACGCATCCGTTACAACATTCGCTTTCTCCGGATGGTAATTCAACTTGAAGTCATAGTCTATCAGTAACTCCATCCACCTCCTCTGCCTCATATTAAGTTCTTTCTGATTAAAGAAAACTCGGAACTTAGCTCCAACACAGGCATAATAGTCAACTTTTGATTTAACGCTTGGAAACTTTGCTCACACTCAGAAGTCCAAACAAACGATGCGTCCTAGCAGGTTAACTTGTCAGTGGCAAAGCTCCTTGTGAGAAGCCTCTGATGAACCCCTAATAGTAGCCAGATAGACCCAGAAAACTTCTTATCTCAGTAACTGAGGTCGGTCGCCCCCCAATCCATCACTACTTCCACCTTAGAAGGATCTACAGCTACCCCCTGCTTGCTCACTACATTGCCAAGAACTTCACTTCGTCCTTGAAAATATCGTTCGCTCCATAAGTCCACGTGAGGGTTCCCTTCTCAATCTAACCAATAGTCACTCGTACTTTACCAATCCTTGTAGCATCTCACTGCCGGAGTCTCTCGCCTCCGCCGCATCACTCTGATCGCGTTATATTAAGGATCTTCCTATTCATCTATGCTAACCAATCCTTCTATCAAAATAACTTAGGGTCGTCTAGAACAGATCATGATTATTCAACCATGTGTTTTGAGTGAATACTAGTCACCAGTATTAAATAAAGTGGAAAATAATTAAGTTATCAGTTTTTTTATTACCTCGAATCTGAGGATCGGATCCCGCAGTACCTCGGTCTCTCCTGTATGGGCAATATCTGACCAAATGTCCTGACTTCCCGCAATTATAACACAAGCCCAAACCATAATGACACGGCCTATTTGAGTGGCGACGCCACATCTCTGGCAACTCGAAACATCTGAAGCAACCGCTGTCTATTTTCCCTTACTGTTTCCTTATAATTCCTCATTTGTCGCAAAGTTACCCCGTTTCTGAGGAAAATGTTGTGGGTATCCTTTCCTCTTAAACTCTTGACTCCTTGTCGTGAATCCTTGATTTTGCTCCCTGAGGTGGGACTCTCAGCGGTCATTCTCCGCCTCAGTAGCCTTCCTCACACATTCTTCAGCGACACGGCTCTTGTTCACAAGTTCAAAAAAGACCCTAAGCTCCATCGGTCCAACGGAGCTCAGAATGTCACTCTGATGTCTTCCCTCATACTTGATGCACTTCCACTCTTCGAAGTCTCTCGAAGCTCCTTGACACATGCGGAAGAATCTAAACAGCTCCTCAAACTTATCTGTATACTCAGACACCGACATCGCACCCTGATTCAGCTGCAGTAACTCCAGTTCCTTGGCCGTCTGGGCAGAATTTAGAAAATACTTCTTGTAGAATTCCACCTGGAAGGCATCCCAGGTGATAGGATCATCGCTCTACTGTATGAGACGTCAGGTTCTCTGCCAGTGTGACACTTCACCAGTGAGCAGATAAGTGGCAAACTCAACGCATTGTTCCTCAGGCACCAACTGCACTTGCAGCGCTCGCTCCATAGCTTGAAACCAAGTGTCGGCCTCAGTTGGATTCATAGTTTCCTTAAACTTTGGTAGATTGACTTTCAAGAAGGTCACCAATGTCATTGGACTTTGAGTCCCATTTTCGCCATTTCCCCCATTTTGATTATTGTTCATCTGCTGTCCAAGTGCGTCAGCAGTAGCCTGCATAGCAGCAGCCACATTATGCAACACCGCCATAAAGTTCACGGGGTTGTTCACATTCGTCTCGTGTTCCTCAGATTGATTCCTACCTCTCGCTTGATCGTGACCGCACCCACAAGTCGCCATATGGTCCTGTCCACACCAAACAAGTGATATCAAGGTGATCAGTCTCAATATCGCAAGTCTAGCGGTTCAAAGTTCCAAATGCCACTCATGGACTTTATGCTATGTTTATCAGTCAGATATTCTAATAGCACATAAACACAGACACAGAGAATGCACAGATACATAGTCAGTTCGTCCCTCAAGCTTTACAGGAACGAATTGATACAATAATGTAACACCCTACCACACAGAGTCTTATGCTTAAGTCATAAGACAGAGGTGGCGAGGTATTACGACCTCTAAAAATAAAATATAGTATGTATAGTATGGCAAAAATTTTCATAACTAGGAGCCTTTGAAGAAAAGTGGGTAAATCAAAACCGATAAGTCGAGAATCGTAACACTCCAATCAATGACGTAAAAGAAACGGATATAGGACAAGCTAACATGAGAAGATGCACAGAAGAGTGCCAACAATACATATATCAAGGCTCAGGACTCGGTTTGCAAAGATAACCGGTCTGAGCATACAGTATAAATACATACATGTATTTATCCTCAGCCATGACTCAACATTCATCTCAGCTATCCGGCTTAAGTTCATGATTAACAATCAGCCATTTGGCTCATGACATGTACAGTACTCCACTATCCTCATCGACAGCTCATACCATCATCATTCATTGTACTCATCATAAGTCAAGATAACATCCCCTTTCTCCCTGCACATTTTACCCTCTTCGCTAGCCTACTTTCATTCACTAGGCATTTTACATCAAATTAAGATTTAGGGGATGAAATTTGGGGGTTTATGAGTGTGAAATAACATCTCGGAAGGTTACGAGCTTGTTGGGAATGTGAAAAGCTTGAAAACAAAGTTTTTGAAAAGAACTGGGTCGCGTGCGTATGCACAGGGGTGTGCATGCGCACGCCTAAAATATTTTTAGACATGTGCGTACGGACAGGCCTGTACGTACGCACAGAAAGCGAAACCTTTAGGGTTGAGCGCATGCACAAAGTATGCTAGCGCCACCACCAACATGCCATTCCCAACGTATGCGTGCACACAGGCTTGTGCATACGTACAGCTCGAAATCCTTCGTTGGTTGCGCGTGCGCACAGGGCGTGCTAGCGCTGCCACTAGCAGCCCTTTCTTCGCGTGTGCATACGCACAAGGCTGTGCGTGCACACAGGACCAAATTCTCGCCAAGTGTGCGTGTGCACACAAACCAGAAATCACAAATTCTACAGAAGTTGCAGAATTCAGATTTTTGGCCCAAACTTCAAACGATCATATCTCCTTCCACAAAATTTATATTTCAACCAAATTTAAACCATTTTAAAGCTTATGAAATTATCTTTCAATTGATACAATAATCTTCAAATCCGAAAATAATTGCTCAAGATATGATCCGTTGAAGTTCACCAAAATTTTACTTTTACCAAAACTCACCATTTTCAAAACATACATTTACCAAACTCATTTAAAACCAACCAAGAAGCCCCTATTCGTGACAGCTCTAGCTCTTGGTGTTGTTATTAGTACAACAGTTTCTTTTACTTATCTTATTTTCAAATAAAATTGGCATATGATCACATTCTAAGTTTGGTGTTTCCCTGCAACAATCTGTTTTCAATCTTTCTGGATATTTGCATCAATTCCAAGAGAAAGTGTCACACTAAGTTTGGTGTGCCACTTATTTTTCTATGCAATGTATCCAGTAACACCACTCCTTTGTACAATCATAATGACTTTGCTTCTTAGGCCTGTAGTGTCATTTTTTACCAAGCTTGCTTAATTTTATGCATTACTCATATCTTGTTTCTCTTTTTTTTTTGACATTCATGGTTGAATCATAATCTCAACACCACTGCTCCTACTTGTTGCTGTCGGCAAAGCACTTATTCTAAGATGGTGATTGGAGGGAGGAAGTCTGTAGAAAGGGAAAACAAGGGCGAAGATGAGCTACAATGGTTGTAAAGTTCTTTTCCTTCTCAATTACTCCCAGTAGACTTAATGGCATTCATGAATGTCTCTTGTTTTAAATTCTGTGGTCTACCTCTGTTCTGTTATGTTACTTTTAGTAATAAGCATGATTTACTGCTTATCATTGCACCTTCATCTTTAATCTTCTTGCACCTATTATACATAAAAATGCATCGAAGAACTCATTCTTTTAAAAGGAAAGTGTTGAGGAATTTTATCAACTCTGAGCATCAATTACTAGGACGAAAAAGAAAGATACAAAAACTCAAAGAGTTATTGTCCTAGTTACATGCTTGTGGTGAATTTGTGTCAAAGAAAGAGGCCTGAGCAAGTAAATCCTAAAGGGTGCTTCATCACCTAATACCTTAACCCAACTGGGTTAGGAGTATTGATTGAAAACTTATCCTAAAAGGCTGCTTTGAGACATGACACCTAGAGTCGAGGCCAAGACAAATAAATACTGCTTCAAGGTGATAATCTATAAAGAGGACTCCATAATACCATCCGAATGACACTCCTAAGATCTAAGACTTCCAAGATGTAAGGACTAATGGATACTGGAACCCTTGCATAAGGATGGTATTGGAGTTGGCCTCCATTATCACTTAATCACTTCACTCACCAAGGCATCATCATAAATTCTTCAGCACACTCCAATAAAAAGAATCCTTTGTGCATAATTCTTTCCTTGCTTGGGAACAAGCAAAATTTAAGTTTGCTGTTGTGATGCGCGTGCATCATTGCCTATTTTTAGTAGTTATTTCAGTAGATATTTGTTTAGTTTTCATACAAATTTTGCCAATATATGAGTAATAGCATGAAAAATCTCTGCATGAAACAAAATCTCAAGCATAGGTGAATTTTAGCTAATATACAGGATAAATATGATAAAATAGATCACACTAAGTGAAGTTTTGATTTTGGGCATTATTAGCACACTTAGTAAAATGAAGTTTGTCTTGTATGTTACTTTGATACACTTTGTTTGCTTGATTACAGACCAAAAGAAGTAGAGAAGAGCCACGTTAGTGGCTACGTTAGTGCTACTAACGTGGAAGGAAGGAAAGTTTAGAATGTTAGTAGGAACGTTAACGACATCAACTTTGAAGAAGGAGCAGCATTATTGGCAAAAGTGAGTGCCAATAATGCTAGCGAAGCAAAGGAAGACCCATGTTAGCTTCCACGTTAGTTACATTAACGTGGGAACTAATGTGGAAGGAAGGGAAAACACCAACGTTAGTGGAAAAAGTGAGTGCCACTAACGTTTATGAAGCAAAGGAAGACCCACATTAATAGCCACGTTAGTTACACTAACGTGGACACTAACGTGGGCAAAAATCTCACCTGGCAGCCTGACCATGCCTTCTTCAAACAAGAATAACTTGAGTCACAAAGCTCCAAATGAGGTGATTCTAGTGGCATTGGAAAGTAGGATTCCAGAGCTTTCCATGAATATATGGCACTACATGTTGCACACTAAATTTGAGGGAGAAAACCTGCCTCGAAAGTGCAAAGATGAACATGGTATCAACCTGTAGTAAGGCCAGCTGACCTCTTCACCTTCCAAGAAATGTAACTCGAGCTGTAGAGCTCCAAATGATTCGCTTCCAATAGCGTTGGAAAGTAGACATCCAGGGCTTTCCAGCAATATATAATAGTATGGGGTCGGTGATGACAAGTCATCATATACCCATTTTTCAAGCTAATTTCACTTGTTTTATTAGTCTTTATGCACTTTCTTGCATCCTAAGTAAGTGATTTGGAGTGAAAATGCATAACTTCTTTAAATCAAACAACCACCATGAAATTAATGTTAACTCATGAGGTTTAAGCTAATTTTAATTGAATTTTAATTGATTTATAAGCCTTGTGAATTTAGTGATACTTGGAGTGGTTGTTTTGGTTTATTGTAGGTGAAGAAAAGAATAAAAGAGAAAAGCGTGGCCTAAGAAAGCGTGACCCAAGGAGAAGAAAACGTGGTCAAAGGAAGGAGAAGTGTGCCGCATGTAAAGAAGGGAGCAAGCATTGCCCTTCACAAGGGCACACTGCCCTCTAGGAGGGCAACATAAGGGAACAAAGCATAAAAGGCAACTCTGCCCTGCCCACTACAAGGGCAGAGCACAAATCTGTGCCTTGGAATCAAGAAGAACAAAACATTTTGTTGTGGCACAATTCTGGCGCACCAAGGCACTATTCTGGCGCACCACGGCATTATCTGGCAGCACCAGCAGCGCACCACAGCACAATTATGGCGCACCAATTTTTTCTGCCCTGCCCTCCGCGAGGGCAGGGCAGCATTCTGCGCACCAAGCCGCACCACGCCCGCACCACGCACGCACCACACCTCAAATTTCTGCCCTGCTCTCCACAAGGGCAGGGCAGCCTCCTGGAAGCTATTGTTTTTGCGCCAAAAATTGAATTAAAAATCCAATTTAATTCATTTCTTCACCAAATCAAAAGCCCATCCATATCCCAAGATCCAAGAATAGAAAGTGTATAAATAGGAGCTAGTTTGATGTAATTAGGAACTTTTTACTTGACTTTTGAATTTTGCTCTTTCTTTGAGCTTTGAATTTCTGCAACCTTTCTTGAGAGACTGAACCGAGATTTCAGAGAATTGGGGAGGAGAATTGATCTCTCTTCTTCCTCGTTCTTGCTTGGGCATTTTTAATTTCCATGTTTTGAGTTTTGGGTGTGAAGAATTGAGGAAATTCTGTCTCAATCTCCATTCAAAATCTCTTTAATTACTTTTCTGCACAATTGAGTTTAATTACAATTCCTTTACTGCTTCTTCTTCAATTTCTTGTCAATTGCTTTGAGAACTTGGATCTAGGAAGGTAATCGAGATCTAGGCTCTGCTACCTAGTCTCTTGAACACTGAGATCCCAATTTACTTTTGGTTCTTCTGTGAACCTGCATTTTAATTTTTCCTTGTTGGTTCTTCTGTGAACCCTGCTACAATTTAATTTCATTTTCTGTTTGAACTTTAGTTACTTCCAAGTCCTCTTCTACTTTATTAATTGTTGCAATTTACTTTCCCTTGCTAAATTTCTGAACTCCCAATCCTCAACTCCCCTTTTCCATTCAAGTAGTTTACATTTCTTGCACTTTAAGTTACCGCAATTTACATTTCTTGCACTTTAAGTTTCAGTCATTTACATTTCTTGTTCTTTAAGATTCAGCAAATTTACTTTCCTGTTCTTTAATTTACTGCAATTCTCCCCTCTCCCTTTACATTCCAAGCAATTTAGCTTCTGTTAAAGATAAACCACTCAACCAAAACTTAATTCGCTTGACTAAATCAACCACTAAACTAAAATTGCTCAATCCTTCAATCCCTGTGGGATCGACCTCACTCATGTGAGTTATTATTACTTGATGCGACCCGGTACACTTGCCGGTGAGTTTTGTGTTGGATCGTTTTCCACACATCAAGTTTTTGGCACCATTGCCAGGGATTGAAATAGATTGACAATGATTAAGTGAAGTGGAGATCTAGATCAAGCACTTTTTCTTTTCTGTTATTTTAATTTTGACTAACAGACTAACTGTTTGAATTTTTGCTTAAACTAACTAAAACTTCATTCTAGCTACAGATTGAAGTTTCATAGTTTTCTGGATCTGAGTGTTTATTGCTGTGTGTTTGTATGTCAGGTACAGGAAGATCTTCCCCTGTCCTCTTTGAAATTGACCAAAGAACTCTTCGAAGAATAAAAAGAGCTGAAAGAGGAAAGAACGTTATTGGAGAGGAAGAATCTAAGGAGGAATTCCAAGAAATGGAAGGAGATCCATCAAATCTCAATCAACCAGGAGGAGGGGCCAACAATAACCAACAGCAAAGAAGAGTCCTGGCTTCATATACATTTGCAAATGCAGATAAAGCCACTCAATGGCTAGAGACCTTTCCAAAAGAAAGGATCAACACTTGGGATGACTTGGTAAGCAAGTTTCTTGCCAAATTTTATCCCTCTCAAAGAATCCTAAGATTGAAGACTGAGGTGCAGACGTTCACTCAAATGGAGGCTGAAAATTTATATGAAGCATGGAAAAGATATAAGGCACTATTGAAGAAATGTCCACCATAGATGTTCACTGAGTGGGACAAGTTGCAGAACTTCTATGAGGGGCTCACTCTTAAGGCTCAAGAAGCACTTGATCATTCAACTGGAGGCTCTTTGCAACTCATGAAAACTACAGAGGAAGCTCAAAACCTCATTGATATGGTGGCCAATAATCAATATTTCTTTGCTCATCAAAGACAACGCCAACCATCACAAAGAAGAGGAGTAATGGAGTTGGAAGGAGTGGATTCAATCCTAGCTCAGAACAAGATAATGTAGCAGCAGATTCAACAACAGTTTGAGCAAATGGCCAAAAGGATTGATGGCTTGCAAGTTGCATCAGTGAGTGCCACAAGCCAACCACCAACTACTTGGGTGCAAAGTGAAGAAACTCAAGAGGAGCAACAACAAGAGCAAGTCCAATACATGCACAACCAAAATCTTGGAACAAATGAAGTCTATGGTGATACTTACAATCCATCTTGGAAGAACCATCCCAACCTCAGATGGGGAGACAACCATAATCAAAACCAACAGCCATGGCAAAGAAACTCAAGTCAGAACAATTGGAAAAGCACAAACCACAACCCTCAGCCAAACACTAACCAAAATACATACAGAAAACCACAAAATAATTACCCCAACTCTAACCAGTATCCATCCAATAACCACCCAACAAATCCAAACACTTATCATCATCCATCAACACCCCAAAACCGACCAATCTCACAAGACTCTCAAAGGATCAATAATCTAGAGATGCTCATGGAGAAAATGATGAAGAACCAAGAATTGACAACAAAGAACCAAGAAGCTTCCATGAAGAACTTAGAAAGGCAGATTGGACAAATCTCTAAGAAGATTTCTGTTGAAAAACCATCAAGCTCACTACCAAGTGACACCATCCCCAACCCAAAGGAAGAATGCAAGGTCGTGCAACTAAGAAGTGGAAAAATGTTAGTGGATGGTAACCAAGGAGCAACCAAGAATAATGACAATGAGCCAACAAAGAATGATGAAGCCATCAACAAGGACATGATAAGCAAGAATGACCAAGAAAAACTCAAAGGAAAATAACGAACCACAGAATCTAAAGAAAGGAAAGCAGATCAGGGAAGAACCAAATCCAAGACAATATCAAGTGGGGAAGAACTCAACACCACCACTGCCTTATCCACAGAGATTTCACAAAGGGACAAAGGATCAGCATTTTCACAAATTTCTTGAGACTTTCGAGAAGCTGGAAATCAACATACCTTTAGCTGAGGCATTGGAGCAAATGCCTCTGTATGCCAAGTTCTTGAAGGAGCTCATCAATAAGAAGAGAAGTTGGAATGAAAAGGAGACTGTAATGCTTAGTGAAGAATGCAGTGCACTCATTAAAAAGGGACTCCCTCCCAGGCTTGAAGATCCTGAAGGTTTCTTCCTACCCTGCACTATTGGAAACCTATTCATCAACAAGGGAATGTGTGATTTAGGAGCAAGCATAAATCTAATCCCATCGTCTTTAGTGAAAAAGCTTGGCATAGAGGAGGTGAAACCAATACAAATGTCCTTGGAGTTGGTGGACCAATCAGTAGTATATCCAAAAGGGCTGATTGAGAACCTTTTAGTTAAGGTTGACAAGTTCATATATCCTGCGGATTTTGTGATCCTGGATTCTTCAGAAAATGGCAATGACTCCATAATATTTGGTCGACCATTTTTGGCCACTGCTAGAGCCATTGTGGATATAGAGCAGGGAGAGTTAACCCTCAGGATGCATGAGGAGAGCATCACCTTGAAAGTCTTTCCAGAATTACAAAGGAATGAAGAAACAAGCAAAACAAGTGGTGACTTCCTTCCAAAGCAAGCAACCGACAAGGTAGTAGAACAGAAAAACAAGCAGTTGCAAGAAGAAAAAGGAGTTCAAAAGGAAGCAGGGGTGATAAACAAGAAGGAAGGTATCACAACCCAAGTCACTGTCAAGAAAGAAAGATCAACAAGAAAGAAAAAGATGAAGAGCAAGAATAAGGCTCACAAAGGGTGGAAGAACAAGAAAATCCCAACTGAAGGATTTTCTAAAGGTGATAAGGTGCAACTAATATATCAACAGCTGGGAACAGAAGATTATTACACTGTCAACCAAATACTTTCTCTTAAGCATATGGAAATTGAGCATTAAGGCACGCAGAGAAAGCTGACAGTGAGAGGTGACAAGTTGAGACATCACCAACATCAACCACCCTAAAGGGAGTTCAATGTCAAGCTAGTGACAGTAAAAGAGCGCTTCATGGGAGGCAACCCATGGTTTAAGATTTCTGTCTTCTCTTTTATTCAATAAGCCATGATCACCTGAGCATAATATTTGAACGACCATAAAAAAAAATTTTTTTGCATACATTGTTTTGAAGCACATGTCAAACTTCTAAGTTTGGTGTACCTTAAGGCACACCCAAGTTCATTTTTCAAAAAAAGGTGATTATTCTTAAAACAGATGTATAATTCTTTTGATGAAGCATATGACCAAACACTAAGTTTGGTGTCTGCATGTGTAACAATGTTCAGAAGATCATTTCCCAATTATGGACTCAAAACCATACAGAAAGGGATCATGCATCAAATTTTTTTATATAAAATGCATCAATTGTGAAGAATGGTTTGCATTGTTAAGCCGTCCCCTCAATAAAAGATAAGTTTGGTGTTCACCAACTTTTAGCATTTTTATTTAGGGACACAATTGATCACAAAAAAATCAAATAACAGTTAAACAAAACAGAACAATTTTTACAAGTCAATAGCTAACGTTTATATTAATATCTAAGACTAGCTGTTTTGGTTTATGTAGATCTCGACAAAAGCCAGGAGGGGCCACGGCTAGGACAAGCTAAGAGAGGAATGGTCATATGTGCCTAGGGAGATGTGACCCTTGGGAAGCAGAACATGCATGCATGCATCATTGAACGCCTAAATGCATGCAGCCAATGGGAGGAGGATCCTCGTCAAAGCCTCAACAATGCATGTAGACCGTCCATTCCATGAACCCTTTAGATGAACAACTCAATCTCAACCCTTCATGAGCACTAACGAGCTCCTTCTTCATTCATTGTGGTTTTGTTAGAAAGCTTGAAGAATCTGCCTATTAATAGCCGTAGCACTAAACGGTTCACACACTCATTCAAGCTACTTTCATATGAAAACCATAATCCCCTTTACTCCTAAAACCAACATAATTCCCTTATCTCACACAACAGAACCGAACCAAAACTCATCCCAAACACAACACATACTTCTTCTATTCTCACTTTTCCTTTCTTCTCACCTCAAATCCAATGGCCTCCTCAAGTTCAAAAAAAAGGCCGGGAAAGGAACCTATGGTAGCCGAACCTCCATCATTTGATGCAACCAAATTTAGATCCCAATTCCATGAAGGGAGATATCATAGGTTCATGGAGGCAAAGAATGTCATCTATGAGAAAAGCCTTGAGTTGAGGGAAGGAGAATATCCCATCATAAGGAAAATTACTAAAGAAAGAAGGTGGGAACTCTTGTGTGCTCCTCTAGTTGACATCAGTGCAGTTATGATCAGGGAGTTCTATGCAAATACTGTGAAAGAAAACAAAGATAGTGCTCCTTACACAAGTTATGTCAGAGGAGTTGAAGTGAGCTTCAGTCCAGCAGCCATCACTAGGGCTCTAAAGTTGAGAACCATAACTTATGCAGAGCCTAGTTATGAAACCAGGTTGCAAATGGAAAACAATCCTGATGAGATCTTGCAAGGGTTATGTGTGGAAAATACAAATTGGGAACGAGATTCAAAGGGAATTCCAAGTCACTTGAGAAGGATAAATCTTACTCCTGTAGCCAAAGGATGGTATGAAATAGTGAGGAGATCTATTCTTCTTACTGGAAATGCCTCTTGAGTCACAATCAAACGAGCACTCTTGACATACTGCATCTTACATGGAGGTGAAATCAACCTCGCACAACTCATAGCTGACAGTATTCAAGATATGGCCAACAGTACAAGTAAATCAAGTAGCCTTGGACATCCAAGTACTATCCTTAGGCTATGCAACAAAGCAGGAGTGATTTTTGAAGATGAGGACACAAAAAAAGTGAAAAAAGGGAAAGGAATCACCAAGAAGAGCACGGAGGGAATGAATGAAGAAGAAGATCAAGAAGGGATGGTAGCTCCCAGACAAAGGAGATCACAAAGAGAGGAAGGACGAAATCAAGCTCATGATGCCATAGACATGAGTCAGTTACAAAGATCAATTGAAGAACTATCTCAGCAACTCATGCAGGCTCAACAAGGTCAAAATCAGGGGGGCCAAGAGAAATATCTAGAGCCCCATCCAGAATTTATGGAGCAATTTTTGAAAGAAAAAGAGGAACGAGAAGCTTGGCAGCGTCAAATGGAGGAGAAACAAGAGAGATGGCAACAACAAATGATGACTCAGCAGCAAGAATTTCAAGCACAGATTCTTGAAGGACAAAAAGAGCAATACAAAGAATTCAAAGAATCATATGATAAGCTGTATTTTAGTCAAGCTAAAGCAGGGGAATATAGTCACAACCTGTATCAATGGAAGAATATTCATCACACCATGGGAGAAGTTAGATATGCGCAAAGAATGGAGAATGATGAAAACATGCAAGCAAGGTTGGAGTACTTGACCCACAATTTGCCAACACTCAATCCTGAGATCAAGCCATTTGAGCAATGCCCTGAATTTATAGCCAAGCAGCAGGCAAGATCTCATCAATATAC
>NC_029773.3:37957838-37961770 GCF_000817695.3 Arachis duranensis | reverse complement strand
TTTAATTGATTTATAAGCCTTGTGAATTTAGTGATACTTGGAGTGGTTGTTTTGGTTTATTGTAGGTGAAGAAAAGAATAAAAGAGAAAGCGTGGCCTAAGAAAGTGTGGCCAAGGGAGAAAAAGGCGTGGCTTATAATGGAGGAAGCAAGCATTGCCCTCCACAAGGGCACACTGCCCTCTAGGAGGGCAGCATAAGGGAACAAAGCTTGAAAGGCAACTCTGCCCTGCCCACTACAAGGGTAGAGCACAAATCTGTGCCTTGGAATCAAGAAGAACAAAATGTTGCCCTGCCCTCCTCAAGGGCAGTATCGGGCCTTCATGGAAAATAAATCAAAGGAAAATGCCTACCAATGCTTGCCACAAGAGTTGAACACGGGACAATGAGGAAGCAAGGAACTAGGCTTCATTATGGTGCCAAGAAAGCCAAGGAAAATGAGTAGCGTGTGTTTCTACCATGTCTCGAACGCGGGACTTCAGTTTGGAAACACTGCCCTGCCCTCCGCGAGGGCAGGGCAGCATTTTGTTGTGGCACAATTCTGGCGCACCAAGGCACTATTCTGGCGCACCACGGCATTATCTGGCAGCACCAGCAGCGCACCACAGCACAATTATGGCGCACCAATTTTTTCTGCCCTGCCCTCCGCGAGGGCAGGGCAGCATTCTGCGCACCAAGCCGCACCACGCACGCACCACACCTCAAATTTCTGCCCTGTCCTCCACAAGGGCAGGGCAGCCTCCTGGAAGCTATTGTTTTTGGGCCAAAAATTGAATTAAAAATCCAATTTAATTCATTTCTTCACCAAATCAAAAGCCCATCCAAATCCCAAAATCCAAGAATAGAAAGTGTATAAATAGGAGCTAGTTTGATGTAATTAGGAACTTTTTACTTGACTTTTGAATTTTGCTCTTTCTTTGAGCTTTGAATTTCTGCAACCTTTCTTGAGAGACTGAACCGAGATTTCAGAGAATTGGGGAGGAGAATTGATCTCTCTTCTTCCTCGTTCTTGCTTGGGCATTTTTAATTTCCTTGTTTTGAGTTTTGGGTGTGAAGAATTGAGGAAATTCTGTCTCAATCTCTATTCAAAATCTCTTTAATTACTTTTCTGCACAATTGAGTTTAATTTCAATTTCCTTTACTGCTTCTTCTTCAATTTCTTGTTAATTGCTTTGTGGACTTGGATCTGGGAAGGCAATTGAGATCTAGACTTTGCTATCTGGTCTCTTGAGTCCTGAGATCCCATTTTCCTTGTTGGTTCTTCTGTGAACCCTGCTGCAATTTAATTTCATTTTCTGTTTGAACTTTAGTTACTTCCAAGTCCTCTTCTAAAATTTATTAATTGTTGCAATTTACTTTCCCTTGCTGAATTTCTGAACTCCCAATCCTCAATTCCCCTTTTCCATTCAAGCAGTTTACATTTCTTGCACTTTAAGTTACCGCAATTTACATTTCTTGCACTTTAAGTTTCAGTCATTTACATTTCTTGTTCTTTAAGATTCAGCAAATTTACTTTCCTGTTCTTTAATTTACTGCAATTCTCCTCTCTCCCTTTACATTCCAAGCAATTTAGCTTCTGTTAAAGATAAACCACTCAACCAAAACTTAATTCGCTTGACTAAATCAACCACTAAACTAAAATTGCTCAATCCTTCAATCCCTGTGGGATCGACCTCACTCATGTGAGTTATTATTACTTGATGCGACCCGGTACACTTGCCGGTGAGTTTTGTGTTGGATCATTTTCCACACATCAGTCGACATTAAGTGTAAGCTCCAGAATCTGGAAATATTAAGCCCTTGATCGCTAACGTTATTGTGACTCACTTTTTCCAGTAACGCTAGCGACTATGCCAGGGACCCTGTAAACTTCAGAGCTTTCTGGATAATTGCATCAATTCCAAGAGAAAGTGTCACACTAACTTTTGTGTGCCACTTATTTTTCTATGCAATGTATCCAACAACACCACTCGTTTGTACAATCATAATGTCTTTGCTTCTTAGGCCTATAGTGTCATTTTTTACCAAGCTTGCTTGATTGTATGCATTACTCATATCTTGTTTCTCTTTTTTTTTTTGACATTCATGGTTGAATCACAATCTCAACACCACTGCTCCTACTTGTTGCTGCCGGCAAAGCACTTATTCTAAGATGGTAATTGGAGGGAGGAAGTCTGCAGGAAGGGACAACAAGGGCGAAGATGAGCTACAAGGGTTGTAAAGTTCCTTTCCTTCTCATTTACTCCCAGTAGACTTGATGGCAATCATGAATGTCTCTTGTTTTGAATTCTATGGTCTACCTCTGTTCTGTTATGTTACTTTTAGTAATAAGCATGGTTTCACTGCTTATCATTGCACCTTCATCTTTAATCTGCTTGCACCCATTATACATAAAAATGCATCGAAGAACTCATTCTTTTAAAAGGAAAGTGTTGTGGAATTTTATAAACTTTGACGCAAGCTAAAGATTAAGAGAAATGGATTGATTGTATGATTGTGTATTGAGGTTACATATTTTTGAAAACTTGCATGGGAGCTCATAGACAGGAATTGAAATTTGGAGAAGTGTTATGCAAATTCTCAAAAATCTATTGAACCAAGAAGCAGTAAACAAAACAAAACTAAAAAAAGAAAAACAAGGAAAAAGCCCAAGGCTCTGAGCATCAATTACTAGGAGAAAAAAGAAAGATACAAAAACTCAAAGAGTTATTGTGCTAGTTACATGCTTGTGGTGAATTTGTGTCAAAGAAAGAGGCCTGAGCAAGTAAATCCTAAGGGGTGCTTCATCACCTAATACCTTAACACAACTGGGTTGGGAGTATTGATTGAAAACTTATCCTAAAGGCCCGCTTTGAGACATGACACCTAGAGTCGAGGCCAAAACAAATAAATACTGCTTCAAGGTGATAATCTATAAAGAGGACTCCATAATACCATCCGAATGACACTCCTAAGATCTAAGACTTCCAAGATGTAAGGACTAATGAACATTGGAACCCTTGCATAAGCATGTTATTGGAGTTGGCCTCCATTATCACTTAATCACTTCATTCACCAAGGCATCATAAGAAATTCTTCAGCACACTCCAATAAAAAGAATCCTTTGTGCATAATTCTTTCTGTTCCGAGGGTTACCTGAAACGTGTAGCTTGGTCGTCTTGGAGAGGCCCGAGGTGGGGGTCAGGGACCCGAGCTTGATATGTGGAGTGGTTGGTGGTTGTACCTGCAATGACACTCCGATGGTTAAGTTAGCATGGGTTCAAGCAGATATGTGTAGAATGTGGAATATATGTCATACCTGGGTGCTCCAGTGTATTTATAGTAGTTGGCCGTGATCCTCCTTGGATAAGATATTCTTATCTTATCTTATCTTTTGGGAGTTTTATCTCTATCTTTGTGGAACCGCCTTTCCTAGGCCTTTTCGGCCTTTAGGTTTTGGGCTGCGTTCCTTTTGATGGGCCTTCTTAGCTTTATTGTCCGAGGTCCGACCTCAGGCATGGGCCTTGGGACGAGGTCGGACCTTTTCATGGATTTTGCCGAGTTGGAGGAGTCCGGTCAGGGTATGAACAGTGCCCCTGCCCGAGTTCGTCCTTTTTGGGAGGTCGAGCTCGGGCATAGTAGTTTTTTCAAATTTCAAAAATGGTCGTTCCTGCATTTATTGCATTTTACCGTTTCTCCTCGATTTCCGTTCGGGCTTTGTGAAGGCATTATTTATTTGCCCCTTTCCCCCTTTTCTTCGTTTATTCTGTTCCCTTCCTGTTTTCTGAGTTTTCACCATCTCCTTTTTTGAGCCCCGCTTCCTTTTTCTTTTGTTCTTCTTCCCCGAATCTTTCCGCGTGTCTTTCCGGGGTTTCCTCTGCGCCGCCGTTCCGTTCTCCTCGCTTCGGAGCTCGTCGTCCTCGTTTCTTTCTTCCAGGTTTGTTCCCATCTCTTTT
>NC_029773.3:37955628-37956786 GCF_000817695.3 Arachis duranensis | reverse complement strand
TTCTCCTCCTCCGTTCTCGGGTCCTCCTCCCAAGAAGCAGAAGACCTCTCAAGAGCTTGCCGGTTTCAATGATAAGGACTTTGACGCTCTTGGTTGGATTGAGCAGCATATTCTCCCTCAGACCTTTATTTCCACTGATGATGTATCTATGGAGCATCATTTTCAGTATATGGCGCGGAGCTGTGTCCGGATGGCTAGTCTCCATGCCGCTATTGCCCGGGAGTTCAAGAAATCCCCCCTTGGGGCGACCAGCTCCCGACTTGAGAAGACTCAGTCCGAGCTTGATAAGGTTAGTCAACTGAAGGCTGCCAGGTTTACTGAGCTGGAGGCCTCTTTGGAGAAAGAGAAAGCTAGGGCTACTGCGGCTGTGGCGTCAGCGAAGACATCTGAGGAGATGGCGAAGGCGGCTACAGAGAATTATACTCGGCTATATACCGAGCTTGTGGAGACAAAGGAGAAGTTGCAATCCGCGCAGGACGATTTTTACGAGCTGGAAGGTCATGTGGCCAAGGGTATGGATGCTATGTTTGAAAATTTGAAGGCTCAGGTCCGGGTTCTTGCTCCCGACCTGGATCTGAGTTTATTCAGTACAGACAACGTTGTTGTGGAGGGAAAGATTGTTCCTGCTCCTACCGAGGATGAGGTTCCGATGTCCGACCCCAAAGTTCCGGTTGAGAACCCGACTTCACCTTTGGTCGGGGATGGTTCTGGCGTGGAGGTTTCAAACCGGGATGACGTTGCTTTTGATGCAGTCCCACTATCTATGTTTCCTCCGCAGCCTTCTGTTGATGTGGAGTCTGGAAAGGATCTTGATCCTCTGTAATCTTTTTGGTGTTTTGCCCGGCCCGTGGGCTTTTTGGATGGTTTCTGTAAACGCTTTGGACACCTTTTGCTTATTTAGCTACTTGTAGTAACTTTATTATGCGGTGTTTTTGTTCGCGTTTTGACTTTTTTGTTTCCGCTTTTGTGCTTTTTAGTTTGTTTTTGGATAACAACTTTTTAGCTAGCGTTTTGAAACTTCCTTTGATATCGTTCTTTTCGCTTGTGCTTTTTAGTTGCTTTTGTAAAGCAACTTTTTAGTAAGCGTTTTCGGAACTTCCTTTGATTTCGTTCTTTCGCTTGTACTTTTTAGCTGCTTTTTGTAAAGCAACTTTTTAG
>NC_029773.3:37952527-37954516 GCF_000817695.3 Arachis duranensis | reverse complement strand
TTGGAGTCTTCGTTTTAACCCTTCCAAGATGACTTTATTTGCAGCCTCTGCTTGTCCATTGGCTTGTGGGTGCTCGACTGATGTGAATTGCTGTCTGATTTTTAGTTCGGCCACCAAGTTCTGAAAACTTGTGTCCGTGAACTGTGTTCCATTGTCTGTTGTGATGGAGTAGGGGACTCCGAACCTTGTGACAATGTTTTTGTATAGGAATTTGCGACTTTTCTGAGCCGTAATGGTGGCTAAGGGTTCAGCTTCGATCCATTTTGTGAAGTATTTGACCCCTACTATGAGGTATTTGACTTGCCCCGGTCCTTGGGGGAATGGGCCGAGTAGGTCTAGTCCCCATTTTGCGAAGGGCCATGGTGCGGTGATGCTGATAAGGTCTTCGGGTGGTGCCTTGTGAAAATTTGCGTGTTTTTGATAGGGGGGCATATTTTCACAAATTCCGTTGCGTCTCTTTGCAAGGTCCGCCAGTAGAACCCGGCCCGGACTACTTTCTTGGATAATGCCCGAGATGGTTCCCACACATGCCTCCGTGGACTTCTTCGAGGACGCTCTTTGTTTCTGAGGTCGGGACGCACCTAAGGAGGGGGTTTGAGAATCCTCTTCTGTATAATACGTCGTGAATTAGTGTATAATTCTGGGCGTCTTTCGTGAGTCTTTTAGCTTCCTTTCTTTCGGCGGGAAGAGTTCCCGACTTCAGGTAGCTGAGTATGGGGGTCATCCATCCTTGCTGTTGGTTGGATATATTCAGCGTTTCTTCCTCTCTTAGCACGGAGGGGGATTGTAGGGTTTCTTGGAGGAGACTTCTGTTGTTGCCTCCGGGCTTGGTGCTGGCGAGTTTTGAGAGGGCGTCCGCCCGGGCGTTTTGCTCCCGAGGTATATGCTGGATCTGTATTTCTGAAAAGTGGCGTAATTGTGTCTGTGTTTGGTCTAGGTATTTTTTCATAGTTGGGTCTTTGGCCTGGTAGCTTCCATTTACTTGTGATGTGACGACCTGGGAGTCGCTGAAGATCGTGATTCTCTGGGCTTCGACCTCTTCGGCTAGTTTTAGACCTGCTAGTAGGGCCTCGTATTCGGCTTGGTTGTTCGAAGCCTGGAACTCGAATTTTAGGGATAGTTCTATCCGTGTTCCTTGGTCGCTTTCGAGTATAACCCCGGCTCCGCTTCATGTTTTGTTTGAGGACCCGTCGACATACAGGTTCCATGAGAGTGGGGTTCCAGGGGTCTCAGTGTATTCTGCGATGAAGTCGGCTAGGTACTGAGATTTTATGGCGGTCCGGGCTTCATAGTGGAGGTCGAACTCGGACAGTTCCACCGCCCATTGTAGTATTCGTCCTGCCAGGTCTGTTTTTTGCAGGATGTGTCTCATGGGTTGGTTTGTCCGGACTTTGATGGTGTGGGCTTGAAAGTAGGGACGGAGCCTCCGAGCTGTAAACACTAGGGCGTAGGCGAATTTTTCTATCTTCTGATAGTTTAATTCGGCCCCTTGCAGTGCCTTGCTCACAAAGTATACGGGGTGTTGTCCTTGGTCATTTTCCCGTATTAATGCTGAAGCGACTGCCCGATGTCCGACCGAGAGGTATAATACGAGCTCTTCCCCTTTTAAAGGTCGAGTTAGGATTGGTGGCTGCCCGAGGAATTCCTTGAACTCTTGAAAGGCTTTTTCGCACTCCGGGGTCCACGAGAAGGGTTTCCCTTTCTTTAGGAGTGAGTAGAGAGGTAGTGATTTTATCGCTGATCCTGCTAAGAATCTTGATAGGGCGGCCAGCCTTCCATTCAGCTGTTGTACTTCTTTGACACACGTCGGGCTCTTCATATTGAGTATCGCTTGGCATTTGTTCGGGTTTGCTTCGATGCCCCTTTGAGTCAACATGAAGCCTAAGAACTTTCCGGCTTCTGCGGCGAAGGTGCACTTCGTCGGGATGAGTCTCATGTTGTGTTTTCTGAGGGTGCCAAAGACACTGGTGAGGTCGGTCAGCAAGTTTC
>NC_029773.3:37924442-37952175 GCF_000817695.3 Arachis duranensis | reverse complement strand
TCGGAATTTTCTTTTAAGAGGGTTATGAGTTCCTCTTTTAGGCCCGCTTCGAGGTTTGCTCCTATGTTTGTTACTTTTTCAGATGTGTTCCTGATCTGGACTCTTTCGGTTTCTCCCTCTGGTTGTGGCCGAAGGTCTTCTCGGGCTTGAACTCGCCCGAGTTCTATTGTGTTGATCTCTTTTCCTTTTAAGCTCAGGCTTTCGTTGTAGCATCGCCGTGCCAGTTTTTGGTCGCCTTTCAGGGTAGCGATTCCTTTTGCGGTAGGGAACTTCATACAGAGGTGTGGGGTCGAGACTATAGCTGCCAGTCTGTTTAGTGTTGGTCGCCCAATGAGGGCATTGTATGCTGAAGTGACGTCGACTATAATGTAGTCGATGCTTAATGTTTTAGATTGCTCGCCTTTTTCGAAGGTAGTGTGTAGCGAGATGTATCCCAAGGGATGGATCGGGGTATCTCCTAGCCCAAACAGGTCGGTGGGATAGGCCTTTAGTTCTTTTTCTTCAAGTCCGAGTTTGTCGAAGGCCGTTTTGAACAGGATATCTGCAGAGCTTCCCTGGTCAATCAGGGTTCGATGTAAGTTGGCGTTTGCCAGGATAATGGTGATTACCATTGGATCGTCGTGCCCGGGTATTATCCTTTGAGCATCTTCTCGGGTAAACGAGATAGTAGGTAGTTCGGGCAGGGGATTGTCTTCTCGGACGTGGTAGACTTCTTTGAGGTGTCTTTTTCGCGAGGATTTGGATGTTCCTCCGCCTGCAAAACCTCCATTTATCATGTGAACGTGCCTTTCAGGGGTTCGCGGGATTTGTTCGGCCCGATCTTCGTTATCTCCCCACCTTCTCTTCCTGGTCTCTTCTCCTTTCTCTGCTATGTATCTGTCGAGTTTCCCTTCTCTGGCTAGCTTTTCTATAACATTTTTTAGGTCGTAGCAGTCGTTAGTAGAATGACCGTAGAGCTTGTGATATTCACAGTATTCGGACCGATTTCTCCCCGCTCTCTTGTGTTTTAGCGGTCGAGGTGGTGGGATCTTTTCGGTGTGGCATACTTCTCTGTAGATGTCTACCAAGGAGATTCGGAGTGGGGTGTAACTGTGGTACTTCCGTGGCTTGTCCGAGTTGGTTTCTTCTTTCTTCCTTTGTTCCCGATCTCGATCTCGGAGTGGGTAGGTTGATTCCTTCCTAGAAGAGTCTCTTAGCTGGGAGGTTTCCTCCATGTTGATATATTTTTCCGCCCGCTCCTGCACCTCGTATAGGGAGGTCGGGTATCGTTTGGATAGGGACTGGCTAAACGGTCCCTCTCTTAGGCCGTTTGATAGTCCCATGATGGCTGCTTCAGTGGACAAGTGTTGTATGTCCAGGCAGGCTTTGTTGAATCGCTCCATGTATTCCCGGAGAGTTTCTTGGTTACCTTGTTTGATAATGGTGTCACTTGGTAGTGAGCTTGATGGTTTTTCAACAGAAATCTGTTTGGAGATTTGCCCAATTTACCTTTCTAAGTTCTTCATGGAAGCTTCTTGGTTCTTTGTTGTCAATTCTTGGTTCTTCATCATTTTTTCCATGAACAGCTCTAGATTAGTGATCCTCTGAGATTCTTGTGAAATTGGTTGGTTTTGGGGCATTGATGGATGATGATAAGTGTTTTGATTTGTTGGGTGGTTATTGGGTGGATAATGGTTAGAGTTGGGGTAATTATTTTGTGGTTTTCTGTATGTATTTTGGTTAGTATTTGGCTGGGGGTTGTGGTTTGTGCTTTTCCAATTGTTCTTACTTGAGTTTCTTTGCCATGGTTGTTGGTTTTGATTATGGTTGTCTCCCATATGAGGTTAGGATGGTTCTTCCAAGATGGATTGTAAGTATCACCATAGACTTCATTTGTTTCAGGATTTTGGTTGTGCATGTACTGGACTTGCTCTTGCTGTTGCTCCTCTTGAGTTTCTTCACTTTGCACCTGTTCCGAGGGTTACCTGAAACGTGTAGCTCGGTCGTCTTGGAGAGGCCCGAGGTGGGGGTCAGGGACCCGAGCTTGATATGTGGAGTGGTTGGTGGTTGTACCTGCAATGACACTCCGATGCTTAAGTTAGCATGGGTTCAAGCAGATATGTGTAGAATGTGGAATATATGTCATACCTGGGTGCTCCAGTGTATTTATAGTAGTTGGCCGTGATCCTCCTTGGATAAGATATTCTTATCTTATCTTATCTTTTGGGAGTTTTATCTCTATCTTTGTGGAACCGCCTTTCCTAGGCCTTTTCGGCCTTTAGGTTTTGGGCTGCGTTCCTTTTGATGGGCCTTCTTAGCTTTATTGTCCGAGGTCCGACCTCAGGCGTGGGCCTTGGGACGAGGTCGGACCTTTTCATGGATTTTGCCGAGTTGGAGGAGTCCGGTCAGGGTATGAACACTTTCCTTGCTTGGGGACAAGCAAGATTTAAGTTTGGTGTTGTGATGCGCATGCATCATTGCCTATTTTTAGTAGTTATTTCAGTAGATTTTTGTTTAGTTTTCATACAAATTTTGCCAATATATGAGTAATAGCATGAAAAATCTCTGTATGAAACAAAATCTCAAGCATAGGTGAATTTTAGCTAATATACAAGATAAATATGATAAAGTAGATCACACTAAATGAAGTTTTGATTTTGGGCATTATTAGCACACTGATTAAAATGAAGTTTATCTTGTATGTTACTTTGATACACTACGTTAGTGCTACTAATGTGGGTACTAACGTGGAAGGAAGGAAAGTTTGGAACGTTAGTGGGAACGTTAACGGCATCATCTTTGAAGAAGGAGCAGCGTTATTGGCAAAAGTTAGTGCCAATAATGCTAGCGAAGCAAAGGAAGACCCATGTTAGCTTCCACGTTAGTTACATTAACGTGGGAACTAACGTGGAAGGAAAGGGAAACACCAACGTTAGTGGAAAAAGTGAGTGCCACTAATATTTGCGAAGCAAAGGAAGACCCACATTAATGGCCACGTTAGTTACACTAACGTGGGCAATAATCTCACCTGGCAGCCTGACCATGCCTTTTTCAAACAAGAATAACTTGAGCCACAAAGCTTCAAATGAGGTGATTCCAGTGGCATTGGAAAGTAGGATTCCAGAGATTTCCAAGCATATTTGGAACTACATGGTGGACACTAAATTTAAGGGAGAAAACCTGCCCCGAAAGTGCAAAGATGAACATGGTATCAACCTGTAGTAAGGCCATCTAACCTCTTCACCTTCCAAGAAATGTAACTCGAGCTGTAGAGCTCCAAATGATGCACTTCTCAAGGCTTTGGAAAGTAGACATACAGGGCTTTCAAACAATATATAATAGTATGGAGTGGACATTAAGTTTGAGCTCCAGAACATGGCAATATTAAGCCCCTTATCGCTAACGTTATTGTGACTCACTTTTTCCAGTAACGCTTGCGACTATGCCAGCGACCTTGTCCACTTCAAAGGAGCCTAACTTGAGTTATAGAAGTCCAATTGAGGTGATTCTAGTTGCGTTAGAAAGTAGATATTTAGAGCTTTCCAAAGATATATAATACTTTATAGTGCGCATAAAATTAGAGCACAAATAAGAGCCATCTTTTAAGCCCCAAAAACACCAACTGGGTAGCAAGTGTGACGTTAGCCACAATAACTTCAGCACTAACGCCACACTTGTAGCGTTAGTGTGGCTAACGGCAGCACTAACGCTAAGCACCTGGACCTCAACTTGATTCACTTCTCTCTCAAGTCTACTTCAAAGCTCAAGCAAGCAAGCCCACAATTGTCAACCAATCAAGGCCACAAGAAGCATCTAGAATAGGAATTTTCATTTATTTGTAATTTGATTTTAATTTCATTTTTGTAATTTAGGAGAGCCTATATAAAGGCCTTAGTCTTTACATTCAATTCATTCTGGAACAGAGAATTGATGGAAGGGGGAGAGTGTGAAGACCGATTTGAACTTCTGTGAATTGGCACACTCCAAGGGGAGTGGATCTTCGGACCCCTTCCCTCAACCACTCTTCTTCCTTTTCTCTTCTTTTCTTCCTTAAGAGTAGTTTCTTTTCTTTGTACTTTTCATTTATGAATTTGGAAGTTTCAATGTTAGTTTTAATCTTTATCTTTACTTTTCTGCACTTTCTTTCTTTTCTATTTTGGTAGAGCAATGATCAACTAACTCTTTTCATTGGGTTAGAGAGCTCTATTGTGATTCAATGGATCAATTGTGGTTCTTATTCTTCTTCTTCTTTCTTTTCTCTTGACTTTACTAGAGAGCTTTCGATCTTCATCCAATTGGTTAGCTATCTTGGAAGAGAAGCTCTCCATAATTGGATCTCCTCGGAACCTTGGAAGAGGTATGAGGAGATCATGCTAGAAATGCTCTCTCATATTGGATTAGGTTGGGGGTTGGATGGATATTGTGACATTTAATCTTACCAATACCTTGACCTATGAATGTGTGTGGTATAATCAGTGACCAAACTTCATCTCTTTCCATGAGCAATTAAATCAAGGAATTGGGAAATTATTCAAGCTTAGAGAGATTGGATTGCCAAGAAATTGGGGTCCAATCACTTAAGATTGCCAAGGAGATCAATGAATGCATTGATTGAGGAAGAGATTAGAATGAACTTGATCCGGAGGATTGCAATATCTCTTGATCCGAATGTTCATTTTATTTTTAGTTCTTACATTTACTTTTCTTGCCATTTTACTTTTCTGCACTTTATTGCTTTCTTTACTTTTATGCCATTTACATTTCCTTGTTACTTATCACTCCAATATGATTCGTCTAATTAGGATAATTAATTAACCATTGATTGCTTAATCCGTTAATCCCTGTGGATTCGACCTCACTCTATTGTGAGTTTTTACTTGACGACAATTCGGTATACTTGCCGAAGGGAAATTTGTTGAGAGACAAGTTTCCGTGCATCACCAGCATAGACCCCATCACCACTGTTTTATTTGCTGCTTGAAGACAAGCAATCAGTCTAAATTGGTGTGCGAAGGGAGAAAAGTAGGAGAAAAAGGGCAACAATAATGAAGATGAACTACAAGGTGGTAAAGTTCCTTTTTCCTCTTACTTATTTCTAGTACGTTCAATTGCATGATTGTCTTCTATTTTTTGTGAATGTATGTGTGCTTGCTCCGTATGAATAAGCATAGTTCGATATTTGATTTGTAACATGTTGCTATGATATCATGATTACCATCTTGAATTTTACTTGCACCCAATATTTCTAAGAATGCAACAAAGAAATCATTCTTTTGAAAGGAAAATGTTGAAGAATTTTATAAATCTTGGGGCAAGCAAAAGATTAAGAGGAGTGGAGGTTCTGACTGTTGGTGCACGAAATTGTGATCATCAACAATGGCACAAATGGGTTTGGTGCTCTAAAACGTGAATCACACTTTGTCACAACTTCGCACAACTAACCAGCAAGTGCACTGGGTCGTCCAAGTAATACCTTATGTGAGTAAGGGTCGATCCCACAGAGATTGTTGGTATGAAGGAAGCTATGGTCATCTTGTAAATCTCAGTCAGGCGGATTCAAATGGTTATAATGGTTTTTGAATATAAAATAAATAAAGCATAAAGTAGAGATAGAGATACTTATGTAATTCATTGGTGACAATTTCAGATAAGTGTATGGAGATGCTTTGTCCCTTCTGAATCTCTGCTTTCCTACTGCCTTCCTCCAATCTTTCATACTCCTTTCCATGGAAAGCTGTATGTAGGGCGTCACAATTGTCAATGGCTACTTCCCATCCTCTCAGTGAAAATGGTCCAAATGCTCTGTCACAGCACGGCTAATCAGCTGTCTCGATCATGTCAGAATAGAATCCATTGATTCTTTTGCGTCTGTCACTACGCCCAACAATCGCGAGTGTGAAGCTCGTCACAGTCATTCAATCCCTGACTCCTACTCGGAATACCACAGACAAGGTTTAGACTTTCCAGATTCTCAAGAATGGCCGCCAATAATTCTAGCTTATACCACGAAGATTTTGGTTAAGGAATCCAAGAGATATTCACTCTAGCTTTCGCTTGTAGAACGAAAGTGGTTGTCAGGCACGTGTTCATAAAGACGGATGATGATGAGTGTCACAGATCATCACATCCATCAGGTTAAAGTACGAGTAATATCTTAGAATAAGAATAAGCTTGAATTGAATAGAAGAATAATAGTAATTGCATTAATTCTTGAGGTACAGCGGAGCTCCACACCTTAATCTATGGTGTGTAGAAACTCCACCGTTGAAAATACATTAGTGATCAAGGTCCAGGCATGGCTGAATGGCCAGCCTCCAAAGTCTGATCAATAGTCCCCTAAGATGAACAATAGATTAAAACTGAGACCAAAGATGTCTAATACAATAGTAAAATCTCCTATTTATACTAAACTAGTTACTAGGGTTTACAAAAATAAGTAATTGATGCAGAAATCCACTTTCGGGGCCCACTTTGTGTGTGCTTGGACTGAGCTTGAGCTTTACACATGCAGAGGCTTCTCTTGGGGTTAAACGCCAAGTTGTAACATGTTTTTGGCGTTTAACTCTGGTTTGTGACGTGTTTCTAGCGTTTTACTCCAGAATGCAGCATGGGACTGGCGTTGAATGCCAGTTTGTGTCATTTAAACTCGAACAAAGTATGAACTATTATATATTGCTGGAAAGTTCTGGATGTCTACTTTCCAACACCATTGAGAGCGCGCCATTTGGAGTTCTGTAGCTCTAGAAAATTCATTTAGAGTTCAGGGAGGTCAGAATCCAACAGCATCAGTAGTCATTTTTCAGCCTGAATCAGAATTTTTCTCAGGTCCCTCAATTTCAGCCAGAAAATACCTGAAATCATTGAAAAACACACAAACTCATAGTAAAGTCCAGAAATGTGAATTTTGCATAAAAACTAATAAAAACATCCCTAAAAGTAGCTAGATCCTACTAAAAACTACCTAAAAACAATGCCAAAAAGCGTATAAATTATCCGCTCATCACAACACCAAACTTAAATTGTTGCTTGTCCCCAAGCAATTGAAAATTAAATAGGATAAAAAGAAGAGAATATACTATAAATCCCAAAATATCAATGAATATTTGTTCTAATTAGATAAGCGGGACTTGTAGCTTTTTGCTTCTGAACAATTTTGGCATCTCACTTTATCCTTTGAAGTTTAGAATGATTAGTATCTATAGGAACTTAGAATTTCAGATAGTGTTATTGATTCTCCTAGTTAAGTATGTTGATTCTTGAACACAGCTACTTTTATGAGTCTTGGCCGTGGCCCTAAGCACTTTGTTTTCCGGTATTACCACCGGATACATAATGGCACAGACAAATGACTGGGTGAACCTTTTCAGATTGTGACACAGCTTTGCTAAAGTCCCCAGTTAGAGGTGTCCATAGCTCTTAAGCACACTCTTTTGCTTTGGATCATGACTTTAACTACTCAGTCTCAAGCTTTTCACTTGGATCTGCATGCCACAAGCACATGGTTAGAGACAGCTTAATTTAGCCGCTTAGGCCTGGATTTTATTTCCTTGGGCCCTCCTATCCGCTGATGCTCAAAGCCTTGGATCCTTTTTACCCTTACCTTTTAGTTTTAAGGGCTATTGGCTTTTTGCTTTTGCCTCTTTGTTTAAAGAGCTATTGGCTTTTTCTGCTTGCTTTTTCTTTCTCTTTTTCTTTCTTTTCGCCATTTTTTTTTCTTTCACAAGCTTTGTTCTTCACTGCTTTTTCTTGCTTCAAGAATCAATTTTATGATTTTTTAGATCATCAATAACATTTTTCTTTTTTATCATTCTTTCAAGAGCCAACAATTTTAACTTTTATAAACAACAAGATCAAAAATATGCACTTTTCAAGCATTCATTCAGAAAATAAAAAGTATTGTCACCACATCAATATAATTAAACTAATTTCAAGGATGAATTCGAAACTTATGTACTTCTTGTTCTTTTTTATTAAAAATATTTTTCATTTAAGATAGGTGAATGATTCATGAAATTATTCATAGCCTTAAGACATAGTTACTAAATACTAATGATCATGTAGGAAAGACACAAACATAGACAAACACAAAGCATAAAATCGAAAAACAGAGAGATAAGAACAAGGAAGTTAAGGAATGAGTCCACCTTAGTGATGGTGGCGTCTTCTTCTTGAAGGACCAATGATGTCCTTGAGCTCCTCTATGTCTCTTCCTTGCCTTTGTTGCTCCTCCCTCATAGCTATTTGATCTTCTCTAATCTCATTGAGAATGAAGGAGTGCTCTTGGTGTTCCACCCTTAGTTGGTCCACGTTGTAAGTCAAGTCTTCTAGAGAAGTGTTGAGTTGTTCCCAATAGTTGTTTGGAGGAAAATGCATCCCTTGAGGCATCTCAGGAATTTCTTGATGATGAGCTTCTTCATGCGTCTCTTGAGATCCATGAATGGGCTCTCTTGTTTGCTCCATCCTCTTCTTAGTGATGGACTTGTCCTCTTCAATCAGGATGTCTCCTTCTATGACAACTCCAGCTAAGTAGCATAGATGACAAATGAGATGAGGAAAAGCTAGCCTTGCCAAGGTAAAGGGCTTTTCGGCTACTTTGTAGAATTCAAGAGAGATGACTTCATGAACTTCTACTTCCTCTCCAATCATGATGCTATGGATCATGATGGCCCGATCCACAGTTACTTTGGATCAGTTGCTAGTGGGGATGATGGAGCGTTGGATGAACTCCAACCATCCTCTAGCCACAAGCTTAAGGTCCAGTCTTCTCAATTGAACCGGCTTGCCTTTTGAGTCTATTTTCTATTGAGCTCCTTCCACACATATGTCCATGAGGACTTGGTCCAACCTTTGATCAAAGTTGACCCTTCTAGTGTAGGGGCGTGCATCTTCTTGCATCATAGGCAAGTTGAACGCCAACTTTACATTTTCTGGACTGAAATCTAAGCATTTCTCCCGAACCATTGTGAGATAATTCTTTGGATTCGGGTTCATACTTTGATCATGGTTCCTAGTGATCCATGCATTGGCATAGAACTCTTGAACCATTAAGATTCTAACTTGTTGAATGGGATTGGTCAGAACTTCCCAACCTCTTCTTTGAATCTCATGTCGGATCTCCGGATACTCATTTTTCTTGAGCATGAAAGGGACCTCAGGAATCACCTTCTTCTTGGCCACAACTTCATAGAAGTGGTCTTGATAGACCTTTAAGATGAATCTCTATCTCCCATGACTCGGATGTGGAAACTTTTGTCTTTCCTTCCTCTTTCTAGAGGTTTCTCTGGTCTTAGGTGCCATAAATGGTTATGAAAAAATAAAAAGTTATGCTTTTACCAAACCAAACTTAGAATATTGCTCGCCCTTGAGCAAGAGATGAAAGAATAGAAGAAGAAGAAGATATGGAGGAGAGGGAGAGAGGTGTATATTCAGCCAAGGGGGAGAAGAGAGTGTATTGTTGTGTGAAAATAAAGAAAGATGGAGGGGTTTATATAGTGGAGGGAGAGGGATGGGGTTCGGTCATTTAGGGTGGGTTTGGGTGGAAAAGAGATTTTAAATTTGAAGGTAGGTGGGATTTATGGGGAAGAGTGGGTGGATGTGAGTGGTGAAGAGGTGATGGGGAAGATAGATTGAGGTGATTGGTGAAGGGTGTTTGGGGAAGAGTGTTATTGGATTGTGTGAAGAAGAGAGAGGTGAGTTGAGGTAGGTGGGGATCCTGTAGGGTCCAAAGATCCTGAGGTGATCCTGTGGGGTCCACAGATCCTGAAGTATCAAGGATTTATCATTCCTGCACCAAATAGGTGTGTAAAACGCCCTCTGCCTGCAATCCTGGCATTTAATGCCAGGCTGAAGCTTGTTTCTGGCGTTAAACACCCAAATGTAGCATGTTTCTGGCGTTTAATGCCAACCTGATGCTTGTTGCTGGCGTTAAACACCAGCTTTCCTCAGGGTGCAATCCTGGCATTTAAACGCCAGATTACTGCTTGTTTCTGGTGTTCAACGCTAGATTCATGCTCTGTTCTGGCATTAAATGCCAGCCAGATGCTCCTTACTGGCGATCTAATGCCAGTAGACTCTTCCTCCAGGGTGTGCTGTTTCTTCTGCTATTTTTAATTTTAGTAGTTGTTTTGAGACTCCACATGATTATGAACCTAATTAAAACATAAAAGAATAATAGAAATATAGATAAATAAAAATTGGGTTACCTCCCAATAAGCGCTTCTTTAATGTCAATAGCTTGACAGTGGGCTCTCATGGAGCCTCACAGATGTTCAGAGCATGATGAGTGCTTCCCAACACCAAACTTAGAGTTTGAATATGGGGGCTTCTCAACATCAAACTTAGAGTTTGGTTGTGGCCTCCCAACACCAAACTTAGAGTTTAATTGTGGGGACTTTGTTTGACTCTGTATTGAGAGAAGCTTTTCATGCTTCCTCTCCATGGTTGCAGAGGAATATCCTTGAGCTTTAAACACAAGGTAGTCCCCATTCAATTAAAGGACTAGCTCTCCTCTATCAACAGTAATCACAGCTCCTGCTGTGGCTAGGAAGAGTCTTCCAAGGATGATGCACTTATCCTCCTCCTTCCTAGTGTCTAAGATTATGAAATCAGCAGGGATGTAAAGGCCTTTAACCTTCACTAACACATCCTCTACCAATCCATAAGCTTGTCTTATTGACTTGTCTGCCATCTCTAATGAGAATGTGGCAATCTGTACCTCAAAGATCCCCAATTTCTCCATTACAGAGAGTGGCATAAGATTTATACCTGACCCCAGGTCACAAAGAGCCTTTTCAAAGGTCATGGTGCCTATGGTACAGGATATTAAGAATTCACCAGGATCTTGTTTCTTTTGAGGTAGAGTTTGCTGAACCCATGTATCTAGTTCACTAATGAGCAAGGTAGATTCATCTTCCCAAGTCTCATTACCAAACAACTTGGCATTCATCTTCATGATGGCTCCTAGATATTGAGCAACTTGCTCTTTAGTTACATCTTCATCCTCTTCAGAGGAAGAATAGTTCTCAGAGCTCATGGATGGTAGAAGGAGATTTAATGGAATCTCTATGGTCTCTATATGAGCCTCAGATTCCTTTAGGTCCTCAATAGGGAACTCCTTCTTGTCTGGGAGACATCCCATGAGGTCTTCCTCATTAGGATTCACGTCCTCCCCTTCCTCTCTATGTTCGTCCATTTTGATTATATCAATGGCCTTGCACTCTTTTTTTGGATTCTCTTCACTATTGCTTGGGAGAGTACTATGAGGAGTTTCAGTGACTTTCTAATGGAGGACCTTGTTTCACTCATGAAACTTAAAGTGGCCTTAGACAGATCAGAGACTATGTTTGCTAAGCTAGAGGAACTCTGCTCAGAATTCTCTGTCTGTTGCTGAGAATATGGTGGAAAAGGCTTGCTATTGCTGAGCCTATTTCTTCCACCATTATTAAAGCCTTATTGAGGCTTTTGTTGATCCTTCCATGAGAAATTTGGATAATTTCTCCATGAGGAATTATAGGTGTTCCCATAGGGTTCACTCATGTAATTCACCTCTGCCATTGCAGGGTTCTCAGGATCATAAGCTTCTTCTTCAGGAGATGCCTCTTTAGTACTGTTGGATGCATTTTGCCATCCATTCAGATTCTAAAAAATCATGTTGAATTGCTGAGTCAACATTTTCTTCTGAGCCAATATGGCATTCAGAGCATAAATTTCAAGAACTCCCCTCTTCTAAGGCGTCCCATTACTCACAGGATTCCTCTCAAAGGTGTACATGAATTGGTTATTTGCAACCATGTCAATGAGTTCCTGAGCTTCTGCAGGCATTTTCTTTAGGTGAATGGGTTCACCTGCAGAATGGTCCAGTGACATTTTAGAGAACTCAGATAGACCATAATAGAATATATCCAAAATGGTCCACTCTGAAAGCATGTCAGCAGGACACTTTTTGGTCAACTGTTTGTATCTTTCCCAAGCTTCATAGAAGGATTCACCATCTTTTTGCTTGAAGGTCTGAACATCCACTCTAAGCTTGCTCAGCTTTTGAGGAGGAAAGAACTTGGCCAAGAAGGCCGTGACCATCTTATCCCAGGAGTCCAGGCTATCTTTAGGTTGTGAGTCCAACCATGTTCTAGCTCTGTCTCTTACAGCAAAACGGAAAAGCATGAGCCTATAGACTTCAGGATCTACTCCATTAGTCTTAACAGTCTCACAGATCTGTAAGAACTCATTTAAAAACTGATAGGGATCTTCTGATGAAAGTCCATGAAACTTGCAGTTCTGTTGCATCAGAGCAACTAGTTGAGGCTTCAGCTCAAAATTGTTTGCTCCAGTGGCAGGGATTGAGATGTTTCTTCCATAAAAAATGGAAGTAGGTGTAGTATAATCACCAAGCATCCTCCTTGCATTATTGTTGTTGTCATTATTTTCGGCTGCCATCTCCTCTTCTTTTTCGAAAATTTCTGCAAGGTTGTCTCTAGATTGTTGTATTTTAGCCTCTCTTAGTTTCTTCTTCAGAGTCCTTTCAGGTTCCGGATCTGCTTCAACAAGAATGTTCTTGTCCCTGCTCATGCTCATATGAAAAAGAAGGGAACAGAAAATAATAATAGGGATCCTCTTTACCACAGTAGAGAGATTCCTTTATGTGAGTATAAGAATAAGAGAATAGAAGAAGGAGAAGAGAAAAATTCGAACATAGAGGGGAAGAGAGGGTTCAAATTTTGAGATGAAGAGAAGTCTTAGTAAATGAATAAATAAATAAATAGAAGAAGAAGAGAGAGAGAAGTTTTCAAAAATTGTTTTTGAAAAAAATTTAGTGATTTTCAAAAATTAAGAAAAGAAATAAAATTAAAATTTGAAACAATTAGTTGATTAAAAGAATTTTGAAAAAGAGGGAAGTTATTTTCGAAAATTAGAGAGAAAAAAGTAGTTAGGTAGTTTTGAAAAAGATAAGAAACAAATAAAAAGTCAATTAGTTAGTTGAAAAAGATTCGAAAATCAATTTTGAAAAGATAAGAAGTTAGAAAAGATATTTTGAAATCAAATTTTTGAAAAGATATGATTGAAAAGATATTTTTAAAAAGATTTGATTTTTAAAATTGATTACTTGACTAAAAAAAACTAAAAGATATGATTCTAGAACTTAAAGATTGAACCTTTCTTAACAAGAAAGTAACAAACTTGAAATTTTTTAATCAATCACATTAATTGTTAGTAAAGTTTTCGAAAATTATGATATAAAGATAAGAAAAATATTTTGAAAATCATTTTTTTTAAATTTTCGAAAAATAATAAGAAAAATGAAAAAGATTTGATTTTTGAAAAAGATTTTGAAAAGATAGGATTTTTAAAATTGAAATCTTGACTTGACTAACAAGAAACAACTTATTTTAAAAATATTTGACTAAGTCAACCCGAAGATTTCGAAATTTATGAGTAAAAGAAGGAAAATATATTTTTTATTTTTGAATTTTTAATGAGGAGAGAGAAAAACACAAATATGACCCAAAATATAAAAATTTTGGATCAAAACACATGATGCATGCAAGAACACTATGAATGTCAAGATGAATACCAAGAACACTTTGAAGATCAAGATGAATATCGACTTATTTTTGAAAAATTTTCAAGAAAGGAAAAACATGCAAGACACCAAACTTAGAGTTTTTTCATGCTTAGACACTATGAATGCAAAAATGCATATGAAAGACAACAAAAGACACAAAACAAGAAAATATGAAGATTAAACAAGAAGACTTATCAAGAACAACTTGAAGATCATGAAGAACGCATGCATGAATTTTCGAAAAAATGCATAAATTTTAAAAACATGCAATTGACACCAAACTTAAAAATTGACTCAAGACTCAAACAAGAAACACAAAAATATTTTTGGCTTTTATGATTTTATTAATTTTTTTGGTTTTTTCAAAAATAATTTTTGGAAAAACGAAAACAAAATAAAAATTTTTTTTGAAAGATTTTTGAAAACTTTTTGAAAAGAAAATTACCTAATCTGAGCAACAAGATGAACTGTCAGTTGTCCAAACCCAAACAATCCCCGGCAACGGCGTCAAAAATTTGGTGCACGAAATTGTGATCATCAACAATGGTGCCAACGGGCTTGGTGTTCTAAAAGATGAATCACACTTTGTCACAATTTCGTGCAAAAACTTGGTGCACGAAATTGTGATCATCAATAATGGCGCCAATGGGCTTGGTGCTCTAAAACGTGAATCACACTTTGTCACAACTTCGCACAACTAACCAGCAAGTGCACTGGGTCATCCAAGTAATACTTTACGTGAGTAAGGGTCGATCCCACGGAGAATGTTGGTATGAAGCAAGCTATGGTCATCTTGTAAATCTCAGTCAGGCGGATTCAAATGGTTATAATGGTTTTCGAATATAAAATAAATAAAGCATAAAGTAGAGATAGAGATACTTATGTAATTCATTGGTGAGAATTTCATATAAGTGTATGGAGATGCTTTGTCCCTTCTGAATCTCTGCTTTCCTATTGCCTTCCTCCAATCCTTCATACTCTTTTCCATGGCAAGCTGTATGTAGGGCATCACCGTTGTCAATGGCTACTTCCCATCCTCTCAATGAAAATGGTCCAAATGCTCTGTCACAGCACGGCTAATCAGCTGTCGGTTCTCGATCATGTCGGAATAGAATCCATTGATTCTTTTGCGTCTGTCACTACGCCCAACAATCGCGAGTTTGAAGCTCGTCACAGTCATTCAATCCCTAAATCCTACTCGGAATACCACAGACAAGGTTTATACTTTTCGGATTCTCAAGAATGGCCGCCAATAATTCTAGCTTATACCAAGAAGATTCTGGTTAAGGAATCCAAGAGATATTCACTCTAGCTTCGCTTGTAGAACGGAAGTGGTTGTTAGGCACGCGTTCATAAGGACGGATGATGATGAGTGTCACAGATCATCACATCCATCAGGTCGAAGTACGAGTAATATCTTAGAATAAGAATAAGCTTGAATTGAATAGAAGAAATAATAGTATTTGCATTAATTCTCGAGGTACAGCGGAGCTCCACACCTTAATCTATGGTGTGTAGAAACTCCACCGTTGAAAATACATAAGTGATCAAGGTCCAAGCATGGCCGAATGGCCAGCCTCCAAAGGCTGATCAATAGTCTCCTAAGATGAACAATAGATTAAAACTGAGACCAAAGATTTCTAATACAATAGTAAAATGTCCTATTTATACTATACTAGTTACTAGGGTTTACAGAAATAAGTAATTGATGCAGAAATCCACTTCTGGGGCCCACTTGGTGTGTGCTTGGGCTGAGCTTGAGCTTTACACATGCAGAGGCTTCTCTTGGGGTTAAACGCCAAGTTGTAACGTGTTTTTGGCGTTTAACTCTGGTTTGTGACGTGTTTCTGGCGTTTTACTCCAGAATGCAGCATGGAGCTGGTGTTGAACGCCACTTTGCGTCATCTAAACTCGAACAAAGTATAGACTATTATATATTTCTGAAAAGCTCTGGATGTTTACTTTCCAACGCCATTAAGAGCGCGCCATTTGGAGTTTTGTAGCTCCAGAAAATCCATTTTGAGTGCAGGGAGGTCAGAATCCAACAGCATCCGCAGTCCTTTTTCAGCCTGAATCAGATTTTTGCTCAGGTCCCTCAATTTCAGCCAGAAAATACCTGAAATCACAGAAAAATACACAAACTCATAGTACAGTCCAGAAATGTGAATTTTTCATAAAAACTATTAAAAACATCCTTAAAAGTAGCTATATCCTACTAAAAACTACCAAAAAATAATGCCAAAAAGCGTATAAATTATCCGCTCATCAACTGTATAATTGTGTATTGAGGTTGCATGTTTGTGAAAACTTGGATGGGAGCTCATAGATAGGAAATGAAGTTTAGAGAAGTATTATAGAATTTCTCAAATATCTATTGATCTAAGAAGCAGTAACAAAAGAAATCAAAAGAAAAAGAATAACAAAGAACAAGCCCAAGGCTTTGAGCATCAATTACTAGGAAGAAAAAGAAAGAAACAAGAACACAAAGAGTTATTGTCCTAGTTAAATGCTTGTGGTGGATTTGTGTCAAAGAGAGAGGCTTGAGCAAGTAAATCCTAAGGGGTGCTTCAACACCTAATACCTTAGACCAACTGGTTTGGGAGTATTGATTGAAAGCTTATCTTAAAAAGCCGCTTTGAGACATGACACCTAAAGTCAAGGCCAAGATACAAAACGAAATGAAAATTGCTAGAAAATAAGGGCTTCTTCAAAGCTGACAATCTATAAAGAGGCTTTCATAATATATTTTGAATGAAAGTCCTAAGATCTAAGACTTCTAAAATGCGAGGACTAATGAGCACTGAAATCCTTGCACAAGCATACAAATTAGAGTTCACCCTACTGTCACTTATTCACTTCACCCACTAAGGACTAAAATGTGAGGTTTAATGAGCACTGGAATCCTTGCATAAGCATACAAATTAGATCTCTTTGTGCATAGTTCTTGTCTTGCTTGGGGACAAGCAAGATTTAAGATTGGTGTTGTGATGCCAAGACATCATGGCCTGTTTTTCTATGCTTTTTCAGTAGATTTTAATTCAGTTTTCATACAATTTCTGTTGATAAAGGAGCAAAAGCATGAAAAATCTCTGCATGAAACAAAATCTCAAGCATAGGTGAATTTTAGTTAATATACAGGGTAAATATGATAAAATAGATCACACTAAGTGAAGTTATGATTGTGAGCATTATTAACACACTTAGTATAGTGAAGTTTATCTTGTATGTTACTTTGATACACTTTGTTTTCTTGATTTCAGACCAAAAGAAGCAGAGAAGAGCCACGTTAGTGACTACGTTAGTGCCACTAACGTGGCCATTAACGTGGAAGGAAGGAAAGTTTGGAATGTTAGTAGGAACATTAATAGCATTAATTTTGAAGAAGGGGAGCATGGAAAGTCAGTGGCAACGTTAACGCCACTAACTTTAGCAAAGCAATGGAAGACCCACGTTAATGGTCACGTTAAAGCCACTAACGTGAACCATTAACGTGGAGAAAGGAGGCGGCTGTGAAGTTAGTGGCAATGTTAACACCACTAACTTTAGCAAAGCAAAGAAGTCCTATGTTAGTGGCCACGTTAGTGCCACTAACGTGGACACTAACATGGGCAAAATCTCACTTGGCAGCCTAACCATGCCTTCTTCAAACATAAATAACTTGAGCCACAAAGCTCTAAATGAGGTGATTTTAGTGGCATTGGAAAGTAGGATTCTAGAGCTTTCCAAGTATATATGGCACTACATGGTGCACACTAATTTTGAGGGAGAAAATATGTCCCGAAAGTGCAAAGATGAACATGGTATCAACCTGTAATAAGGCCAGCTGACCTCTTCACCTTCCAAGAAGTGTAACTCGAGCTGTGGAGCTCCAAATGATGCGCTTACAAAAGCATTGGAAAGTAGACATCCTATGATTTCTAACAATATAGTATGGGGTGGATGCTAAGTTTGAGCTTCAGAACCTGGCAATATTAATCCCCTGAACGCTGACGTTATTGTGGCTAATATTGCCAATAACGCCAGTGACTATGCCAGCGACCCTGTCCCCTTCAAAGGAGCATAACGTAAGTTACAGAGGTCCAATTGAAGTGATTCCAGTTGCGTTAGAAATCTGACATTCAGAGCCTTCCAACGATATATAATAGTCTATAGTGGGCATGAAATTGAAGCACAAACAAAAGGCATCTTTAAGCCCCATAAACACCAACTGGATAGCAAATATGATGTTAATGCCACTAACTTCAGAACTAGCGCCACACTTGTAGCGTTAGCGTGGCAAACGGCAACAATAATGCCAAGTCACCCTGGACCTCAATTTGATTCACTTCTCTCTCATGTCCACTTCAAAGTTCAAGCAAGCAAGCCTACAATTGTCAACCAATTAAGGCCACAAGAAGCATCTAGAATAGTAAACTTTCATTTATAATTTGCTTTTAATTTTAATTTCATTTTGTAATATAGGAGAGCCTATATAAAGGCCTTAGTTTCGACATTGAATTCACTCTGGATTGGAGGGGAGTCTAGGGTCATGCATACACATCCCCTGACACACACCATTCATCACTCTTCTTTCTTTTCTTTTCTTTTCTGCTTTCTAGTAGTGTAGCTTTACTTTGTAATGTTCATTTATGAATTTGGCAGTTTCAATTTCAGTTTTCATCTTCATCTTTATTTTTTTGCACTTCTTTTCTTCTCTATTGAATAGAGCAATGAACAAGTAACTCTTTTAATTGGGTTAAAGAGCTCTGTTACAATTCAATGGATTAATTTGTTTTTTTCATTCATATTCTTCGGTCTTTTCTCTTGATTTTGCTAGAAAACTTTCGTTCTTCATTCAATTGAGCAATTATCTCGACGGAGAAGTTGTTCATTATTGGATCTCCTCTGAACCTTGGAAGAGGAATGAGGAGATCATGCTAGAAATACTTTCTCATGTTGGACCAGATTGGGGTTTGGATAGATATTATGACATTTAATCCTACTAACACTTTGATTTGGAAATACATGTGGTATAATCAGTACCATACTTCATCTCTTCCCATGAACAATTGAATCAAGGAATTGGGCAATTGTTCAAGGTTAGAGAGATTGGATTGCCAAGGAATTGGGATCCAATCACTTAAGATTGCCAAGGAGATCAATAAATGCATTGATTGAGGAAGAGATGAAAGCAATTGATCCGGAGATTGCAATATCTTTCTATCCCAATGCTTTCTTTTCTTTTTACTTTTAGTTAATTACTTTCTTGTATTTTACATTCCTATCATTCTTCTTTCCTACACTTTATTGCTCGTCTTTTCATTTCTGTCAATATATATTTCCTTGTTACTTATCACTCCAATATGATTCATCAAACTAGGATAATCAATTAACCATTGATTGCTTAATCCGTTAATCTCTTTGGGATTCGACCTCACTCTATTGTGAGTTTTTACTTGACGACAATTCGGTATACCTGTCGAGGGAAATTTGTAGCGATACAAGTTTTCGTGCATCAGTTAGAACTAATTTTGAAGTTTGAATCTGAGTGTCAGAGTGTTCTAGGAATACATTTGGCTTTTCCGAGACCTTATATATTATCTGTGCGGACACCTTTACCATACTGTGTGGTAGGGTGTTACATTTAGCTTGTGTCTTGGTACTCTTTTCCAGCCCAACACTCTCTATGCTGGGTAAGGATGTCATCGGGAACACCCTTGTTGTAGATATCTTTGTGGCCCTGCAAGAGTTGAACATTTCCTACTCCTGAGTAGGGCAAAACCTGAAATGTGACTGTAATATACAACAATAGTTAGAACATTTTGTTACTTTATAATATGTTTATATTCACTAAATATTATGAATTTATAAATAAACACAACTTACCCTAAAAGTCCTAAATTGGTCCCACCAAAAATCTCATATACGATTAGAAGAATTACTGAATAATAGGATGAACCATCAACAATGGTTCTTATATCTGCATGTAATCCTCTATATATGCCTTTTCACCAAGGATACAAGTTGTTTTATAAAATATAAGAAAATGTATTAATATAAAAACAGAGGTTTTGTATACAACATGTAAGTTAATTTGAAGAGGAAAAAGATAAATTGAAGTATATTAGTCATTGTTGTCAAAATATAACATCATGATTTTATCATTGGTGGTAGATATAGATGTACCTCCAAACATTGTCGGGGTTACTTGTAAAGTCCCAAATTAAAGCTGAGCAACCTAGAGTATAGACATATTGGTGAATCGCATATATTGTGTTTATAATCAAGATCTAGTTAGGGTCATGGTGATTAGTCCTAAAAGCTAGGGGAGTAGGGAAATAGCAGTAAAAAGAACATGGAGGGTGATAATAATAATAGCACTCCTAGTAGAATGACATTGGAGGTTGAGCAGAACCCTATAGGTTCGAATCCTATCCCAACATGAAGTAATTCACAAAATAAATTAGTTTTTGTTTATAATTTGTTGCACTTATATTAATTATTAATTTCAATTTATACATAGTTTTATAACAATAAAATATATTAATTTCATTAATTACATATCTAAAAGAAAAAAAATGTACATAACTCTTTTATAGATGCTTGCAAACACAGTGCAACAATCCCAATAATTCCAACTCCTCCATAAATTTGCAATTAAAGAGAAAAAGTGATAGAAATAAACTCAAAAAATTATTTATATAATTAGTAAATTAAATATAATTTTAATTATTTACCAGCAACCTAGCTCTCTGTAATATTAGAGACATCTTAGCTATCGCTAAACCATTGCTGTAATTATTGGCACAAATATGCTCAAAATTTCTTGAGGGTCTTCCTGTTGGCAAAATTGGCTCAAAGAAAAAAGATCTTGCCATATTATTGATGCCTCCATGTTTTAAAGGCTGATTGGTTGTAGGTAACTAAACAGTTATGATGAGCAATCTGTAAGGCCATCGGTAATATGGTAGTTTGTAGTAGTGGCTATGATTCACTAGATAGCTAGTATTTGTTCGTAAAAATAGGTTACTCAAACTAGTAAAAATATGACTCATTTGGGGTTTAAGCATTCTAGTTATGCATTTTGTTTTTTTTTTTATATACATTAGGCTTTTTATTTAAAAACATAATATAACATCTCCTTTTGACTTAATTTGCTTCTACAGAATAAACGCAAAAACTAAAAAAAGAAACTCAATTAAATAAAACGTAAATTATAGTATTATAACCATTTCTTTATCCACATCCACAAATCTCATTTATTCGTATTCATGTTTTGTGTTTTGAACAGACATTTCTATTTATATCATTTTTAATTTTTATTTTTCTAATATATAAATATTATAATTGATCTCATTTGTTTGGCATAAAGATGATTCTAGTTTCTACTTATCACAAGTAAGGTTATGCTTTTACTAAAAAAAAAAGAAACATTTCTTATTTTTCAAATCAATTTTTCTTTTATTTCTTTAATATTTATTCAAATTTTGAAGATAAAAAAGAAATTGGTTTATTTTTGAGTAATCTTATTATTATTAAAAGAATATGAAATCTTACCTTAACGATGACACCTATTATCATTTTTTGTATGTCATCGAATGTTTAGAGTAGGTGAAAAATTCCCGCAATTTATGATCTATCAATAAAAATTTCTTAACTTTTATAGATATAGTGTAAGAATCGGAGTTTTCGTATGAAATCGCTTTAATAAAATAATAATTTTTAATTGCTCAAAATAGGTTCAAAAATATAGAAGTGTCCTTTTGAAACTAAAAAGGTGAAATTTGAAATCAATGGATTTTTCTGAGTGGGAAAATATATCTTTTGAGGAAAAATTTTATAAAAATGCGTATTGGTGCTTAAGCCAGCACTACCGGCTCTAGTTTGTCCGGTACTGCGTATTTTGAAAATAAGATTTTTAAAATTAAATTTATTATTTTGAAAGGACAAAAATAATTTAGAATTGAAAACTGGGCACTAATCTTAAAGGTTTTGGCCCAAAGTGGGCCAAACGGACCTTAAATGCTAACGAGTTGGATCGGGCCCAAACTGGGCCCAAGGGCCAACATATATATGGCCATTTAATGAGCATTCATCTCATTTCTCCCCCAAGAAAGATAGAGGGTTCGAGCATGAGAGAAGAAGATAGGGTACTATTCACCTTCTTCTTCTTTTGGCCATATCTTGAGATACGGAGCTCCAATTGACAAGACGTTTGCGGCCACACGTCGCTAGCCCGTTGATGAGCGGATAATTTATACGCTTTTTGGCATTGTTTTTAGGTAGTTTTAGTATGATCTAGTTACTTTTAGGAATGTTTTCATTAGTTTTTATGTTAAATTCACATTTCTGGACTTTACTAGGAGTTTGTGTGTTTTTCTATGATTTCAGGTAAATTCTGGCTGAAATTGAGGGACCTGAGCAAAACTCTGAAAGCAAGGCTGACAAAGGACTGCTGATGCTGTTGGATTCTGACCTCTCTGCACTCGAAATGGATTTTCTGGAGCTACAGAACTCCAAATGGCGCGCTCTCAACGGCGTTGGAAAGTAGACATTTAGAGCTTTCCAGCAATATATAATAGTCCATACTTTATTCGGGAATTGATGACGTAAACTGGCGCTCAACGCTAGTTCCATGTTGCTGTCTGGAGTCAAACGCCAGAAACACGTCACGACCCAGAGTTGAACGTCCAAAACACGTTACAACTTGGCGTTCAACTCCAAAAGAAGCCTTAGCTCGTGGATAGATCAAGCTCAGCCCAAACATACAGCAAGTGGGCCCTGGAAGTGGATTTATGCATCAATTACTTACTTCTGTAAACCCTAGTAGCTAGTTTATTATAAATAGGACCTTTTACTAGTGTATTAGTAATCTTTTGGCCATTCGGTCTTTTGATCATTCAGGGGGCTGGCTAGGGGTGTGCAAAAAAATTGGTTTCACTGAACTGAATTGAAACTGAACTGAAACTGTTTTAAATAAACCAGTTTTTTAAAATAAAAAACTGAACTGAAACCACAGTTTTTATGAAAAACTAGTTTATTAAAAACCAGTTTTTATGGTTCAGTTTAGTTTTAAACCAAATTAAACTGGTTTTATTTAAACTCCAAAATTAATTTTACATACTCTTTCTTTCTCTTTCTCCCTTCACTCTCTCTCTCTCTCTCTCTCTCTTTCTCTCTCCTTCCCCTCTTCTTCTCTTTTTCTTCTTTGCTCCCTCTCTCTCCCTCCTCTCTCTTCCTCTTCTCTCTCGCTCCCCTTCTTTCTCCCCCTCCCTCTCTTTGTCTTCCTCACTCTCTCTCCACCTTTTCCTTTTCTCTCTCTTCCCCTCTCTCTCCCTATCTCCATCTCTCTCTCACTCCTCTCTCTCTCTCTCTCCCCTGCCCCTCTTTCTTCCCCTCCCCTTTCTTTCGTTCTCCTTTTCTCCCTCTCTATCCCTTTCTCTCATTTTCTCTCTCCCTTATCCCTCTCTCTTTCTCTCTCTCCTTCTCTCCATCTCTCTCAATTTTTTTCTCTCTCTCTTCCTCCTTCTCTCTTTCTTTGTGCTCTTTTTCCCTTTTTCTTCTCTCTCTTCCTCTCTCTCCTCCTCCTCCTCCTCTCTCTCCTCCTTCTCTCTCTTATTTTGGAGAAAAGAGAAAGAGAAAGAGAAGAGGGATATAAAGTGAGAAAAGGATGAGAGAGAAACTCCTCCCCTCTTTCTTCCTCTCTCTCTCTCTCCTTCTCCTCTTTCTCCCTCTCATCTCTCTCTCTCTCTCTCTTTTCTATCGCTCTCTCTCTCTTTCCTTTTCTCCCCTCTCCTTCTCTCTCCCCCTCCCTTCCCCTTCTCTCTCTCTCTTCCTCTTTTCCCTCTTTCCCCTTTTGTTTCTCTGCTCTCTGCCCTCTCTCCACCTTTCCTCTCTCATCATCTTTCTCTCTCTCATTTTTCTCTTTTTTCTTTCTCTCTCCTTTTCTCTCTCTCTCATTCCCTTCTTTCTCTATCCTTTTCTCTCTCTTTTTTCTCCTTCCTCTCTCTCCTTATTTTCTTTCTCTCTTTTCTTTCTCTTTTTTTACTTTCTCTCTCATCCTTTTCTCACTCTATATCCCTCTTCTCTTTTTCTTCCTCTTTTCTCCAAAATAAGAGAGAGAAGGAGGAGAGAGAGGAGGAAGAGGAGGAGAGAAAGGAAGAGAGAGAAGAGAGGGGGGAAAAGAGCGCAAGAAAAGAGAGAAGGAGGAAGAGAGAGGGAGAAAAATTGAGAGAGACAGAGAGAAAGAGAGAGAAAGAGAGAGAGAAAGAGAAATAGAAGAGAGGGATAGGGGAGAGAGAAAAATGAGAGAAAGGGATAGATAGGGAGTAAAGGAGAGCGAAAGAAAGGAGAGGGGAAGAAAGAGGGGCAAGGGAGAGAGAGAGAGGAGTGAGAGAGAGATGGAGATAGGGAGAGAGAGGGGAAGAGAGAGAAAAGGAAAAGGTGGAGAGAGAGTAAGGAAGACAAAGAGAGGGAGGGGGAGAAAGAAGGGGAGCGAGAGAGAAGAGGAAGAGAGAGGAGGGAGAAAGAGAGAGGGAGCAAATAAGAGAAAGAGAGAAAGAGGGGAAGGAGAGAGGAAGAGAGAAAGAGAGAGAGGAGGGAGAGAAGGAGAGAGGGAGAGAGGACGGAAAGAGAGGGAGAGAAAGAGAGAGAGAGAGAGAGGGGGAAGAGAGAGAGGGGGAGAGGAAAGGAGAGAGAGAGAGAGGAAGAGGAATAGGGGAGAGAGAGAGAATGAGAGAAAGGGATAGAGAGGGAGAAAAGGGAGAGAGAAAGAGAGAGGGAGAGAGAGAGGAAGACAAAGAAAGTGGGAGAGAGGAAGAGAGAGAGAGGAAGACAAAGAGAGGGGAGGGGAGAAAGAGGGGAAGGGGAGAGAGAGGGAAAAGGAAAATAGAGAGGAGGAAGAGAGAGAAAGGAGGGGGAGAAAGGGAGAGAAGAAGATAGAGAAAGAAAGAGAGAAAGGAGAGAGAGGGGGAGAGGAGAAGAGAGAGAAAAAAGAGAGAAAGGAGAGAGAGGGGAGAAGGAGAGAGTGAGGGAAGAAAAGAGAGAGAGAGAGCAAAAGAGGAAAAGGAGAGAGAGAGAGAGAGAGAGAGAGAGGAAAAGAGAGAGATAAAGAGAGGGAGAGATATTTTTATGAACTGGTTTAAACTGGTGCACTGTATTATAAACTGGTTTAGAACCAGTTTCATATGTGACAAAGCAGTTTGGTTCAGTTTTTAAACCATTTAAAATGGTTTAGTGCAGTTTCAGTTCAGTTTATAGAAAAACTGAACCATGCACACCCCTAGGGCTGGCCATTCGGCCATGCTTGAACCTTTCACTTATGTATTTTCAACGGTGTAGTTTCTACACACCATAGATTAAGGGTGTGGAGCTCTGCTGTACCTCAAGTTTCAATACAATTACTATTACTTTCTATTCAATTCTCTTTTATTTCTGTTTTAAGATATTCGTTGCACTCCAACTTGATGAATGTGATGATCCGTGACACTCATCATCATTCTCACCTATGAACGCGCGTGACTGATAACCACTTTCGTTCTACCTTAGGCCGGGCACATATCTCTTAGATTCCCCAACAGAATCTTCGTGGTATAAGCTAGATAGATGGCGGCATTCATAGGAATTCGGAAAGTCTAACCTTGTCTGTGGTATTCCGAGTAGGATTCTGGGATTGAATGACTGTGACAAGCTTCAAACTCCTGAAGGTTGGGCGTTAGTGACAGACGCAAAAGAATCAAGGGATTCTATTCCAACCTGATTGAGAACCGACAGATGATTAGCCGTGCTGTGACAGAGCATAGGACCATTTTCACTGAGAGGATGAGATGTAGCCATTGACAACAGTGATACCCTACATACAGCTTGCCATGGAAAGGAGTAAGAAGGATTGGATGAATGTAATAAGAAAGTAGAGATTCAAGAGGAGCACAGCATCTCCATACGCCTATCTGAAATTCCCACTTTTGATTTACATAAGTATTTCTATCCTATTTTATTTTCTGTTTATTATTAATTTTCGAACTTATCATAAACCAACTTAATCCGCCTAACTGAGATTTACAAGGTAACCATAGCTTGCTTCCTACCAACAATCTCCGTGGGATTAACCCTTACTCACGTAAGGTATTATTACTTAGACGACCCAGTGCACTTGCTGGTTAGTTGAACGGAGTTGTGATCACACGTGCCATTACCAAGGATTATTAAGATCCCAATTCATCATACCATGATCTCTTTAGGGTATTTTTGATAGAGCCAATATTTAAATTTCATACAAGTACAAAGAGACCAACTTTGAGGATCACAATTTCGTCCACCAAGTTTTTGGCGCCGTTGCCGGGGATTGTTCGAGTATGAACAACTGACGGCTCATCTTGTTGCTCAGATTGGGTAATTTTATTTTATTTTATTTTGTTTTATTATTCTTAAATTTCGAAAAAAAATTATATTACTTATCCTATTCTTCAGAATTTTTAAGAATGGATTCTAGAGTTTCATGAAGCATGTTGAAGCCTAGCTAGCTGTAAAGCCAAGTCTAAATTCTTTTGGACTGAGGCTTCAAAACCATCTTCATAGAGGCAAACTAATTTGAATATTAGCTGTATGCTAAAGCTTGGCTGGCCATTGGCCATGTCTAGTGTTTTGGACTGGAGCTTTCATTGAAAGCTTGGCTGGCTATTAAGCCATGTCTAATTCCTGGACCGGAGCTTTAGACTAACATTGCGAAGATTCCTAGAATCCTTATTAAAAATTTTGAATTTCTTATTTTCTTTTTCTTATATGTTTTTCGAAAAAAATCAAATAAAATACAAAAAAAATTAGAAAATCATAAAAATAAAAAATATTTTGTGTTTCTTGTTTGAGTCTTGTGTCAAGTCATAAGTTTGGTGTCAATTGCATGTTCATCTTTTTCTTGCATAAAATTTTCGAAAAATTTATGCATTCATGGTGTTCTTCATGATCTTCAAGTTGTTCTTGATGAATCCTCTTGTTTGATCTTCATATTTTCTTGTTTTGTGTTGTATGGTGTTTTTCATATGCATTCTTGCATTCATAGAGTCTAAACATAAAAAATTTCTAAGTTTGGTGTCTTGCATGTTTTCTTTACATTGAAAATTTTTCAAAAATATGTTCTTGATGTTCATCATGATCTTCAAAGTGTTCTTGGTGTTCATCTTGACATTCATAGTGTTCTTGCATGCATCATGTGTTTTGATCCAAAATTTTCATGCATTGAGTATTTTCAGTGTTTTTCTCTCTCATCATAAAAAAAATTCAAAAATAAATCAAAAATAAAAAAAATATCTTATCTTTTTAAATCTTATCTTTTTAAAATCTTTTTCAAAAATCATATCTTTTCCATTTTTTTTCATATTCGAAAATTTCAAAAATCTTTTTCAAAATATTTTCAAAATCTTTTTCTTATCTTTACATCATATTTTCAAAAATTGCATCAAAAATTAATGTTTTGATTCAAAAATTTCAAGTTTGTTACTTTCTTGTTAAGAAAGATTCAAATTTTAAGTTCTAGAATCATATCTTGTGATTTCTTGTGAGTCAAGTCATTAATTGTGAATCTTTAAATTCTAGAATCTTATCTTTTAGTTTCTTGTTAGTTAAGTAATTAATTTTAATTTTAAAAATTAAATCTTTTTCAAAACTAATTTCAATCATATCCTTTTAAAACCATATCTTTTAAAATCATATCTTTTCAAAAATATCTTTTCAAATCTTATCTTTCCAAAATCATATCTTTTTTTAATCATATCTTTTCATATCATATCTTTTTCAAACTTTAATTTCAAAAATCTTTTCTAACTTCTTATCTTTTCAAAATTAATTTTCGAATCTTTTTCAACTAACTAATTGATTTATTTGTTTGTTTTATCTTTTTTCTTTTTCAAAACCACCTAACTACTTTTTCCTCTTCAATTTTCGAAAATATCTCACCTCTTTTTCAAAATTCTTTCTAATTAACTAATTGTTTCAAATTTTAATTTTAATTTTATTTCTTCCTTTAATTTTCGAAATTACTAACCCATTTTTCAAAATTATTTTCGAATTTCTCTCCCCCTCATCTCTTTCTATTTATTTTATTTATTTACTAACACTTCTCTTCATCCTAAAATTCGAACCCCCCTCTCTCTGAGTTCAAATTTTCTTCTTCTCCTTCTTATTCTTCTTCTTTTCTACTCACATAAAGGAACCTCTATATCT
>NC_029773.3:37921975-37922617 GCF_000817695.3 Arachis duranensis | reverse complement strand
TAGTTTTTATGTTAAATTCACATTTCTGGACTTTACTAGGAGTTTGTGTGTTTTTCTATGATTTTAGGTAAATTCTGGCTGAAATTGAGGGACCTGAGCAAAACTCTGAAAGCAAGGCTGACAAAGGACTGCTGATGCTGTTGGATTCTGACCTCCCTGCACTCGAAATGGATTTTCTGGAGCTACAGAACTCCAAATAGCACGCTCTAAACGGCTTTGGAAAGTAGACATCCAGAGCTTTCCAGCAATATATAATACTCTATACTTTATTCGGGAATTGATGACGTAAACTGGCGCTCAACGCCAGTTCCATGTTGCTGTCTGGAGTCAAACGCCAGAAACACGTCACGACCCAGAGTTGAACGCCCAAAACACGTTACAACTTGGCGTTTGGTGCGCGAAATTGTGAACAATACTTTTCACAACTCTCATAATCCCCGGTCATGAACCCCAAAACTTGGTAGCTCAATACCATGGCATTACACAACTTCGCACAACTAACCAGCAAGTGCACTGGGTCGTTCAAGTAATAAACCTTACGCGAGTAAGGGTCGATCCCATAGAGATTGTTAGTATTGAAGCAAGCTATGGTCATCTTGTAAATCTTAGTCAGGCAAACTCAAATGGTAATGGTGATGAACG
>NC_029773.3:37918112-37921875 GCF_000817695.3 Arachis duranensis | reverse complement strand
CACCCAGGTATGAAATATATTCCACATTCTACACATATCTGCTTGAACCCATGCTAACTTAAGCATCGGAGTGTCATTGCATGTACAACCAACAACCACTCCACATATCAAGCTCGGGTCCCTGACCCCCACCTCGGGCCTCTCCAAGACGACCGAGCTACACGTTTCAGGTAACCCTCGGAACAGGTGCAAAGTGAAGAAACTCAAGAGGAGCAACAGCAAGAGCAAGTCCAGTACATGCACAACCAAAATCCTGAAACAAATGAAGTCTATGGTGATACTTACAATCCATCTTGGAAGAACCATCCTAACCTCATATGGGAGACAACCATAATCAAAACCAACAACCATGGCAAAGAAACTCAAGTAAGAACAATTGGAAAAGCACAAACCACAACCCCCAGCCAAATACTAACCAAAATACATACAGAAAACCACAAAATAATTACCCCAACTCTAACCATTATCCACCCAATAACCACCCAACAAATCAAAACACCTATCATCATCCATCAACAACCCAAGACCAACCAATTTCACAAGAATCCCAGAGGATCACTAATTTAGAGCTGCTCATGGAGAAAATGATGAAGAACCAAGAATTGACAACAAAGAACCAAGAAGCTTCCATGAAGAACTTAAAAAGGCAAAATGGGCAAATCTCCAAACAGATTTCTGTTGAAAAACCATCAAGCTCACTACCAAGTGACACCATCCCCAACCCAAAGGAAGAATGCAAGGTCGTGCAACTAAGAAGTGGAAAAGTGTTAGTGGATGGTAACCAAGGAGCAACCAAGAATAATGACAATGAGCCAACAAAGATGATGAAGCCATCAACAAGGACATGATAAGCAAGAATGACCAAGAAAAACTCACAGAGGAAAATAACAAACCACAGAATCTAAAGAAAGGAAAGCAGATCATGGAAGAACCAAATCCAAAACAACATCAAGTGGAGAAGAGCTCAACACCCCCACTACCGTATCCACAGAGATTTCACAAAGAAACAAAGGATCAGCATTTCCATAAATTTCTTGAGACTTTCAAGAAGCTTGAAATCAACATACCTTTAGCTGAGGCATTGGAGCAAATGCCTCTGTATGCCAAGTTCTTGAAGGAGCTCATCAATAAGAAAAGAGATTGGAATGAGAAGGAAACGGTGATGCTTAGTGAGGAATGTAGCGCCGTGCTCCAAAAAGGAATCCCACCAAAGCTTAAGGATCAAGGGAGTTTTGTAGTGTCATGCACCATAGGCAAACTATCCTTGGACAAAGCTCTCTGTGATCTTGGAGCTAGTATCAACTTAATGCCCTTGTCCATGATGAAGAAGCTTGCCAAAGAAGAACTCAAACCTACCAGGATGTCACTAGTCATGGCCGACAGATCAATCAAGACACCAAATGGAATTGTGGAAAATCTGTTAGTAAAGGTTGGAGAGTTTATCTTCCCTGCGGACTTTGTAATCCTAGATACCGATGAGGAAGGCAACAATTCAATCATCTTGGGCAGACCATTTCTAGCAACTGCAAGAGCCATTATAGATGTGGAAAAAGGAGAAATGATTTTCAGAGTACACAATGAGCAAATGATCATAAATGTTTTTAAGTCAATGCAGCACCCTCCTGAGCAAGAAGATCATTTGAGGGTGTAAATGATAGAGAGCCTGGTGGAAGAAATGTTAGATATTAATCAGCATGAGCAAGAAAAAGACAATCAAGAAACAATAGAGGAACATGTAGCTGAGGCTTCCATAGACAAAGAGGTGGAACCAAGCAAGAAAGAAGAGGTGCAAAAGCAAGAACTGAAGCCGTTACCTTCTCATCTCAAATATGCATTTCTTGGCACTTCAGAGAGCTTCCCAGTGATCATTAATTCGTCCTTAACAAAGAAAGAAGAAGGAGAACTTCTTGATGTTCTCAAAGCTCACAAGGATGCCTTAGGATGGACCATTGATGACCTGAAAGGCATCAGCCCTACAGTATGCATGCATAAGATTCTTTTGGAGGACAATTGCAAAGCAGTAATTCAACCTCAGAGAAGACTCAACCCTGCAATGAAGGAAGTCATCCAGAAGGAAGTAATGAAATTATGGAATGCAGGAATCATATATCCTATTTCTGATAGCTCATGGATAAGCCCAGTCCAAGTGGTACCAAAGAAGGGTGGGATGACAGTCATTATTAATGAGAGGAGTGAACTCATTCCCACCAGAACTGTGACAGGGTGGAGAATTTGTATTGACTATAGAAGGTTGAATGATGCCACACGCAAAGACCACTTCCCACTTCCTTTCATTGATCAAATGCTTGAAAGGTTGGCTGGCCATGCTTATTATTGCTTCCTGGATGGCTATTCTGGGTATAATCAGATAGTGGTAGATCCAAAGGACCAAGAAAAGACTTCATTCACATGCCCAGTTGGAGTTTTTGCCTATAGAAGAATGCCATTCGGATTATGCAATGCCCCAGCCACTTTTCAAAGGTGTATGCTCTCCATTTTCTCAGATATGGTTGAAAAATTTTTAGAGGTTTTCATGGATGACTTCTCTGTTTTTGGTGATAATTTCAATACTTGCCTAAACCATCTAACTCTTGTCTTGAAACGGTGCCAAGAAACTAATTTGGTTTTGAACTGGGAAAAATGCCATTTCATGGTGCCTGAGGGGATTGTTCTTAGTCATAAAGTTTCAAGAAAAGGGATAGAGGTTGACAAGGCAAAAGTGGAAGTAATAGAAAAGCTCCCTCCACCAACTAATGTGAAATCTGTTAGAAGTTTCTTGGGCATGCAGGATTTTATAGAAGGTTTATCAAAGATTTTTCTAAAATAGCCAAACCTTTGAGTAACATGTTAATGATTGATAAACCTTTTGTTTTTTATGAAAGTTGCCAGCATGCGTTTGAAACTTTAAAACATAAACTCACAACAGCACCAATTATCACACCCCCAGATTGGAACTTACCATTTGAACTCATGTGTGATGCAAGTGATATTGCAATTGGTGTTGTACTTGGACAGAAGAAGGGAAACTTGCATCATGTCATATATTATGCAAGTAAAGTCTTGAATGAGGCTCAAAAAAATTACAATACAACAGAGAAGGAATTGTTAGCTGTAGTCTATGCATTTGATAAGTTTAGATCGTACTTGATAGGATCTAAAATTGTGGTTTATACTGATCATGCCGCTCTCAAGTATTTGATGTCAAAGCAGGATGCTAAACCAAGACTTATCAGGTGGATTCTACTCCTACAAGAATTTGACATTGAGGTAAGGGACAGGAAAAGCACTGAAAACCTAGTTGCTGATCATTTGTCAAGGTTGCCACAAGAAACAATTCAAAAAGCCTCACTACCTGTGAATGAAAGCTTCCCAGATGAACATCTTATGCTGATCCAACAAACACCATGGTTCGCTGATATAGCAAACTACAAAGTAGGGAGGAAGATACCTCAAGAATTCACCAAGCAACAAGTGAAGAAGCTAATCAATGAAGCAAGGAAGTTCTTGTGGGATGAACCCTACCTGTTCAAAAGGTGCTCTGATGGAATAATCAGGAGATGTATTCCTGAGAGTGAAATAAGAGATATATTATGGCATTGCCATGGCTCAGCTTATGGTGGACACTTTGGTCCAGAAAGAACAGCAGCAAAGATATTACAAAGTGGTTTCTATTGGCCAACCATCTTCAAAGATGCCAGGGAGTTTGTCCACCAATGTAATGAATGCCAAAGAGCAGGAGGACTAACAAGAAGGAATGAGATGC
>NC_029773.3:37916537-37917390 GCF_000817695.3 Arachis duranensis | reverse complement strand
ATGGCCATAGACTCAAACACTACTTGGGAGGCTCCTTGGAGGAGCAGAGAGTGAGCTATAAGCTCAGGTAAAAATGGAGGAATGTCAAGCTAGTGACAATAAAAGAGCGCTTGTTGGGAGGCAACCCAACCTGAGGTAGTTTTCTTTTCATAGCTTTTTCAATAAAAATGTTGAATAATTGGTATGCATTGCAAGGAGTTAAGTTTGGTGTTGTACACCAAAACAATTTAAGGGAGAATAAAAGATTCTAAGTTTGGTGTTCCACCAAAAATATCATTTAAAAACACATTCTCACCTCCTGCATGATGATAGCTCCAAGCAACCAAACACATTATTCAACTGTTTAATTGCTTTCTAGCTTTAATTTCATTAACCTTTAGCAAAGACACAAGGTTTCACATATGGTTAAAATTGTTGCATAAGAGGCAGTGGCAAACAATTAAGTTTGGTGTGCCAACACCTAAATAAATCCGAGAGCCACACTCAATATATGCATACTGTAAATCCAGGAACCACATTCGGTTTATGCATACTAACCGTATAATTAAGGGCTTGAGAAGCAAGCAACTTTGAGAATTATGCAGGACATGAGTCAACAATTGACGACATTATGCACTGGTGCGCGAAATTGTGAACAATACTTTTTCACAACTCTCATAATCCCCGGTCATGAACCCCAAAAACTTGGTAGCTCAATACCATGGCATTACACAACTTCGCACAACTAACCAGCAAGTGCACTGGGTCGTCCAAGTAATAAACCTTACGCGAGTAAGGCTCGATCCCACAGAGATTGTTGGTATGAAGCAAGCTATGATCACCTTGTAAATCTTAGTCAGGCAAACTCAAATGG
>NC_029773.3:37911345-37912425 GCF_000817695.3 Arachis duranensis | reverse complement strand
TGGCGTTAAACGCCGGGCTGGTGCCCATTTCTGGCGTTTAACGCCAGCATCTTGCCCCTTTCTGGCGTTTAACGCCAGTCTGGTGCCCCTTTCTGGCGTTAAACGCCCAGAATGGTGCCAGACTGGGCGTTAAACGCCCACCAGCTAACCTCACTGGCGTTTAAACGCCAGTAGGTGCGTCCTCCAGGGTGTGCTATTTTTCTTCCTGTTTTTCATTCTGTTTTCTCTTTTTTCATGGATTTTGTGACTTCTTATGATCATCAACCTACAAAAGACATAAAATAACAAAAGACAATAGTTAATTATAAAACATTGGGTTGCCTCCCAACAAGCGCTTCTTTATTGTCATTAGCTTGACAGAGGACTCTCATGGAGTCTCAGAATTGCTCAGAGCCATGTTGGAACCTCCCAACACCAAACTTAGAGTTTGAATGTGGGGGTTCAACACCAAACTTAAGAGTTTGGTTGTGGCCTCCCAACACCAAACTTAGAGTTTGACTGTGGGGGCTCTGTTTGGCTCTGTTTTGAGAGGAGCTCTTCATGCTTCCTCTCCATGATGACAGAGGGATATCCTTGGGCCTTAAACACCAAGGATTCTTCATTCACTTGAATGATCAACTATCCTCTATCAACATCAATCACAGCCTTTGCTGTGGCTAGGAAGGGTCTGCCAAGGATGATGGATTCATCCATGCACTTCCCAGTCTCTAGGACTATGAAATCTGTAGGGATGTAATGGTCTTCAACCTTTACCAGAACATCCTCTACAAGTCCATAGGCTTGTTTTCTTGAGTTGTCTGCTATCTCTAGTGAGATTTTTGCAGCTTGCACCTCAAAGATCCCTAATTTCTCCATTACAGAGAGGGGCATGAGGTTTACACTTGATCCTAAGTCACACAAGGCCTTCTTGAAGGTCATGGTGCCTATGGTACAGGTATAGAAAACTTCCCAGGATCCTGCCTCTTTTGAGGCAGTTTCTGCCTAGACAGGTCATTCAGTTCTTTGGTGAGCAAAGGAGGTCCATCCTCCCAAGTCTCATTTCCAAATAACTTGTCATTCAGCTTCATGATTGCTCCAAGG
>NC_029773.3:37909504-37910111 GCF_000817695.3 Arachis duranensis | reverse complement strand
CTCTAAAGAGAGTTGTGCTTTGGCTTCTCTTAGCTTTCTCTTCAAGGTCCTTTCAGGTTCAGGATCAGCGTCAACAAGAATGTTTTTGTCTTTTCTTCTGCTTATAAGAAAGAGAAGAGAATAAGAAATGTGGAATCCTCTATGTCACAGTGTAGAGATTCCTTGAAGTGTCAGAGGAAAAGAAGAGTAGAAGACAGAAGTAGAAAATTCAAACTTATCAGAGAAGATGGAGTTCGAATTTTGCATTAAGGAATAGTATTAGTCCATAAATAGAAGGATGTGAGAATGAGGGAAGTAATTTTCGAAAATTAAGTGAAAAATTTTGAAAACATTTTTGAAAAACATTACTTAATTTTCGAAAATGAAAAAAGGAAAATGGAAAAGAAATCAAGTGATTTTTGAAAGAGATTTTAAAATTAGAAATTAAAAAGATTTGATTGAAAACTATTTTGAAAAAGATGTGGTTAATAAGATATGATTAGTTTTAAAAAAATGTGATTGAGAAGATATGATTTGAAAAACATTTTTTTTAAAAGATTTGATTTTGAAAATTAAAAACTTGACTAACAAGAAAAGATATGATTCAAACATTAAACCTTTCTCAACA
>NC_029773.3:37906377-37907182 GCF_000817695.3 Arachis duranensis | reverse complement strand
AATAAAAATGTTGAATAATTGGTATGCATTGCAAGAAGCTAAGTTTGGTGTTGCACACCAAAACAATTTAAGGGAGAATGAAGGATTCTAAGTTTGGTGTTCCACCAAAATCTCATTTAAAAGAACATTCTCACTTCCTGCACAATGCTAGCTCCAAGCAGTCAGACAAATTATTCAACTATTTAACTATTTTTTAGCTTTAATTCCATAACCTTTAGCAAGGACACAATGTTTCACATATGGTTAACTTGTTGAATCAGAGGCAGTGGCAAGCAATTAAGTTTGGTGTTCCCACACCAAAATAAATCCAAGAGCCACACTCAATTTATGCATACTAACCATGAACTTAAGGGCTTGAGAAGCAAGCAACCTTTGAGAACTATGCAGGACATTAGTCAACCATTGAAGATATTGTGCATCTTAACTCAAAGAGAACACAACAGAAGGAAGAATCAAAGGGCTGCAACTTCAAAGGTTGTATCTAAACTTAATCCTTGCTGCTGTGAAATGTTTTGAATCTGGAAACCATTGTATGTCTTGCTAAAGTGTTTATCTAGTTGCAAGTGAAATTGTTTGTTAAAAATGCCAAATCTGCATAATGCTTGTTATCCATCAGTTAGCTTGAAATTCTGTTTTGTTTCCCACATGCTTAAATAAAAGAGATTTATTTGAATTGAAAAGTGAAATATCCAATGTTGCATAAGTAAGAATGGAAATTAATGGTGGTATATGTGTTTGATTAAATGCATAACTCATGAAATAATTGTTGCATAATATCATTCTCATTCAAATGTGAGTTAGCTTG
>NC_029773.3:37899524-37905489 GCF_000817695.3 Arachis duranensis | reverse complement strand
CCATAAATCAAGTTCTGCTATATGCCTAATAAGGATATGTTTGCTATTCTTGTTCATTTCATTTTCTTTTAATTTTGATGCTTGCTTGGGGACAAGCAAGATTTAAGTTTGGTGTTGTGATAACAAGTCATCATATACCCATTTTTTAGGCTAATTTCACTTGTTTTATTAGTCTTTATGCACTTTCTTGCATCCTAAGTAAGTGATTTGGAGTGAAAATGCATAACTTCTTTAAATCAAACAACCACCATGAAATTAATGTTAACTCATGAGGTTTAAGCTAATTTTAATTGAATTTTAATTGATTTATAAGCCTTGTGAATTTAGTGATACTTGGAGTGGTTGTTTTGGTTTATTGTAGGTGAAGAAAAGAATAAAAGAGAAAAGCGTGGCCTAAGAAAGCGTGACCAAAGGAGAAGAAAACGTGGTCAAAGGAAGGAGAAGTGTGCCGCATGTAAAGAGGGGAGGCAAGCATTGCCCTCCACAAGGGCACACTGCCCTCTAGGAGGGCAACAAAAGGGACCAAAGCATAAAAGGCAACTCTGCCCTGCCCACTACAAGGGCAGAGCACAAATTTGTGCCTTGGAATCAAGAAGAACAAAACCTTGCCCTGCCCTCTACAAGGGCAGTATCGGGCACACCAAGAGAAGAAAATCAAAGGAAAATGTCTACAATGCTTGCTACAAGTCTCGAACGCGGAACAATGAGGAAGCAAGGAACTAGGCTTCATTATGGTGCCAAGAAAGCCAAGGAAAATGGGTAGCGTGTGTAGCATCCAAGTTTCGAACTTGGGACGTCAAAGTGGAAACACTGCCCTGCCCTCCGCGAGGGCAGGGCAGCATTTTGTTGTGGCGTGAATCTGGCGCACCAAGGCACGATTCTGGCAGCACCAGCAGCGCACCACAGCACAATTCTGGCGCACCAACTTTTTCTGCCCTGCCCTCCGCGAGGGCAGGGCAGCATCCTGCGCACCAGCCTGCACCATGCCCGCACCACGCACGCACCAAGCAACAAATCCTGCCCTGCCCTCCACAAGGGCAGGGCAGCCTCCTGGAAGCTATTATTTTTGGGCCAAAAATTGAATTAAAAATCAATTTTTAATTCATTTCTTCACCAAATCAAAAGCCCATCCAAATCCCAAAATCCAAGAATAGAAAGTGTATAAATAGGAGCTAGTTTGATGTAATTAGGACCTTTTTACTTGACTTTTGAATTTTGCACTTTCTTGGAGCTTTGAATTTTATTTTTGCACTTTGGAACTTCTCTTGGTGTCTTCACTGATATTTGAGAGAATTGGGGAGGAGAATTGATCTCTCTTCTTCCTCGTTCTTGCTTGGGCCTTCTTAATTTTCTTGTTTGAGTCTTGGGTGTTAAGAATTGAGGAAATTCTGTCTCAATCTCCACTCAAGAGCTCTTTAATTTCTCTTCTGCATAATTGAATTCATTTACATTCTCTTTACTGCTTCTTCTTCAATTTCTTGTTTAACTGTGGCAATTCAATTTCTCTTTGTTTAGATTCTGCAATCCCAGTCCTCAAATCCCTTTTACATTCAAGCAATTTACATTTCTTGCCATTTAAGTTACTGCAATTTACATTTCTTGCACTTTAAGTTTCAGTCATTTAATTTCTTGTCCTTTAAGATTCAGTCTATTTTACTTTCCTGTCCTTAAATTTACTGCAATTCTCCCTTCTCCCTTTACATTCCAAGCAATTTAGCTTCTGTTAAATACAACCCACTCAACCAAAACTTAATTCGCTTGACTAAATCAACTACTAAACTAAAATTGCTCAATCCTTCAATCCCTGTGGGATCGACCTCACTCATGTGAGTTATTATTACTTGATGCGACCCGGTACACTTGCCAGTGAGTTTTGTGTTGGATCGTTTTCCACACATCAGGTAATGGCGCCAAAAATTGATGAGGGAAAAATCGTCGGTAAAGATTTTCACTAGAATAATCACGTTTCAAGTATAATTCTAAACTGACAATTCAACCTCAATCAAATTTAATATGTTTGTCACTTAAGCAAACCAAATAAAATTAACCAAACTATTAAATCTCAGCTTGTCTCTCAAGGAATTGCAGGAAAGTGTAGTTTATTATTGGTTATGAGATTATATCTTATTGGGTTTTGAAATAGGAGACAAGAAAGTAAAAATGGCAATAAGATAAACAAATAAATAATAAAGCTCTTACTAAGGATTGAGGATTAGAAATCCTATCCTTATTATCGTTATCAATTGTGATGGTAATTGCCTTTTGCTTTAACTTAGTCAACCTCTAACAATGAAGGAAAGTCAAGTGAGTAAAGTTAACTTAATTTCACAAGTCCTAATCAAAGATTAGATTTAGTGAAGGTTAAGTCAACTAGCAAGTCTCAGTTACCAATCAACAAAAGACCTTTGATAACTCAAGAGTCTCTAAATAATCAATCCAAGGCAAGAGCATGAAAATCTAAATAAAAATCCTCCCAAGTATTTTATCAGACACTTGGAAGGCATAACATCAAAACATAGAAAACTAACAAGACATAGAAAAATCTAAACAAACCAAAGCAAAGAAATAAAATTAACAAAGCAATTGAACAATAAGAAACATGAAATATAAATTGCATTGATATGAATAGAAGGAAACAAAAAGAATTCATAAACTAAATTGGTAACATTAAGGAATCAATGATATAAGTAGATAAACCAAAGTGCTTAAATAAATAAGAGTATAAGAAAACTAAATTAAAGGAACATTGAACCTGAATTTGAGAAGAAATAAATGTAAAACTAAGAGAAACCCTAAAACCTAGAAAGAGGAGAGAGCCTCTCTCTCTAGAGAACTGCATCTAAACCTAAAATTATGTGAATGACAAGTGTCTCCCTGATTTCCCCACTCTGCAGCCTCTAATCTGTGTTTTTGGGCTTAGAACTGGGGCAAAACCAGCCCAGAAATCGCCCCCAGCGAGTTCTGATATCTGCAGCACGTAACGCTTTGTCACGCGTACGCATCACCCACACGTACACGTCGGTCGTCTTCTGCACCAGTCACGCGTACGCATCGTCCATGCATGTGCGTTGCTGCCAACTTCTCAAAACTTCATTTTCTTGTGTTCCTTCTACTTTTGCATGCTTTCTTTCCATCCTCTAAGCCATTCCTGCCCCTATAAACCCTGAAAATACTCAGCAAACATATCACGGCATCGAATGGTAATAAGAGAGGATTAAAACTAGCAAATTTAAGGCCAAATAAGTATGTTTTCAATTAAAGCACAAAATTAGGAAGGAAAATGTAAAACATGCGAATTCAATGAATAAGTGTGAGAATAATGTATAAAAATCCACTAACGTAAGCACAAGATAAACCGTAAAATAGCGGTTTATCAATGGCTGGATGTGGATTGCTGCAACTTGGTTCTCCTCCATCTTCTTGGTGAGATCAGCTAGTTGCTTAGCAATTATCTTGTTTTGAGCCAGAATTGCATCCATGTGGTTTAACTCCATTACTCCTCTATTGTTGCTTCTTTTCGATGCATAGAAATATTCATTATTAGCCACTATTTTATTGACATCAATGGCTTCCTCTATGGCCTTCTTCTTATTGAGAGGGCCGCCAAAAGAATGGTCTAAAGCCTTTTTTGACTCATATGATAGCCCCTCATAGAAGATATGCAGTTGCACCCACTCATTGAACATTTCTGGGGGACACTTCCTTGTCAAGTCTTTATAACTTTCCCATGCTTTATAAAGGGTTTCACCATCCTGCTGTCGGAATGTTTGAACCTCTGCTCTCTGTTTATTGACTCTTTGTGGAGGATAGAATCTTGCCAAGAATTTATTCACCACATCTTTCCAAATTGTCAGGCTCTCCTTCGGAAAGGATTCTAACCACTTTGATGCTTTATCCCTTAGAGAGAAGGGAAACAAAAGTAATCTGTAAGCATCCGGACACACACCATTGGACTTTATTGTATCACAGATTCTTAGGAATGTGGTTAGGTGTTGGTTGTGAAACTCTTCCTCCATAACAACGTCTAGATCCTCTTATAACCCTTCTTCTCCAACTACTCCCTTGCCTCTTGCTTCCTTCCTTAATCTAAGGAAGGTCCTTGGTGCATGAAATTATGATCTCTAATAATGGCATTCAACTTGGTATGCGCATCTTCTAACTCAGCACTTTCTTCACAACTTCGCACAACTAACCAGCAAGTGCACTGGGTCATCAAAATAATAAACCTTACGTGAGTAAGGGTCGATCCCACAAAGATTGTTGGTATGAAGCAAGCTATGGTCATCTTGAAAATCTCAGTTAGGCTGATTCAAATGGTTATGGAGTTTTCGAATAATAATAATAAATAAACAAAAATTAAAGATAGAAATACTTATGTAAATCATTGGTGATAATTTCAGATAAGTATATGGAGATGCTGATCGGGGTAAAATTTGTCTCTCAACAAATTCCCATTCGGCAAGTGTACCGAATTTGTCGTCAAGTAAAAACTCACAATAGAGTGAGGTCGAATCCCACAGGGATTGATTGATCAAGCAACTTTAATTAGAGGAATGATCTAGTTGAGCGAATCCATGAATAGAGTTGATAATTGCAGAAATTAAAATGGCGAGAAAGTAAATGACTGAAAGTAAATAGCAGAATTGTAAATGGGAATGGGGGAATTGCTCATAAAAGTAAATTGCAGAAATTAAAGAGAATGGGTAAGATCAGAAATGGGGAGTTCATTGGGCTTAGGAGATGTTGCATTCTCCGGATCAATTTCATTTTCATCTCTTCCTCAATCAATGCACTCATTGATCTCCTTGGCAATCTTAAGTGATTGAATCACAATTTCTTGCAATTCAATCTCTCAAATCTTGATCAATAGCCAATTCCTTGGTCAATTGCTCATGAGAAGAGATGAAGTGTGGTCACTGATTATACCACATGCACTTCCCAAATCAAATGCTTAGAGGGTTATAGCCACATACCCATCCACACTCAATTTGGTCCAGCATGAGAAAGCATTTCTAGCTAATCTCTTCATTCCTCTTTCAAGGATCCGAAGAGATCCATGTTTGAATAGTTTCTTTTCCAAGATAACTATCCAATTGGATGAAGATCGAAAGCTTTCAAGTAAAATCAAAAGGAAAGATAGAAGAAGAACAAGAAAATTACTATTGATCCACTCAAGTCTTGGGCCTCTGGATCTTTGAGCTTGAAGCAGTTCCTTTCTTCAATTGGGCTTGGCTTACTTGCAGAGAGAAAGTGTAAAGTGGGCATAGACTTTAGCTCAAGACGTTAGGGGTGTTTAACATTTAATGAAAATACAAGTTCGAGAACGTTAGTGACACTTAACATTGTCACTAACGTTGCCAAGCATCCCTTTGCCTCACGTTAAAGCCCACGTTAACTGGGTTAACATGGCTTTTAACGTTGCCTTGTTAGCCTTCGAGAACGATAGTGACACTCAACATTGTCACTAACGTTCAAGTGTGCCCCTTCTTGCTTCACGTTAAAGCTCACGTTAACTAGGTTAACGTGGCTTCTAATTTGGCTTTTGGCAACCTTCGAGAACGTTAGTGACACTCAACATTGTCACTAACATTCAAGTGCGCCCCTAGGTCTCACATTAGAGTCCATGTTAACTAGGTTAACGAGGCTTCTAACGTGGCCATTCTTAGCCATCCCAACGTTAGTGACAATGTTGAGTGTCACTAACGTTGGCTCATTCTTCATTCCTCATCGTTAGCTTCCATGTTAACCAAGTTAACGTGGAAGTTAACGTGGCTCTTGGGGGTTGTGTGGTTGCTCCAACGTTAGTGACAATGTTGAGTGTCACTAACGTTGTCGACAACTCTCCATCTTTTACGTTAGCTCCCACGTTAACCAAGTTAACGTTGGAGTTAACGTGGCTCTTTGCACCTTAGGCCAACGTTAGTGACAATGTTGAGTGTCACTAACGTTGGCTTCTCTTCCCCCT
>NC_029773.3:37894796-37899352 GCF_000817695.3 Arachis duranensis | reverse complement strand
GTTAACTTAGTTAACGTGACTCTTTAACGTGGGCATTGATGGCTTTTGAGAGTGTTTTTGGCAATCACTTTTCTCCTTAACTTTGCAAGTTACCTCCCATTCCTTGCTTCCTTTGGTCCTGAAATCAAGCAATAGAGTGCATCAAAGTTCTAGTCCAAGTCATGGGTAATGCAATATACAATTTTGTCATTAAAATCATGCAAAATCCTCATTAAATAATGTAAAATGCACAATGTATGCTTGAATCAAGGTCTGAGTGAATATCTGCCCAAAACTAACTTATTTCCTAAGAAAATGCATGAAATTACCTAAAATCAGTAAAGAAAAGGTCAGTGAAAATGGCCAAAATGCCCTGGCATCAAAACACCAAACTTAAAGCTTGCTTGTCCCTAAGCCAGTACTGGAACAAGAGAATGATGAATGGAATCTCCAGAGAAATGAGTCATTCTTGTGGAAGTCATATTACTGATTTTATGGTGGTTTCATGCATAGCAACTTAGGTTCATTCTACTGCTGGCTTAACCTTTATCATCTCCTAAATTACTCACTTTGTTATGTCCCATGAGACCTGTATTTATTGATCCTTTTATTGTTATTTCAAGGGCTGTTTGTGTTATTTAGGCTAAGTGTTTTGTAAGGGGGCAACTCTTTAGGATAAGCTTTCAGCCAACACTCCCGAACCAGTTGGTTCAAGGTGCTAGGTGTTGAAGCACCCCTAAGGACTTACTTACTCAAGTCTCTCCCCCATATATACACACCACAGGCATATAGTTTATTTATTTTCTTTCCTTCAGACCTTGGTGTCCAGCACCTCTTTGGGTTACTAAATGCTCTGTGGTGAGGGTTACTCTTGATAGTGGATTTTCAGCTGATAATCCCGGGTTAGTTAACCCAAGTCACCAGGTGATGAAGCACCCCAAAGAGCTTATTCTTCCAAGTAGATCCCTCACACAGGAGCACCACAGACACATGTCTTAGGGTAAACCATTGGTGCCTACCCTTATTGCTTACTCTTTTTCTTTTGTTCTTCACTTCCCTTGTTCTTTCCCTTTTCTCTTATTAGGATCTTGTTGTTATCTTAATCTCATGGGTATATCAAAAGTAAAGCATTCAGGATAGATAGATGTTTTATTCCATACAAGATCTTCCTTATTTAAAGCATAGAAAAAGAAATGGAGTAACGAAGGAACTCCACCACCTTTTACTTTTGTGGCCGTCCTTGCTCTTTTCCTTGCTGGTCCTCCTTGTTTCCTCTTGCACTTCCTTGCAGCCGTGCCAATCTTGCTTGCTTCCAATCCGCAAGTGCCTTCCTTACTGATTCATGGCTCTCTTCCACCCTTTTTCTCTCTTCTCGTGTGTGGAGAGTGGGGGTTTGAATGTAAGGAGTGAGCATGCACTAAGGTTCACTTATATAGGAAAAATCATGAGTGCATGAAGGGTGTAGATTGCACGAATGTTTCCTTGATGGACGGATGGGGTTGTATACGAAGGGAGGATAAGGATCATCACTTGATGGGGAATGTTGGTTCGGTCTTCAAGATTCTTCTTCTTTCAATGTTGCATGGCAACATTTCCCATGCCTTCCTTGTTGGGACAAGTGTAAAGTTCTCTTCACGAAGTGGCCGAGCCTCCCCCATTAAATTGTCTAATCAATCCTCATCAATGCTTCTGTTCCTTCCCTATAAAGATAAAATGAGAAAAGTAACAAAAGATATTAAAATAACATAAGAACTTTACGGCTAACATTAATGAAAGGGTAGGAAGATTTGATTGTTTATTTATGAATTCCAACTAACTAACTAACTATGTATCTTTATATGCACATTGGTGGCACCATAGGGTGACACCAAACTTAGTTTGGAGCACTGTTATGAAAGGTTGTGTTCAAAGCTTTAAGAAGAATGCTTTGAACACCAAACTTGTTCTTCACTATATTCTGCATATAAAAGTTTCACACGTGTTCGTCAAGTTTTGGTTGGAATTCATGAATATTGATTTATTCATTACTTCTGAAAGCATGTAAAACATGGGTTGCCTCCCATGAAGGGCTTCTTTAGCGTCACTAGCTTGACGTTACCCCCTTATTATGGTGGTTGGTAATGCTTGAAGTCTTTTCCTCTGGCAGTGGACTTATATCCGTTCGTTGTATCAATGATCTCTACATGCTCCAAGGAGAGAACTCTGTTGATGGTGAAGACCTTAGGTAACTGAGATGGTACAGTAGGGAGATTAGGGGGGATATCTGTGAAATAGGCTGAGACTACTTTATCCCCTGGAGAAAAATCTTCCGTAGGGATCTTCTTGTTCTGCCACCCCCTTGGTACCTTCTTCTTTGTCCCTGGTGCTGTTTTCTTACTCTTGGTGGCTTCCTTTTTTGATGAGCCTTTGTTGCTGCCTTCACTTGCTTCTGGTGGCTTAGGTTCCTCCAATTTTTCCTTGACCTGTGGCACTTGCTGTTCGCCTTGTCCATCAACCCAGTGAATCTCAGGATGAGCTGGCTGTGCTTCAGTGCTTGCTTCTTCCTTTAACAGCTCATCATGATGTTTGCTTGATTCCTTGTACTCTTGGTCTTCTTCTATGAAGACATTAAAGCTAAGCTGCTCATCATGGATTCTCAGTATTAGCTCTCCTTTCTCCACATCTATGAGTGCTCTAGCAGTAGCTAGAAATGGTCTCCCCAATATGATTGGGTGCAGATGACTCTCTTCCATGTCCAGGATGACAAAGTCTGTTGGGAGAAAGTATTTTCCAACTTTGAGCAACACGTTTTCCACCCCTCCTACTGCTTGCTTTTGAGTCTTGTCAGCCAGCCTTATGACTACATCTGTAGGTAGTATCTCATTGATCTGCAGCCTTTTTACCAGGGATAGGGGTATTAAGTTGATGCTTGCTCCCAAATCGCAAAGTGCTCTATCAAAATTTGTTTCCCCTATAGAACAAGGGACATGAAAACTCCCTGGGTCTTTTCTTTTCGTAGGCAATTGTGTTTGAATAAGGGTGCTGCAATCCTTTTTCATCACTATAGTCTGGCCCCCCTTGAGTGAGCTCTTCCTAGGAAGTAGTTCCTTCATATACTTGATGAATGCTGGCATTTGCTGAATGACCTTGATGAATGGTATGTTCACATTCAAAGATGCAAACGAGTCTAAGAACCTTGAGTACATTCTCTTTCCCACAACACCATTTAGCAGTTGAGGAAATGGTGCATATAGTCTCAGCAGCTCCTGTTCTGAGATTTCTGGTTCTTGTTGGTCTTTCTTCTCCTTCACTACTAAGGTATTTTCAGGTTGTTCTGACAGCTTGCTTGGCTTGTCTTCAGTCTCCTTGTCATTTGTAGTGACCATATTGCAGTCTTCCCATCTTACTTTCTTCGCTTCACCTCTCAGATTCTTCTCCGTGTCACTTGGGAAGCTATCAGTGGGTCTGGACATCTTCTCAGACAAATATCCCACTTGGAATTCCAGCTTCTTGATTGCTTCCCCCCGATTCTTCATATTGGCTCTTACCTCCTCTTTGAACACCTTATTGTCTTGAATGTCTTTGCATATGCTTTCAAGTAAGGTTTCAATCATAGAGATTCTGTCATCAAATGATGGTATGTTGGGGGTAAAGGTAGAAGGGTGAGATGTATTGATGTAGTTTTGTGGGTATGTCCTCTGTGTGAATTGTTGGGGAGCTGTGTTGTTGTTGGGGTTGTGACGTCTCTGATCTTGGCCTTGGTCTTGTTGATTACCCCACCCAAAGTTTGGGTGATTCCTCCATCTAGGGTTGTAGGTCTTGAAGTATGGATCATGGTTGTATCTAGGTGAATTCCCAATGTAGTTGGCTTGCTCCTGAGTGCCTTCTTCCTCTTCACTTGCTTCCTCTTGAGTTGAAGTGGTGATCGCTGCTACTTGACTTCTCTCCATCTTCTTGGTGAGGTCAGCTAGCTGCTTAGTGATGAGCTTATTTTGAGCCAGCAGAGCATCTACATTGTTCAGCTCCATTACCCCTCTAGTGTTCCCTCTTTCGGAAGCATAGAAGTAGTCATTCTCAGCTACAGTTTCAATGACATCTATGGCTTCCTCAATGGTCTTCTTCTTGTTCAAAGAACCTCCGGATGAATGGTAGGGTAAAATCTTGCCAAGAATTTGTTCATAACATCATCCCAAGTTGTCAAGCTCTCCTTTGGAAAAGACTCCAACCACTTGGTTGCCTTGTCTCTGAGAGAGAATGGGAACAACAACAGTCTATAGGCGTCAGGTTGAATGCCATTGGACTTCACTGTGTCACATATTCTCAGGAATGTGTTTAAGTGTTGGTTGGGGTCTTCTTGAACACCTCCTCCGAACGAGCAATTGTTCTGAACGAGGGTGATGAGCTGTGGCTTTAGTTCAAAGTTGTTGGCATGGATGGTTGGTTTTTGGATGCTACTTCCGCAATTCCCTGGGTTCGGGTTAATGTAAGAGCCCAAGACTCTTCTATCTTCCCCACCAGGATTTGCTCTACCTCCTCCATCATGGTTGTGCACCTCTTCCTCACGATGGTCCTCCATGGTTGTTTCAAAGTATTCTTCA
>NC_029773.3:37893848-37894662 GCF_000817695.3 Arachis duranensis | reverse complement strand
AAGTTGAAGCTCCGCTTCTTCTCCCTGTCATACAACCAACAGAGTACAAGCAAGAAAAGCAATGCAGAAAGTATCTTGTTAGAATTACTTGTTAGTGTCAGTGATCCAATATATCAAACAGTTAGTGGGTTAGTGAACTGAATTGTAAATAGCAAAGAAAAACTAAGAAACAGGGGAGGGGAAGAATTAAACTAAGATGGAAAGCAAATTAATCGAACAGAAAATTAAATCAAACAAAATACAAATGCCCAATCTAGTGATCCTCTAATGTAATCATTGTCGATGCACAATCAAACCCTGGCAACGGTGCCATAAACTTGATCGGGGTAAAATTTGTCTCTCAACAAATTCCCATTCGGCAAGTGTACCGAATTTGTCGTCAAGTAAAAACTCACAATAGAGTGAGGTCGAATCCCACAGGGATTGATTGATCAAGCAACTTTAATCAGAGGAATGATCTAGTTGAGCGAATCCATGAATAGAGTTGATAATTGCAGAAAGTAAAATGGCGAGAAAGTAAATGACTGAAAGTAAATAGCAGAATTGTAAATGGGAATGGGGGAATTGCTCATAAAAGTAAATTGCAGAAATTAAAGAGAATGGGTAAGATCAGAAATGGGGAGTTCATTGGGCTTAGGAGATGTTGCATTCTCCGGATCAATTTCATTTTCATCTCTTCCTCAATCAATGCACTCATTGATCTCCTTGGCAATCTTAAGTGATTGAATCACAATTTCTTGCAATTCAATCTCTCAAATCTTGATCAATAGCCAATTCCTTGGTCAATTGCTCATGAGAAGAGACGAAGTATGGT
>NC_029773.3:37889763-37892884 GCF_000817695.3 Arachis duranensis | reverse complement strand
TTAGTGACAATGTTGAGTGTCACTAACGTTGGCTGATTCTTCATTCCTCATCGTTAGCTTCCACGTTAACCAAGTTAACGGGGAAGTTAACGTGGCTCTTGGGGTTTGTGTGGTTGCTTCAACGTTAGTGACATTGTTGAGTGTCACTAACGTTGTCGACAACTCTTCATCTCTTACGTTAGCTCCTACGTTAACCAAGTTAACGTGGGAGTTAACGTGGTACTTTGCTCCTTAGGCCAACGTTAGTGACAATGTTGAGTGTCATTAACGTTGGCTTCTTTTTCCCCTTTAGCGTTAGAGGCCACGTTAACTAGGTTAACGTGGCTTCTAACGTGGCCATTTGTGAGCAATTGCCAACGTTAGTGACAATCTAACGTTGGCTCAACTTCTCTTCTCCACGTTAGAGTTTACGTTAACTTAGTTAACGTGACTCTTTAACGTTGGCATTGATGGCTTTTGAGAGTGTTATTGGCAATCACTTTTCTCCTTAGCCTTGCAAGTTACTCCCATTCTTTGCTTCCTTTGTCCTGAAATCAAGCAATAAAGTGCATCAAAGTTCTAATCCAAGTCATGGGGGATGCAATATCAATTTTGTCATTAAAATCATGCAAAATCCTCATGAAATAATGTAAAATGCACAATGTATGCTTGAATCAAGGTCTGAGTGAATATTTGCCCAAAACTAACTTATTTCCTAAGAAAATGCATGAAATTACCTAAAAACAGTAAAGAAAAGGTCAGTGAAACTGGCCAAAATGCCCTGGCATCACAACACCAAACTTAAAGCTTGCTTGTCCCTAAGCAAGTACTGGAACAAGAGAATGATGAATGGAATCTCCAGAGAAATGAGTCATTCTTGTGGAAGTCATATTACTGATTTTATGGTGGTTTCATGCATAGCAACTTAGGTTCATTCCACTACTGGCTTTCAGACCTTTATCATCTCCTAAATTACTCACTTTGTTATGTCCCATGAGACCTGTATTTATTGATCCTTTTATTGTTATTTCAAGGGCTTATTTGTGTTTTTAGGCTAAGTGTTTTGTAAGGGGGCAACTCTTTAGGATAAGCTTTCAGCCAACACTCCCGAACCAGTTGGTTCAAGGTGCTAGGTGTTGAAGCACCCCTAAGGACCTACTTGCTCAAGTCTCTCCCCCATACATACACACCACAGGCATATAGTTTATTTATTTTCTTTCCTTCAGACCTTGGTGTCCAGCACCTCTTTGGGTTACTAAATGCTCTGTGGTGAGGGTTACTCTTGATAGTGGATTTTCAGCTGATAATCCCGGGTTAGTTAACCCAAGTTACCAGGTGATGAAGCACCTCAAAGAGCTTATTCATCCAAGTAGATCCCTCACAGAGGAGCACCACAGACACATGTCTTAGGGTAAACCATTGGTGCCTAGCCTTATTGCTTACTCTTTTTCTTTTGTTTTTCACTTCCCTTGTTCTTTCCCTTTTCTCTTATTAGGATCTTGTTGTTATCTTAGTCTCATGGGTATATCAAAAGTAAAGCATTCAGGATAGATAGTTGTCATCCTAACCTTATGGTTGAACCAACTTAGCTAACTTATGACTAACCCCAAAGATTCATGAATGCACTTCCACATTATGCACTCCTTTCTGGTCTTTTGTAAACATAGACATTCTCTTCTTCATACAAATAGACAAGCTTACAAGTAAATAAGGGAAAGAAGCAGTGACACTTAAACCAGAGTTCATGGACCTAAGCAATTAGAGCATTAAGATGCAGAATTGAAAATGTTCAAACTAACATGGAAGCATGTTTTATTCCATACAAGATCTTCCTTATTTAAAGCATAGAAAAAGAAATGGAGTAACGAAGGAACTCCACCACCTTTTACTTTTGTGGCCGTCCTTGCTCTTTTCCTTGCTGGTCCTCCTTGTTTCCTCTTGCACTTCCTTGCAGCCGTGCCAATCTTGCTTGCTTCCAATCCGCAAGTGCCTTCCTTACTGATTCATGGCTCTCTTCCACCCTTTTTCTCTCTTCTCGTGTGTGGAGAGTGGGGGTTTGAATGTAAGGAGTGAGCATGCACTAAGGTTCACTTATATAGGAAAAATCATGAGTGCATGAAGGGTGTAGATTGCACGAATGTTTCCTTGATGGACGGATGGGGTTGTATACGAAGGGTGGATAAGGATCATCACTTGATGGGGAATGTTGGTTCGGTCTTCAAGATTCTTCTTCTTTCAATGTTGCATGGCAACATTTCCCATGCCTTCCTTGTTGGGACAAGTGTAAAGTTCTCTTCGCGAAGTGGCCGAGCCTCCCCCATTAAATTGTCTAATCAATCCTCATCAATGCTTCTGTTCCTTCCCTATAAAGATAAAATGAGAAAAGTAACAAAAGATATTAAAATAACATAAGAACTTTACGGCTAACATTAATGAAAGGGTAGGATGATTTGATTGTTTATTTATGAATTCCAACTAACTAACTAACTGTGTATCTTTATATGCACATTGGTGGCACCATAGGGTGACACCAAACTTAGTTTGGAGCACTGTTATGAAAGGTTGTGTTCAAAGCTTTAAGAAGAATGCTTTGAACACCAAACTTGTTCTTCACTATATTCTGCATATAAAAATTTCACACGTGTTCGTCAAGTTTTGGTTGGAATTCATGAATATTGATTTATTCATTACTTCTGAAAGCATGTAAAACATGGGTTGCCTCCCATGAAGGGCTTCTTTAGCGTCACTAGCTTGACGTTACCCCCTTATTATGGTGGTTGGTAATGCTTGAAGTCTTTTCCTCTGGCAGTGGACTTATATCCGTTGGTTGTATCAATGATCTCTACATGCTCCAAGGAGAGAACTCTATTGATGGTGAAGACCTTAGGTAACTGAGATGGTACAGTAGGGAGATTAGGGGGGATATCTGTGAAATAGGCTGAGACTACTTTATCCCCTGGAGAGAAATCTTTCGTAGGGATCTTCTTGTTCCGCCACCCCCTTGGTACCTTCTTCTTTGTCCCTGGTGCTGTTTTCTTACTCTTGGTGGCTTCTTTTTTTTATGAGCCTTTGTTGCTGCCTTCACTTGCTTCTGGTGGCTTAGGTTCCTCCAATTTTTCCTTGACCTGTGGCACTTGCTGTT
>NC_029773.3:37877418-37889032 GCF_000817695.3 Arachis duranensis | reverse complement strand
TTTTCCACCATTCCTACTGCTTGCTTTTGAGTCTTGTCAGCCAGCCTTATGACTACATCTGTAGGTAGTATCTCATTGATCTGCAGCCTTTTTACCAGGGATAGGGGTATTAAGTTGATGCTTGCTCCTAAATCGCAAAGTGCTCTATCAAAATTTGTTTCCCCTATAGCACAAGGGACATGAAAACTCCCTGGGTCTTTTCTTTTCGTAGGCAATTGTGTTTGAATAAGGGTGTTGCAATCCTTGTTCATCACTATAGTCTGGCCCCCTTTGAGTGAGCTCTTCCTAGGAAGTAGTTCCTTCATATACTTGATGAATGCTGGCATTTGCTGAATGACCTTGATGAATGGTATGTTCACATTTAAAGATGCAAACGAGTCTAAGAACCTTGAGTACATTCTCTTTCCCACAGCACCCTTTAGCAGTTGAGGAAATGGTGCGTATAGTCTCAGCAGCTCCTGTTGTGAGATTTCTGGTTCTTGTTGGTCTTTCTTCTCCCTCTCTATTAAGGTATTTTCAGGTTGTTCTGACAGCTTGCTTGGCTTGTCTTCGGTCCCGTTGTCATTTGTAGTGACCATATTGCAGTCTTCCCATCTTACTTTCCTTCACCTCTCGGATTCTTCTCCGTGTCACTTGGGAAGCTATCAAGTGGTCTGGGAATCTTCTCAGACAAATATCCCACTTGGAATTCCAGCTTCTTGATTGCTTCCCCCCGATTCTTTATATTGGCTCTCACCTCCTCTTTGAACACCTTATTGTCTTGAATGTCTTTGCATATGCTTTCAAGTAAGGTTTCAATCTTAGAGATTCTGTCATCAAATGATGGTATGTTGAGGGTAGAAGTAGAAAGGTGAGATGTATTGATGTGGTTTTGTGGGTGTGTCCTCTGTGTGAATTGTTGGGGAGCTGTGTTGTTGTTAGAATTGTGACGTCTCTGATCTTGGCCTTGGTCTTGTTGACTACCCCACCCAAAGTTTGGGTGACTCCTCCATCCAAGGTTGTAGGTCTTGGAGTATGGATTATGGTTGTGTCTATGTGAATTCCCAATGTAGTTAGCTTGCTCCTGAGTGCCCTCTTCCTCTTCACTTGCTTCCTTTTGAGTTGAAGTGGTGATTGCTGCTACTTGACTTCTCTCCATCTTCTTGGTGAGGTCAGCTAGCTGCTTGGTGATGAGCTTATTTTGAGCAAGCAGAGCATCTACATTGTTCAGCTCCATTACCCCTCTAGTGTTCCCTCTTTCGGAAGCATAGAAGTAGTCATTTTCAGCAACTGTTTCAATGACATCTATGGCTTCTTCAATGGTTTTCTTCTTATTGACTCGTTGAGGGGGGTAAAATCTTGCTAAGAATTTGTTCATGACATCATCCCAAGTTGTCAAGCTCTCCTTTGGAAAAGACTCTAACCACTTGGTTGCCTTGTCTCTGAGAGAGAATGGGAACAACAACAGTCTATAGGCGTCAGTTTGAACGCCATTGGACTTCACTGTGTCACATATTCTCAGGAATGTGTTTAAGTGTTGGTTGGGGTCTTCTTGGGCACCTCCTCCGAACGAGCAATTGTTCTGAACGAGGGTGATGAGCTGTGGCTTTAGTTCAAAGTTGTTGGCATGGATGGTTGGTTTTTGGATGCTACTTCCGCAATTCCCTGGGTTCCGGTTAATGTAAGAGCCCAAGACTCTTCTATCTTCCCCACCAGGATTTGCTCTACCTCCTCCATCATGGTTGTGCACCTCTTCCTCACGATGGTCTTCCATGGTTGTTTCAAAGTATTCTTCACAGTGTTCCTCCTCTTCTTCAGCACCCACTACACGTTTTTCTTTTGCCTCCCTTCTTAATCTTAAGAAAGTTCTCTCAGGTTCAAAATCAAAGAAAGTTGAAGCTCCGCTTCTTCTCCCTGTCATACAACCAACAGAGTACAAGCAAGAAAAGCAATGCAGAAAGTATCTTGTTAGAATTACTTGTTAGTGTCAGTGATCCAATATATCAAACAGTTAGTGGGTTAGTGAACTGAATTGTAAATAGCAAAGAAAAACTAAGAAACAGGGGAGGGGAAGAATTAAACTAAGACGGAAAGCAAATTAACCGAACAGAAAATTAAATCAAACAAAATACAAATGCCCAATCTAGTGATCCTCTAATGTAATCATTGTCGATCTACAATCAAACCCTGGCAACGGTGCCATAAACTTGATCGGGGTAAAATTTGTCTCTCAACAAATTCCCATTCGGCAAGTGTACCGAATTTGTCGTCAAGTAAAAACTCACAATAGAGTGAGGTCGAATCCCATAGGGATTGATTGATCAAGCAACTTTAATCAGAGGAATGATCTAGTTGAGCGAATCCATGAATAGAGTTGATAATTGCAGAAAGTAAAATGGCGAGAAAGTAAATGACTGAAAGTAAATAGCAGAATTGTAAATGGGAATGGGGGAATTGCTCATAAAAGTAAATTGCAGAAAATAAAGAGAATGGGTAAGATCAGAAATGGGGAGTTCATTGGGCTTAGGAGATGTTGCATTCTCCGGATCAATTTCATTTTCATCTCTTCCTCAATCAATGCACTCATTGATCTCCTTGGCAATCTTAAGTGATTGAATCACAATTTCTTGCAATTCAATCTCTCAAATCTTGATCAATAGCTAACTCCTTGGTCAATTGCTCATGAGAAGAGATGAAGTGTGGTCACTGATTATACCACATGCACTTCCCAAATCAAATGCTTAGAGGGTTATAGCCACATACCCATCCACACTCAATTTGGTCCAGCATGAGAAAGCATTTCTAGCTAATCTCTTCATTCCTCTTTCAAGGATCCGAAGAGATCCATGTTTGAATAGCTTCTTTTCCAAGATCACTATCCAATTGGATGAAGATCGAAAGCTTTCAAGTAAAATCAAAAGGAAAGATAGAAGAAGAATAAGAAAATTAGTATTGATCCATCAAATTACAACAGAGCTCCCTAACCCAATGAAAGGGGTTTAGTTGTTCATAGCTCTAGAAATCAAAATCAAAGATGGAGAATACATGATAAAGCTAGAAGAAAGTAAATAGAAAGAGTAGTTCTCTTTCCTAGCTCCTCCAAAAAGCTCTTCTCTATTTCAAAACTACTCCTATATATACTACTCTTCTCAGCTTCTAGTTAGCTCTTCAAGTCTTGGGCCTCTGGATCTTTGAGCTTGAAGCAGTTCCTTTCTTCAATTGGGCTTGGCATACTTGCAGAGAGAAAGTGTAAAGTGGGCATAGACTTTAGCTCAAGACGTTAGGGTGTTTAACATTTAGTGAAAATACAAGTTCGAGAACGTTAGTGACACTTAACATTGTCACTAACGTTGCCATGCACCCTTTTGCCTCACGTTAAAGCCCACGTTAACTGGGTTAACATGGCTTTTAACGTTGCCTTGTTAGCCTTCGAGAACGTTAGTGACACTCAACATTGTCACTAACGTTCAAGTGTGCCCCTTCTTGCTTCACGTTAAAGCTCACGTTAACTAGGTTAACGTGGCTTCTAACGTGGCTTTTGCCAACCTTCGAGAATGTTATTGACCCTCAACATTGTCACTAACGTTCAAGTGTGCCCCTAGGTCTCACGTTAGAGTCCACGTTAGCTAGGTTAACGAGACTTCTAACGTGGCCATTCTTAGCCATCCCAACGTTAGTGACAATGTTGAGTGTCACTAACATTGGCTCATTTTTCATTCCTCATCGTTAGCTTCCACGTTAACCAAGTTAACGTGGAAGTTAACGTGGCTCTTGGGGGTTGTGTGGTTGCTCCAACGTTAGTGACAATGTTGAGTGTCACTAACGTTGTCAACAACTCTCCATCTCTTACGTTAGCTCCCACGTTAACCAAGTTAACGTGGGAGTTAACATGGTTCTTTGCACCTTAGGCCAACGTTAGTGACAATGTTGAGTGTCACTAACGTTGGCTCAACTTCTCTTCTCCACGTTAGAGTTTACGTTAACTTAGTTAACGTGACTCTTTAACGTGGGCATTGATGGCTTTTGAGAGTATTTTTGGCAATCACTTTTCTCCTTAACTTTGCAAGTTACCTCCCATTCCTTGCTTCCTTTGGTCCTGAAATCAAGCAATAGAGTGCATCAAAGTTCTAGTCCAAGTCATGGGTAATGCAATATACAATTTTGTCATTAAAATCATGCAAAATCCTCATGAAATAATGTAAAATGCACAATGTATGCTTGAATTAAGGTCTGAGTGAATATCTGCCCATAACTAACTTATTTCCTAAGAAAATGCATGAAATTACCTAAAAATAGTAAAGAAAAGGTCAGTGAAACTGGCCAAAATGCCCTGGCATCAGATGCTTTATCCCTGTTGAATCTCTGCTTTCCTACTGCCTTCCTTCAATCCTTCTTACTCCTTTCCATGGCAAGCTGTATGTAGGGCATCACTGTTGTCAATGGCTACATCCCATCCTCTCAGTAAAAAATGTCCAAATGCTCTGTCACAGCATGGCTAATCATCTGTCGGTTCTCAATTATGCCGAAATAGAATCCATTGATTCTTTTGCGTTTGTCATCACGCCCAACAATCGCGAGTTTGAAGCTCGTCACAGTCATTCAATCCCTGAATCCTATTCGAAATACCACAGATAAGGTTTAAACTTTCCAGATTCTCATGAATGCCGCCATCAATTCTAGCTTATACCACGAAGATTCTGATTAAGGAATCTAAGAGATATGCATTCGGTCTAAGGTAGAACAGAAGTGGTTGTCAGTCACGCGTTCATAGGTGAGAATGATGATGAGTGTCACGGATTATCACATTCGTCATGGTGAAGTGCAACGAATATCTTAGAACATGAATAAACTGAATTGAATAGAAAATAGTAGTAATTGCATTAAAACTCGAGGTACAGCAGAGCTCCACACCCTTAATCTATGGTGTGTAGAAACTCCACCGTTGAAAATACATAAGTGATAGTGGTCCAGGCATGGCCGAATGGCCAGCCCCCATGAACGTGATCAATAGTCTCCTAAAATGAATAATAGATTAAAACTGAGACCAAAGATGTCTAATACAATAGTAAAATGTCCTATTTATACTAGACTAGCTACTAGGGTTTACAAAAATAAGTAATTGATGCAGAAATCCACTTCCGGGGCCCACTTGGTGTGTGATTGGGCTGAGCTTGAGCTTTACACGTGCAGAGGCTTCTAATGGAGTTGAACGCCAAGTTGTAACGTGTTTTTGGCATTCAACTCTGGTTCGTGACGTGTTTCTTGCGTTTGACTCCAGAATGCGGCATGGAACCGGTGTTGAGCGCCAGTTTGCGTCATCTAGTCTCGAAGATAGTATGGACTATTATATATTTCTGGAAATCTCTAGATGTCTACTTTCTAACGCCGTTGAGAGCGCGCCATTTGGAGTTCTATAGCTCCAGAAAATCTATTTCGAGTGCAGGGAGGTCAGATTCCAACAGCATCAATAGTCCTTTGTCAGCCTTCTTATCAGAGTTTTGCTCAGGTCTCTCAATTTCAGCCAGAAAATACCTAAAATTACAGAAAAACACACAAACTCATAGTAAAGTCCAGCAATGTAAATTTAGCATAAAAACTAATGAAAACATCCCTAAAAGTAGCTAGATCCTACTAAAAACTATCTAAAAATAATGCCAAAAAGCGTATAAATTATCCGCTCATCATAACACCAAACTTAAATTGTTGCTTGTCCCCAAGCAACTGAAAATCAAATAGGATAAAAAGAAGAGAATATACTATAAATCTCAGAATATCAATGAATATTAGTTCTAACTAGATGAGCGGGACTTGTAGCTTTTTGCTTCTGAATAGTTTTGGCATCTCACTTTATCCTTTGAAGTTTAGAATGATTGGCATCTCTAGGAACTTGGAATTTCAGATAGTGTTATTGATTCTCCTAGTTAAGTATGTTGATTCTTGAACACAGCTACTTTTATGAGTCTTGGCCGTGGCCCTAAGCACTTTGTCTTCCAGTATTACCACCGGATACATAAATCCCACAGACACATAACTGGGTGAACCTTTTTAGATTGTGACTCAGCTTTGCTAAAGTCCCCAGTTAGAGGTGTTTAGAGCTCTTAAGCACACTCTTTTTACTTTGGATCACGACTTTAACCACTCAGTCTCAAGCTTTTCACTTGGACCTGCATACCACAAGCACATGGTTAGGGACAGCTTTATTTAGCCGCTTAGGCCTGGATTTTATTTCCTTGGGCCCTCCTATCCATTGATGCTCAAAGCCTTGGATCCTTTTTACCCTTGCCTTTTGGTTTTAAGGGCTATTGGCTTTTTCTACTTGCTTTTTCTTTTTCTTTCTAAAATTTTTTTCGCCATTTTTTTTGCAAGCTTTTGCTTTTTCACTGCTTTTTCTTGCTTCAAGAATCAATTTCATGATTTTTTAGATTATCAATAGCATTTCTCTTTGTTCATCATTCTTTCAAGAGCCAACAATTTTTAATATTCATAAACAACAAGATAAAAAATATGCACTGTTCAAGCATTCATTCAGAAAACAAAAAGTATTGTCACCACATCAATATAATTAAACTGAATTCAAGGATAAATTTGAAACTCATGTACTTCTTGTTCTTTTGAATTAGGAACATTTTTAATTTAAGAGAGGTGAAGGATTCATGGAATTATTCATAGCCTTAAGACATAGTTACTACTTACTAATGATCATGAAGTAGAGACACAAAACATAAACAAACATATAGCATAAAAACCGAGAAAAAAATAGAGAAATAAGAACAAGGAATGAGTCCACCTTAGTGATGGTGGCGCTTTCTTCTTGAAGAACCAATGATGTCCTTGAGCTCTTCTATGTCTCTTCCTTGCCTTTGTTGCTCCTCCCTCATTGCTATTTGATCTTCTCTAATTTTATGGAGAATGATGGAGTGCTCTTGATGTTCCACCCTTAATTGATCCATATTGTAACTCAAATCTTCTAGAGAAGTGTTGAGTTGTTCTCAATAGTTGTTGGGAGGAAAGTGCATCCCTTGAGGCATCTCCGAGATTTCTTGGTGACGAGCTTCCTCGTGCATCTCTTGGGATCCATGAGTGGACTCTCTTGTTTGCTCCATCCTCTTCTTAGTGATGGGCTTATCCTCCTCAATGGGGATGTCTCCTTCTATGATAACTCCAGCTGAGTAACATAGATGGCAAATAAGATAAGGAAAAGCTAGCCTTGCCATGGTGGAGGACTTTTCAGCTATTTTGTAGAATTCAAGGGAGATGACTTCATGAACTTCTACTTCCTCTCCATTAACGATGCTTTGAATCATGATGGCCCGATCCACAGTAACTTCGGATCGGTTGCTAGTAGGGATGATGGAGCGTTGGATGAACTCCAACCATCCTCTAGCCACAGGCTTGAGGTCCACTCTTCTTAATTGAACCGGCTTGCCTTTGGAGTCTCTTTTCCATTGAGCTCCTTCCACACATATGTCCATAAGGACTTGATCCAATCTTTGATCAAAGTTGACCCTTCTAGTGTAAGGGCATGCATCTCCTTACATCATGGGCAAGTTGAATGCCAACCTCACATTTTCCGGACTGAAATCTAAGTATTTCCCCCGAACCATTGTAAGATAATTCTTTGGATTCGGGTTCACACTTTGATCATGGTTCCTAGTGATCCATGCATTGGCATAGAACTCTTGAACCATTAAGATTCTGACTTGTTGAATGGGGTTGGTCAGAACATCCCAACCTCTTCTTTGGATCTCATGTCGGATCTCCGGGTACTTATTTTTCTTGAGTTTGAAAGGGACCTCGGGGATCACCTTCTTCTTGGCCACAACTTCATAGAAGTGGTCTTGATGGGCTTTGGAGATGAATCTCTCCATCTCCTATGACTCGGAGGTGGAAGCTTTTGACTTCCCTTTCCCTTTTCTAGAGGTTTTTTCGGCCTTAGGTGCCATCAATGGTTATGAAAAAATAAAAAAAGATATGCTTTTACCACACCAAACTTAAAGTATTGCTCGCCCTCGAGCAAAAGAAGAAAGAATAGATGAAGAAGAAGAAGGTATGGAGGAGAGGAAGAGAGGGTTGTAGTTCGGCCAAGGAGGAGAAGAGAAGGTTGTGTTGTGTGAAAATGAAGAAGAATGGAGGGGTTTATATAGTGGAGGGAGAGGGGTTAAAGTTCGGCCATTTAGGGTGGGTTTGGGTGGGAAAGAGATTGGTGAATGATGTTTGGGGAAGAGTGTTTTTGGATTGTGTGAAGAAGAGAGAAGGTGAGTTGAGGTAGTGGGGATCCTGTGGGGTCCACAGATCCTGGGGTGATCCTGTGGGGTCCACAGATCCTGAGGTGTCAAGGGTTTATCATCCCTGCACCAATTAGGCATGTAAAATGCCCTCTTCATGCAATCCTGGCGTTCAACGCCAGATTGATGCTTGTTTCTGGTGTTAAATGCCAGCTTCATGCTTGTTTTGGGCGTTCAACGCCCATTTGCAGCATGTTTCTAGCGTTGAATGCCAGTTCCATGCTTGTTTCTGGCGTTCAGTGCCAGCTCTCCTCAGGGTGTATTTCTGGCGTTTAAATGCCAGGATGCTGCTTGTTTCTAGCGTTCAACGCCAGATCCATGCTCTGTTCTGGCGTTGAACGCTAGCCAGATGCTCCTTACTAGCATTTAAACGCCAGTAAGCCCTTCCTCTAGGGTGTGATTTTCTTCTACTGTTTTTGATTTTGCTTTTAATTTTAGTATTTATTTTGTGACTCCACATGATCATGAACCTAATAAAACATAAAGGAAAAATAAAATAAAAAATAAGATTAGATAAATAAAAATTGGGTTGCCTCCCAATAATCGCTTCTTTAATGTCAATAGCTTGACAGTGGGCTCTCATGGAGCCTCACAGGTGATCAGGTCAATGTTGTAGACTCCCAACACCAAACGTAGATTTCAGATGTGGGGATTCATCGCCAAACTTAGAGATTGGCTGTGGCCTCCCAACACCAAACTTAGAGTTTGATTGTGGGGGCTCTGTTTGACTCTGTACTGAGAGAAGCTTTTCATGCTTCCTCTCCATGGTTGCAGAGGAACACCCTTGGGTTTTAAACACAAGGTAGTCCCTATTCAATTGAAGGACTAATTCTCTTCTGTTAACATCTATCACAGCTCTTGCTATGGCTAGGAAAGGTCTTTCAAGGATGATGCATTCATCCTCCTCCTTCCTAGTGTCTAAGATTATGAAATCAGCAGGGATGTAAAGGCCTTCAACCGTCACTAACACGTCCTCTACCAATCCATAAGCTTGTCTGCCATTTGTAATGAGAATATGGCAGGCTGTACCTTAATTATCCCCAGCTTCTCCATTACAGAGAGTCGCATAAGATTTATGCCTGACCATAGGTCACACAGAGCTTTCTCAAAGGTCATGGTGCTGATCAGGGGAAAATTTGTCTCTCAACAAATCTCCATTCGGCAAGTGTACCGATTTGTCGTCAAGTAAAACCCACAATAGAGTGGGGTCGAATCCCACAGAGATTAACGGATTAAACAATCAATGGTTAATTGATTATCCTAGTTAGACGATTCAGATTTGGATGATGAGCAGTAGGAATTGTAAATTTACAGAAAAGTAAAGAAAGCAATAGAGTGCAGAGAAGTAAAATGGCAAGAAAAGTAAATGTAAGAACTAAAAATAAGATGAACATTGGGATCAAGAGATATTGCAATCCAACGGATCAAGTTCATTCTCATCTCTTCCTTAATCATTCATTGATTTCCTTGGCAATCTTAAGTGATCGAATTACAATTACTTGTAATTCAATCTCTCAAATCTTGATCAATAGCCAATTCCTTGGTCAATTGCTCATGAGAAGATATGAAGTATAGTCACTGATTATACCACATGCATTTCCCAAATCAAGTGTTGAGAGGGTTATAGCCACATACCCATCCACACCCAATTTGGTCCAGCATGAGAAAGCATTTCTAGCATGATCTCTTCATTCCTCTTTCAAGGTTCAGAAGAGATCCAAGTATGAATAGTTTCTTTTCCAAGATAACTACCCAATTGGATGAAGATCGAAAGCTTTCAAGTAAAATCAAGAGAAAAGATAGAAGAAGAAGAATAAGAACTACACTTAATCCATTGAATCACAATAGAGCTCTCTAACCCAATGAAAAGAGTTAGTTGGTCATTGCTCTAACAAAATAGAAAAGAAAGAAAGTGCATAAAAGTAGAGATGAAGATTAAAACTGAAATTGAAACTTCAAAATTCATAAAATGAAAACTACAAGAAAAGAAAGAAAAGTGTGTGAGGGGAGGGAGTCCGAAGACCCCTCCATTCCAGGATGCTTTCAATGTAAAGACTAAGGCCTTTATATAGGCTCTCCTAAATTACAAAATGAAATTAAAAGCAAATTACAATTAAATGAAAATTCCTATTCTAGATGCTTCTTGTGGTCCTGATTGGTTGACAATTGTGGGCTTGCTTGCTTGGGCTTTGAAGTGGACTTGAGAGAGAAGTGAGTCAAGTTGAGGTCCAGGTGCTAAAGTTAGTGCTAAAGTTAGCCACACTAACGCTATAAGTGTGGTGTTAGTGCTAAAGTTATTGTGGCTAATGTTGCACTTGCTGCCCAGTTGATGTTTTTGGGGCTTAAAAGATGCCTCTTGTTTGTGCTCCAATTTCATGCCCACTATAGAGTATTATATATCGTTGGAAAGCTCTGAATATCCGATTTCTAACGCAACTAGAATCACCTCAATTGGACCTCTGTAGCTCAAGTTATGCTCCTTTGACGTGGACATGGTCGCTGGCATGGTCGCCAACGTTAATGAAAATGTTGAGTCTCAATAACGCCAGCGATTTCCCATTTTTTAAGCTCAAACTTAGTGTCCACCCCATACTATTATATATTTTTGGAAAGCCCTGGATGTCTACTTTCCAATGCTCTTGGAAGCGCATCAGTTGGATCTCCACAACTCGAGTTATACTTCTTGGAAGGTGAAGAGGTCAGTTGGCTTTAATACAGGTTGATACCATGTTCATCATTGCACTTTCGGGGCTGGTTTTCTCCCCAAACTTTAGTGTCAACCATGTAGTGCCATATATGCTTGGAAAGCTCTGGAATCCTACTTTCCAATGCCACTGGAATTACCTCATTTGGAGCTTTGTGGCTCAAGTTATGCATGTTTGAAGAAGGCATGGTCAGGCTGCCAGGTGGGACTTTTGCCCACGTTAACTTCCACGTTAACTGAGTTAACGTGGGAGTTAACGTGGCTCATTGTGGCTTGTGTGGCTCCTTCCAATGTTAGTGACAATGTTGAGTGTCACTAATGTTAGCCATCACCTTCTTTCATCCACGTTAGCTTCCACGTTAACTAAGTTAACGTGGAAGTTAACGTGGCTTCCTTGGGGGTTGTGTGGTTGCTTTCAATGTTAGTGACAATGTTGGGTGTCACTAACGTTGTCGACCACCCTTGCCTCTTACGTTAGCTCCCACGTTAACCAAGTTAACGTGGGAGTTAACGTTGCATTTTGCACTTAGGCCAAAGTTAGTGACAATGTTGAATGTCACTAACGTTGGCTTCCCCTTCATTCCTCATTGTTAGCTTCCACGTTAACCAAGTTAACGGGGAAGTTAACGTGGCTCTTGGGGGTTGT
>NC_029773.3:37875202-37877395 GCF_000817695.3 Arachis duranensis | reverse complement strand
ACGTTAGTGATAATGTTAAGTGTCACTAACTTTGGCTCCATTTCCTTTCTTCAAAGTTAATGCCACTAACGTTCCAACTTTCCTTCCTTCCATGTTAGTGCCCACGTAGCCACTAACGTGGCTCTTCTCTGCTTCTTTTTGCCTGAAATCAAACAAACAGAGTGCATCAAAGTCTTGCTCTTAATCATGGGATCATGCAACATCCAATTTATCATATAATTCATGCAAAATCCTCATGAAATCATGTAAAGTGCACAATGTATACTTGAATCAAGAAGTAAGTGAAATTCTACCCAAAACTAGCTTATTTCCTAAGAAAATGCATGAAACTACCTTAAAAATAGTGAAGAAAAGGTCAGTGAAACTGGACAAAATGCCCTGGCATCACAACACCAAACTTAAAGCTTGCTTGTCCCTAAGCAAGTACTGGAACAAGAGAATGATGAATGGAATGCCAAGAGTAATGAGTCATTCTTGTGGAAGTCATGTCCCTGGTTTTATGGTGGTTTCATGCATAGCAACTTAAGTTCATTCCTGGCTTTCAGACCTTTATCATGTCCTAGAATACTCACTGTGACTGCATACCATGAGACTTTTATTAATTGATCCTTTTGTTGTCAATTCAGGGTTTATTTGTGTTCTTGGGCTAGGTGTTCTGTAAGGGGGCAACTCTTTAAAATAAGCTTTCAGCCAACACTCCCGAACCAGTTGGATCAAGGTGCTAGGTGTTGAAGCACCCCTAAGGACTTACTTGCTCAAGTCTCTCCCCCATACATACACACCACAAGCATATAGTTTATTTATTTTCTTTTCTTGAGACCTTGGTGTCCAGCACCTCTTTGGGTTACTAAATGCTCTGTAGTGAGGGTTACTCTTGATAGTGGACTTTCAGCTGAGAATCTCGAGTTAGTTAACCCAAGTTACCAAGTGATAAGGCACCCCAAAGAGCTTATTCATCCAAGTAGATCCCTCACACATGAGCACCACAGACACCTGCCTCAAGCTCAAAACCATTGGTGCCTAGCCTTATTGCTTATTCTTTTTCTTTGATTCTTCCACTTTCATTGTTCTTTCCCTTTCTCTTATTAGGATCTTGTTATTTAGCTAGTCTCATGGGGTGTGTTCAAAGCATATGATTCAGGACAGATAGTTGTCATTCCACCTTGTGGTTGAACCAACTTAGCTAACTTATGATCACACCACAACTCAGGAACTTACTCCATAGTATGAACTCTACTCTGGTCTTTTATAAAACATTCATTCTCTTTTCATTTGATTAAAAAGGGACAAGCATACAAGTAAGCAAGGTAAGAATGCATTAATGACATTCAGACTAGAAAACACAGCCTTAATCAATAAAAAGTTTAAAAGACAGATTTGACATGCTTATTCACAAGGAGAAAGCACACATACATACAAAGAAAATAGAAGACAATCATGCAAATTAAAGTGCTGGAAATAAGTAAGAGGAGAAAGGAACTTTACCACCTTGTATTTTATCTTCATTGTTGTTGCCCTTTTCCTCCTATTCTTTCCCTTCCCACACCAGATATAGAATTATTGCTTATACTCAAGCAACAATTAAAACAGTGGTGATGGGGTCCATGATGGATCATGAATGTCTTAGAATGAAGTATGAGTATGCATGTGTTTCAGCAAGCAAGGTTAAGGATAGAATAGAGACACAAGAGATACAAACAGAGACATTTTGATTGCATTAATAATTGGTGTTGGCATGGTACTTACATGAAAGTTAAGTGGCAACACCAAACTTAGTGTGCCACTATCAATTTAGAATGTTGCAAGTACCCAGTGAAGATTGAAAATCAAATTGTTGCATAGCAACACCAAACTTAGAATGCAATCATATGCTAAATTATTGAAAGTAAACTAAGCAAAGCAAGGAAATGTTACCTACGGTTGGGTTGCCTCCCAACAAGCGCTCTTTTAATGTTATTAGCTTGACATGTTGTTCATGAATTTCTTCCTCTTCTTCTAGTTTGTTAAGAGGAATGACCTCAAAAGAAAAGAGGAGCCAGTTAATGCCCCTTGTTTTGAGTGCCTCTCCCCAGCAAGCATTCTTTTGTTGTTAGCTTGTGTACACTTGCTTGTTGGGGTAGGGGTGGGATGGCTTTTGGTTGACCTTTTCTTCTTCATGGATATTGTCCTTCTTTTCTTGGTCACCATCCTCTT
>NC_029773.3:37865346-37875041 GCF_000817695.3 Arachis duranensis | reverse complement strand
TTCTGTTTCATTGGAGTGTGGGCTCCCTTGATTGACTTCCTCCCTTTCTTCTACATGATGTTGCATTGAGTCTTTTGGGAGTCAGTTTGCATGTTCCTTTGTCCCCACTAGTAACCTCTGTGGGTATGGAACCTTAGGCTTATATATTCTCACAACCTCCTCTTCCTTCATATGAATCTCACTTGGTATGGGTGCCTCTTTTTCTTGTTCTTCTGATTCCTCCCTTGGGTTTGCCATGGTACCACTGAGAGAATTGTGGGTAGTGATTTTCTTTGATAGATACCCAACTTGTGCTTCAAGCTTCTTAATGGCAACCCATCGGTTCTGCATAATGGTTTTTACTTCCTCTTGGAAAGTCCTTGTGTCCTTAGATTCTTCCAAGAGCATTGCCAGCAGGTTCTCTATCCTTGATAGCTTATCCTCTAGGGGAGGGTGTGCAGCTGGGGTGAAATTTGGAGGTTGAGGGTGGCTACTTTGTGAATGGAATTGGTTGTTTTGTGGTTTTATGTTCTGAGAGTGGTATGACTTTTGTGGGTAATGATATGGGTCTTGTGGACTGTGAGAAGAATTTTGTGTGTAATGGCATGAATTGTGTGAGTGGTGAGATGAATTATATGGATGTGGGAAGGAATTTTATGTTGAGGCATATCCAAGTGGTGAAGGGTTTTGATGCGAAAAGCTAGGAGGTGAGGTTGAATAATTAAAGGATGATGGCTCTTGATGAATGGGCTGTGAATAAGTGAAATTTCTTTGGTTTTGATCTTCCCAGGGACAGCTTGAGTAGTGATCAAAGTCATCAGAATATGGACTATTTTGTGTCTCTGGGAAGCACCCCATTTCATGTTCTTGATACTCCCATCCACCATGAGCATAGCAAAGTGAATCATTCTGTGGTGGTGGAGAGTTTCCCCTGAAATTTGATTGACCAAAGGATGATTTATACTCCATTTTTCTACAAAAAATTCTGTATCAACAACAATCACCAAGATAAAAGAGATTTGGAATTTCCCTTGTCACAGATGAGGAAATTCCCAGTGAGGCAATATCACAAACAGTTGGTTAGCAAAAGAAAATAAAGAAACAAAAGAAAGACAAAAATAAAAGAAAGGTGTCTAATCTAGTAAATCAATCAACCGGCAGTTTGTTAATCACAGTTAATCCTCGGCAATGGCGCCATAAACTTGATCGGGGGAAAATTTGTCTCTCAACAAATCTCCATTCGGCAAGTGTACCGATTTGTCGTCAAGTAAAACCCATAATAGAGTGGGGTTGAATCCCACAGAGATTAACGGATTAAGCAATCAATGGTTAATTGATTATCCTAGTTAGACAATTTGTGATCGAATTACAATTACTTGTAATTCAATCTCTCAAATCTTGATCAATAGCCAATTCCTTGGTCAATTGCTCATGAGAAGAGATGAAGCATGGTCACTGATTATACCACATTCATTTCCCAAATCAAGTGTTGGAAGGATTATAGTCACATATCCATCCACACCCAATTTGGTCCAGCATGAGAAAGCATTTCTAGCATGATCTCTTCATTCCTCTTCCAAGGTTCCGAAGAGATCCAAGTATGAATAGTTTCTTTTCCAAGATAACTACCCAATTGGATGAAGATCGAAAGCTCTCTAGTAAAATCAAGAGAAAAGAAAGAAGAAGAAGAAGAAGAACTACACTTAATCCATTAAATCACAATAGAGCTCTCTAACCCAATGAAAAGAGTTAGTTGGTCATTGCTCTAACAAAATAGAAAAGAAAGAAAGTGCATAAAAGTAGAGATGAAGATTAAAACTGAAATTGAAACTTCAAAATTCATAAAATGAAAACTACAAGAAAAGAAAGAAAAGTGTGTGAGGGGAGGGAGTCCGAAGACCCCTCCATTCCAGGACGCTTTCAATGTAAAGACTAAGGCCTTTATATAGGCTCTCCTAAATTAAAAATGAAATTAAAAGCAAATTACAATTAAATGAAAATTCCTATTCTAGATGCTTCTTGTGGTCTTGATTGGTTGACAATTGTGGGCTTGCTTGCTTGGGCTTTGAAGTGGATTTGAGGGAAAAGTGAGTCAAGTTGAGGTCCAGGTGCTAAAGTTAGTGCTAAAGTTAGCCACACTAACGCTACAAGTGTGGCGTTAGTGCTAAAGTTATTGTGGCTAACGTTGCACTTGCTGCCCAGTTGATTTTTTGGGGCTTAAAAGATGCCTCTTATTTGTGCTCCAATTTCATGCCCATTATAGAGTATTATATATCGTTGGAAAGCTCTGAATGTCATCTTTCTAACGCAACTAGAATCATCTCAATTGGACCTTTGTAGCTCAAGTTATGCTCCTTTGAAGTTGACATGGTCGCTGGCATGGTCGCCAACGTTAATGAAAATGTTGAGTCTCAATAACGCCAGCGATTTCCCATTTTTGAAGCTCAAACTTAGTGTCCACCCCATACTATTATATATTTTTGGAAAGCCCTGGATGTCTACTTTCCAATGCTATTAGAAGCGCATCATTTAGAGCTCAACAACTCGAGTTATACTTCTTGGAATGTGAAGAGGTCAGTTGGCTTTAATACAGGTTGATACCATATTCATCATTGCACATTCGGGGCAAATTTTCTCCCCCGACTTTATTGTCAACCATGTAGTGCTATATATGCATGGAAACCTCTGGAATTCTACTTTCCAAAGCCACTAGAATCACCTCATTTGGAGCTTTGTGGCTCAAGTTATGCATGTTTGAAGAAGGCATGGTCAGGCTGCCAGGTGGGACTTTTGCCCACGTTAACTTCCACGTTAACTGAGTTAACGTGGGAGTTAACGTGGCTCATTGTGGCTTGTGTGGCTCCTTCAAATGTTAGTGATAATGTTGAGTGTCACTAACATTGGCCATCACCTTCTTTCATCCACGTTAGCTTCCACGTTAACTAAGTTAACGTGGAAGTTAACGTGGCTTCCTTGGGGGTTGTGTGGTTGCTTTCAACGTTAGTGACAATGTTGGATGTCACTAACGTTGTCGACCACCCTTGCCTCTTACATTAGCTCCCATGTTAACCAAGTTAACGTGGGAGTTAACGTTGCATTTTGCACTTAGGCCAAAGTTAGTGACAATGTTGAATGTCACTAACGTTGGCTTCCCCTTCATTCCTCATTGTTAGCTTCCACGTTAACCAAGTTAACGGGGAAGTTAACGTGGCTCTTGGGGGTTGTGGTCCAACGTTAGTGATAATGTTAAGTGTCACTAACTTTGGCTCCATTTCCTTTCTTCAAATTTAATGCTACTAACGTTCCAACTTTCCTTCCTTCCACGTTAGTGCCTACGTAGCCACTAACGTGGCTCTTCTCTGCTTCTTTTTGCCTGAAATCAAACAAACAGAGTGCATCAAAGTCTTACTCTTAATCATGGGATCATGCAACATCCAATTTATCATATAATTCATGCAAAATCCTCATGAAATCATGTAAAGTGCACAATGTATACTTGAATCAAGAAGTAAGTGAAATTCTACCCAAAACTAGCTTATTTCCTAAGAAAATACATGAAACTACCTTAAAAACAGTGAAGAAAAGGTCAGTGAAACTGGCCAAAATGCCCTGGCATCAGCCGTTCGTAAAATGGTGCCTATGGTACAAGGTATTAAGAATTTGCCAGATCTTGTCTCTTTTGAGGTAAAGTTTGCTAAATCCATGTATCTAGTTCATTAATGAGCAAGGGAGGTTCGCCTTCCCAAGTCTTATTACCAAACAATTTGGCATTCAACTTCATTATGGCTCCTAGATATTCAGCAACTTGCTCTCTAGTTACATCTTCATCCTCTTCAGAGGAAGAATAGTTTTCAGAGCTCATGAATGAAAGAAGGAGGTTTAATGGAATCTCTATGGTCTCTATATGAGCCTCAGATTCCTTTAGATCCTCAATAGGAAACTCCTTCTTGCTTGAAAGACGTCCCATGAGGTCTTCCTCATTGGGATTCATGTCCTCTCCTTCCTCTCTAGGTTCGGCCATGTTGATTATGTCAATGGCCATGCACTCTCTTTTTGGATTCTCTTCAGTGTTGCTTGGGAGAGTACTAGGAGGAGTTTCAGTGATTTTCTTACTTAGCTGGCCCACTTGTGCCTCCAAATTTCTAATGGAGGACCTTGTTTCACTCATGAAACTTAAAGTGGCCTTAGACAGATCAGAGACTAAGTTTGCTAAGTTAGAGGTGCTCTGCTCAGAATTCTCTCTCTGTTGCTGAGAAGATGATGGATAAGGCTTGCTATTGCTGAGCCTATTTCTTCCACCATTATTAAAGCCTTATTGAGGCTTTTGTTGATCCTTCCATGAGAAATTTGGATGATTTCTCCATGATGAATTATAGGTGTTTCCATAAGGTTCACCCATGTAATTTACCTCTGCTATTGCAGGGTTCTCAGGATCATAAGCTTCTTCTTTAGAAGATGCTTCTTTAGTACTGTTGGATGCATTTTGCCATCCATTCAGACTTTGAGAAATCATGTTGACTTGTTGAGTCAACATTTTGTTCTGAGCCACTATGGCATTCAGAGCATCAATTTCAAGAACTCCCTTCTTTTGAGGCGTCCCATTATTCACGGAATTTCTCTTAGAAGTGTACATGAATTGGTTATTTGCAACCATGTTAATAAGTTCTTGAGCTTCTACAGGCGTTTTCTTTAGGTGAATGGATCCACTTGCAGAATGGTCCAATGACATCTTAGAAAACTCAGATAGACCATAATAGAATATATCCAGAATGGTCCACTCTGAAAGCATGTTAGAAGGACACCTTTTGGTCATCTGCTTGTATCTTTCCCAAGCTTCATAGAGGGATTCACCATCTTTTTGTTTGAAAGTCTGAACATCCACTCTAAGCTTGCTCAACTTTTGAGGAGGAAAGAACTTAGCCAGGAAGGCCGCGACCAGCTTATCCCAAGAGTCCAGGCTATCTTTAGGTTGTGAATCCAACCATATTCTAGCTCTGTCTCTTACAGCAAAGAGGAAAAGCATGAGCCTGTAGACTTCAGGATCTACTCCATTAGTCTTAATAGTCTCACATATCTGCAAGAACTCAGTTAAAAACTGGTAGGGATCTTCTGATGGAAGTCCATGGAAGTTGCAATTCTGTTGCAGTAGAGCAACTAGTTGAGGTTTCAGCTCAAAATTGTTTGCTCCAATGGTAGGGATTGAGATGCTTCTTCCATCAAATTTGGAAGTAGGTGTAGTATAGTCATCAAGCATCTTCCTTGCATTATTATTTTTGGCTTCCATCTCCTCTTCCTTTTCGAAAATTTCTCTAAGGTTGTCTATGGATTGTTGTAATTTAGCTTCTCTTAGTTTCCTCTTCAGAGTTCTTTTAGGTTCAGGATCTGCCTCAACAAGAAAATTCTTGTCCTTGCTCCTGCTCATATGAAAAAGAAGGGAACAAAAAATAATAATAGGGATCCTCTTTACCACAGTAGAGAGATTTCTTTATGTTAGTAGAAGAAGAAAGGAATAGAAGAAGGAAAAGGTAAGAATCCAAACACAAGGGTGAAGATAGGTTCAGATTCTAGAGATGAAGAGAAGTGTTAGTAAATAAATAAATAAATAGAAGAAAATGAGAGGGAGAGAATTCAAAAATTAATTTTGAAAAAGGGTTAGTGATTTTCGAAAATTAAAAGAAGAATTAAAATTAAAATTAAAATTAAAAACATTTAGTTAATTAAAAGAATTTTGAAAAAGAGGGAGGTAATTTTCGAAAATTAGAGAGAGGAAAGTAGTTAGGTGGTTTTAAAAAAGATAAGATATAGTTAAAACAAACAAAAAGTCAACTAGTTTGTTGAAAAAGATTTGAAATTTAATTTTGAAAAGATAAGAAGTTAGAAGATATTTTGAAATCAAATTTTTGAAAAAGATAAAATTTTGAAAAAGATATGATAGAAAATATATGATTAAAAAGATATGGTTGAAAAATATTTAATTTTTAAAATTAAAATTAATTATTTGACTAACAAGAAACTATAAGATATGATTCTAGAATTGGAAGATTGAACCTTTCTTAACAAGAAAGTAACAAACTTCAAATTTTTGAATCAATCACATTAATTGTTAGTAAAGTTTTCAAAATTTTGAAATAAAGATAAGAAAAAGATTTTGAAAATTTTAAAAATTTCGAAAAGAATAAAAAAATGAAAAAGATTTGATTTTTGAAAAAGATTTTGAAAAGATAAGATTTTTAAATTTGAAAATTTGACTTGACTTGTAAGAAATAGCTAATTTTTGAAAATTTTTGACTAAGTCAACTCAAATTTTCGAAATTTATGAGAGAAAAAAGGAAAAGATATTCTATTTTGATTTTCGAATTTTTAATGATGAGAGAGAAAAACAACAAAAATGACTCACAACATAAAAATTATGAATCAAAACACATGATGCATGCAAGAACACTATGAATGTCAAGATGAACACCAAGAACACTTTGAAGATCATGATGAACATCATGAACATATTTTTGAAAAAATTTTGATGCAAAGAAAACATGCAAGACACCAAAATTAGAAATCTTTCATTTTAGACACTATGAATGCAAAAATGCACATGAAAAATATCATACAACACAAAACAAGAAAATTTAAAGATCAAACAAGAAGACTTACCAAGAACAACTTGAAGATCATGAAGAACACTATGAATGGATTAATTTTCGAAAAATGCAAGAACAAGATGAATATGCAATTGACACCAAACTTAAAACATGACACAAGACTCAAACAAGAATCACAAAATATTTTTGGTTTTTATGATTTTATGATTTTTTTGTATTTTCTTTTATTTTTTTCCAAAAAACATATAGGAAAAAGAAAATAAGAATTTCAAGAATTTTTAAGAAGAATTCCAAGAATCTTTCAATGTTAGTCTAAAGCTCTGGTCTAGGAATTAGACATGGCTTAATATCCATCCAAGCTTCAACAGGGCATTACATGCATTGTAGTGATTAGTTGAAGCCTCAGTCCAAAAGAATTTAGACATGGCTTTATAGCCAGCCAGGCTTCAACATGTTTCATGAAACTCTAGAATCCATTCTTAAGAATTTTGAAAAATTTTCGAAAACAGGTGAGAAAAATTTTTTTGAAAGATTTTTGAAAAATTTTTGAAAACAAAAAGAAAATTACCTAATCTGAGCAACAAGATGAACCGTCAGTTGTCCAAACTCGAACAATCCTCGGCAACGGCGCCAAAAACTTGGTGCACAAAATTGTGATCTCTAATAATAGCATTCAACTTGGTATGTGCATCTACTAACTCAGCACTTTCTTCACAACTTCGCACAACTAACCAGCAAGTGCACTGGGTCGTCCAAGTAATAAACCTTACGTGAGTAAAGGTCGATCCCATGGAGATTGTTGGTATGAAGCAAGTTATGGTCATCTTGTAAATCTTACTTAGACTGATTCAAATGGTTATGGAGTTTTCGAATAATAATAATAAATAAACAGAAATTAAAGATAGAAATACTTATGTAAATCATTGGTGAGAATTTCAGATAAGTATATGGAGATGCTTTATCCCTGTTGAATCTCTGCTTTCCTACTGCCTTCCTTCAATCCTTCTTACTCATTTCCATGGTAAGCTGTATGTAGGGCATCACCGTTGTCAATGGCTACATCCCATCTTCTCAGTGAAAAAGGTCCAAATGCTCTGTCACAGCACGGCTAATCATCTGTCGGTTCTCGATCATGCTGGAATAGAATCCATTGATTCTTTTGCGTTTGTCATCACGCCCAACAATCGCGAGTTTGAAGCTCGTCACAGTCATTCAATCCCTGAATCCTACTCGGAATACCACAGACAAGGTTTAGACTTTCCGGATTCTCATGAATGCCGCCATCAATTTTAGCTTATACCACGAAGATTCTGATTAAGGAATCTAAGAGATATGCGTTTGGTCTAAAGTAAAACGGAAGTGGTTGTCAGTCACGCGTTCATAGGTGGGAATGATGATGAGTGTCACGGATCATCACATTCGTCATGGTGAAGTGCAATGAATATCTTAGAACAGGAATAAACTGAATTGAATAGAAAATAGTAGTAATTGCATTAAAACTCGAGGTCCAGCAGAGCTCCACACCCTTAATCTATCGTGTGTAGAAACTCCACCGTTGAAAATACATAAGTGATGGTGGTCCAAGCATGGCCGAATGTCCAGCCCCCATGAACGTGATCAATAGTCTCCTAAAATGAATAATAGATTAAAACTGAGACCAAAGATGTCTAATACAATAGTAAAATGTCCTATTTATACTAGACTAGCTATTAGGGTTTACAGAAAGAAGTAATTGATGCAGAAATCTACTTCTGGGGCCCACTTGGTGTGTACTTGGGCTGAGCTTGAGCTTTACACGTGCAGAGGCATCTTTTGGAGTTGAACACCAAGTTGTAACAAGTTTTTGGCGTTCAACTCTGGTTCGTGACGTGTTTCTGGCGTTTGACTCCAGAATGCAGCATGGAACTGGCGTTGAGCGCCAGTTTGCATCGTCTAATCTCGAATAAAGTATGGACTATTAAATATTGCTGGACAGCTCTGGATATCTACTTTCCAACTCCATTGAGCACTCACCATTTGGTGTTCTGTAGCTCCAGAAAATCCATGTCGAGTGCAGGGAGTTCAGATTCCAACAGCATCAGCAGTCCTTTGTCAGCCTTCTTATCAGATTTTTGCTCAGGTCCCTCAATTTCAGCCAGAAAATACCTGAAATTACAGAAAAACACACAAACTCATAGTAAAGTCCAGCATTGTGAATTTAGCATAAAAACTAATGAAAACATCCATAAAAGTAGCTAGATCCTACTAAAAACTATCTAAAAACAATGCCATAAAACGTATAAATTATCCGCTCATTAATCCTCTCCAGTTCACTATCAAAAGAGGTTGAAACCCCTCTTCTACCTGTCTTGCACTTAGCAAAACCATAGCAAACAGCAAGTTGAAACTCACAGTTAATGAAAATTGTGGTTAGAGCAATTAAACAAACAGTTAGTGAGGTTAGTGAATTAGTTGAGCTGAAAAGTAAATGAAAAATGAAAAATGACTGAGAATGTATAAGAAAATGACAGTAAACAACAAAAGAAAATTGCTCAATCTAGTTATCCTCTAATTTACTCATTGTCAATACAAAACCAATCCCCGGAAACGGCGCCATAAACTTGATAGCACGAAAACTTGTCTCTCAAAAAATTTCCTCCGGCAAGTGCATCGGATTATTGATGAGCGGATAATTTGTATGCTTTTTGGCATTGTTTTTAGTATGTTTTTAGTATAATCTAGTTAGTTTTTAGTATATTTTTATTAGTTTTTAGTTAAAATTCACTTTTCTGGACTTTACTATGAGTTTGTGTGTTTTTCTGTGATTTCAGGTATTTTCTGGCTGAAATTGAGGGTCCTGAGCAAAAATCTGATTCCGAGACCAAAAAGGACTGCAGATGCTGTTGGATTCTGACCTCCCTGCACTCGAAGCGGATTTTCTGGAGCTACAGAAGCCCAATTGGCGCGCTCTCAACGGCATTGGAAAGTAGACATCCTGGGCTTTCCAGCAATATATGATAGTCCATACTTTGCCCAAGATTTGATGGCCCAAACCGGCGTGGCAAATCTCCCTCAGAAATTCCAGCGTTAAACGCCGGAACTGGCATAAAATTTGGAGTTAAACGCCCAAACTGGCAT
>NC_029773.3:37862939-37863613 GCF_000817695.3 Arachis duranensis | reverse complement strand
TAACGGCATTGGAAAGTAGACATCATGGGCTTTCCAGCAATATATGATAGTCCATACTTTGCCCAAGATTTGATGGCCCAAACCGGCGTGGCAAATCTCCCTCAGAAATTCCAGCGTTAAACGCCGGAACTGGCATAAAACTTGGAGTTAAACGCCCAAACTAGCATGAAAGCTGGCGTTTAACTCCAGAAAAGGTCTCTACACGAAATTGCTTCATTGCTCAGCCAAAGCACACACCAAGTGGACCCAGAAGTGGATTTTTACGTCATTTACTCATTTCTGTACACCCTAGGCTACTAGTTTACTATTAATAGGATCTTTTGACATTGTATCAGTACCTCATGACACTTTACACGTTTTCTTTGTGTACTTTCCACGGCATGAGTCTCTAAACCCCATGGTTGGGGGTGAGGAGCTCTGCTGTGTCTTGATGGATTAAAGCAATTATTACTGTTTCTCATTCAATCATGCTTGCTTCCATTCTAAGATAATACTTGTTCTTAATCCGGATGAATGTGATGATCCGTGACGATCATCATCATTCTCAACTATGAACGCGTGCCTGACAACCACCTCCGTTCTACCTTAGATTAAGTAGTTATCTCTTGGGTTCTTTAACCGGAATCTTCGTGGTATAAGCTAGAATTGATGGCGGCATTCAAGAGAATCCAGAA
>NC_029773.3:37860929-37861400 GCF_000817695.3 Arachis duranensis | reverse complement strand
GAGGAAGACAATTGAAGAAGCTCAAGAGCTTATAGACACTGTTGCTAGAAACCAATATTTGTACTCTAGCAATGAGTTCTCTCTAAAAGAGGAAGCCATGGCAGTGGTCACTGACCCTAGTCCTCAAGAACAGATAACTGAGCTTAATCAACAATTGCTCCTGATGACAGAACAGTTAGCAGACTTTAAAGAGATGCTCCATGAAACTAAAGTTGCATTTAAAGAGATACTCCATGAAACTAAAGTTGCTAACAAGAACATAGAACTGCAGTTGAATCAAGCAAAACAGCAGATATCTAAACAGATAACAGAAGAGTGTCAAGCAGTTCAACTGAGGAGTGGGAAGACACTGAATAACATTGCTCAAAAGAGCAAAAAGCCAAACAAGAAACAATTGACAGAGGACAACCAAACCACTGTTCAAAATCCCTCTGAGGACAGTAAGAGCCCAGAGAGGAATGTCATTGGCGT
>NC_029773.3:37858806-37859440 GCF_000817695.3 Arachis duranensis | reverse complement strand
CCATACCAACTGGTGTATGGGAAGGCCTGTCATTTGCCTGTGGAGCTGGAACATAAAGCCTACTGGGCAACCAGATTCCTAAACATGGATGCACAGTTAGCTGGTGAAAAAGGACTGCTCCAGCTAAATGAGCTAGATGAGTTCAGACTCAATGCCTTTGAAAATGCAAAAATTTATAAGGAAAAGGCAAAGAAATGGCATGACAAGAAGTTGTCAACCAGAGTCTTTGAGCCAGGACAAAAAGTTCTGCTCTTCAACTCTAGGCTCAGACTGTTTCCAGGAAAACTCAAATCCCGGTGGAGGGGTCCGTATGTGATTACAGGAGCGTCACCATATGGATATGTTGAGCTTCAGGATATTGATTCTGACAAAAAGTTCATTGTTAATGGACAGAGAATCAAACATTATCTCGAAGGCAATTTTGAGCAAGAATGCTCAAAGCTGAGGCTTGATTAAAGCTCAGTAATAGTCCAGCTAATGACAATAAAGAAGCGCTTGCTGGGAGGCAACCCAGTCATTAGGAGGTTATATGAATTGTTCTTACAGAGGCAAATATCAAAAAATGAAGGAATTCACAGAGTTACAAAAGGATTCAGCTCAAAAAGCAGAGAAAAAGAACTTACTGGCGAAAAAA
>NC_029773.3:37808894-37854656 GCF_000817695.3 Arachis duranensis | reverse complement strand
CTTGCGTGTTTGAAGAAGAAGACAGTAGGAAAGCAGAGATTCAGAAGATGGAGCATCTCCAAACCTCAACCTATTCTCCATTACTGCAAAACAAGTAATCATTTCATGTTCTTTTGCTTTTCACAATCAATCCTGATAATTTCTGATATCCTGACTAAGATTTAAAAGATAACCATAGCTTGCTTCAAGCCGACAATCTCTGTGGGATCGACCCTTGCTCACGCAAGGTATTACTTGGACGACCCAGTACACTTGCTGGTTAGTTGTGCGGGATTGCAAAAGTGTGATTGCAATTTCGTGCACCAATTATCGTCAAGTAAAACTCACTATAAAGTGAGGTCAAATCCTACAGGGATTAATTGGTTGATCAACTTTAATTGGAGAATTGTTCTAGTTGAACGAAATCAGAATTTAATTGAGGATTGCAGAATTTAAATTGGTGGGAAACTTAAAGTGCAAAAAGTGTAAATAACTGAAGGTAAATGGCAGAATTTAAATGGCAGAACGGAAATTGCAGGTAATTGATGTGTGGAAAACGATCCAACACAAAACTCACCGACAAGTGTACCGGGTCGCATCAAGTAATAAAACTCACGGGAGTGAGGTCGATCCCACAGGGATTGAAGGATTGAGCAATTTTAGTTTAGTGGTTGATTTAGTCAAGCGAATCAAGTATTGGTTGAGTGGTTTATCATTAACAGAAACTAAATTGCTTGGAATGTAAAGAGAGAGGGGAGAATTGCAGTAAATTAAAGAGCAGGAAAGTAAAAGAAACTGAAGCTTAAATTGCAAGAAATTAAATAACTGAAACTTAAAGTGCAAGAAATGTAAATTGCAGTAACTTAAAGTACAAGAAATATAAATTGCTTGAATGGAAAAAGGGAGTTGAGGATTGGGAATTCAGAATTTAAGCAAGGGAAATTAAATTGCAACAATTAATAAAACAGAAGATGAATTGAAAGTAACTAGAATTCAAACAGGAAGAGAAATTAAATTGCAGCAGGGGTTCACAGAAGAACCAAAAGGAAATTAACAAGAAATTAAAGTCTAGATCTCAATTGCCTTCCCAGATCCAAGTTCACTAAGTAATTAACAAGAAATTAAAGAAGAAGCAGTAAAGGAAATGTGATTGAACTCAATTATGCAGAAGAGAAATTAAAGAGATCTTGAATGGAGATTGAGACAGGAATTCCTCAATTCTTTACACCCAAGACTCAAACAAGAAAAGTAAAAATGCTCAAGCAAGAACGAGGAAGAAGAGAGATCAATTCTCCTCCCCAATTCTCTGAAATCTCAATTCCTAGCTCTCAATGAAGTCTCCGAATTCAAAACTCCAAAGAAGGTTCAAAAGCTCAAAGTAAAGTAAAAATTCAAAACTCAAAAGAAAGGTCCTAATTACATCAAACTATCTCCTATTTATACACTTTCTATTCTTGGATCTTGGGATTTGGATGGGCTTTTGATTTGGTGAAGAAATGAATTAAATTAGATTTTTGATTCAATTTCCAGCCCATGAAGAATTAGTAGCCCAAAAAAATTTGCTTCCAGGAGGCTGCCCTGCCCTTGTGGAGGGCAGGGCAGGAAATTGTGTGTGCGGCCTTGTGCGTGCGTGTTTGGTGCGTGTGGTGCTGCAGGATGCTGCCCTGCCCTTGTGGAGGGCAGAGTTTTTTGGTGCGCCAGATTCTGCTGCCCGTGCGTGCTGATGCTGCCGAGAGTCCTTGGTGCGTGCCAATCTGGTGCGCTGGCTGTGCACCACAAAATGATGCCCTGCCCTCGCGGAGGGCAGGGCAATGTTTCCAAAAGTGGAGCTCTGCGTTCGAAACTCGATAGATGCACACGCTACTTCTTTTCCTTGGTTTTCTTGGCACCAAAGTAAGGCCTAGTTCCTTGCTTCTTCATGGTGCCGTGTTCGATCCTTGTGGAAAGAATTGGTAAGCTTTTTCCTTGAATTTATTCCTTTGATGAGCCCGATAATGCTCTTGAGGAGGGCAGGGCAGAGTTTTTGCTCTCCTTGATCCTTGGCATCAGTTTGTGCTCCGCCCTTGAGGAGGGCAGGGCAGTGTTGCTTCTCAAGCTTGTTTCATTATGTTGCCCTCCTGGAGGGCAATGTTTGCTTCCTCCCTTCCATGCGCCACACTCTTTTCTCCTTGGGCCACACTTTTTTAAGCCACGTTTTTCCTTTTTTTTCTTTCTTTCTTCACCTACAAGAAACCAAAACAACCACTCAAAGTATCTCTAAATTCACAAGGTTTATAATTCATTAAAAATCAATTAATTCTTGCTCAAACCTCATGATTTAGCATCAATTTAATGGTAGTTGCTTGATTTAAAGAAGTTATACATTTTCATTCCAAATCACTTACTTAAGATGCAAGAAAGTGCATAAAGACTAATAAAACAAGTGAAATTAGTTTGAAAAATGGGTATATGACGACTTGTCATCACAACACCAAACTTAAATCTTGCTTGTCCCCAAGCAAGCATCAAAATTAAGAGAAAATGAAATGAACAAGAATAGCAAACATATCCTTATTAGGCATATAGCAGAACTTGATTTATGGAGTTTTTATGTAGACAATGACAACCCAAGTTATTGTTTGCTGTTACATAATATACATCTTTCTTCAAAGGCTTACTAAACTTGTTGTTATAAGGTTTACTCTTTAATTACTCCCTTGCTAACTTTTCTTTTCTCATGTTGCTTAACAAGCTTATTATTCTTTTGGAGGCTTGGTGTCAAATGTTGCAGTAGTAGCCTTTGGCTTTATTTTTACTCAACATCTTTCCACCACAGACACATAGCTCACTATTTCCTTCTAGGATCATTGATGCCCAGCATCTCTTTGGATAACTAAATGTTCTGTATCTAAGTTTCTCTTTATTATGGACTTTCAATTGGCCATCCCAAATCAGTTGATCTAAGTGATGGGGTTTTAAAATACCCCTTAGAGTTTACTTGTCCAAGCATATCCTAGTACAAGAACACCACAGGCATGTGTCCTAAGGTCCAAGCTATTGGTGTCCAACCTTTATTCTTTGTTTTTCTTGCCACATTGCCTTTTTCTTCTTCCTTTTCTTTCTGTTTTATTTTTGTTCTCAAGGGCTTTTTCTTTATTGATAAGAACCTTTATAACAGCAAGCTAGCTCACACTTCAATGAAAATGATACTATGCAGCAATTATTTCATGAGTTATACATTTAATCAAACACATACACCACCATTAACTTCCATTCTAACTTATGCAACATTGGATGTTTACTTTTCAATTCAAACAATTCTCTTTTATTCAAGCATATGGGCAACAAAACAAAATTCAGCTAGGTGATGGATGACAAGCAAAATTCAGATTTAGCATTTCTCTAGCTATTTATTAAGTGACAAATAAAATAAAATAAAATAAAATGCACGAAGTAGAAGAGATAAACAATGGAGGCATATCATGTTTCAGACATGCATCTCCTTATTAAGGGTATGAAGGAAGAAGTATGAAAGAACTTTGCCACCTTCTAATGATTGTGGCTGCTGCTTGATTCTCCCTTTTTCTTCTTTCTCTTCCCTAGCTTGGAGTAGTCTCAGACTTCTTCACCAGGACATCTTCTATCCCAGACAGAATCTAAGAGCCCTGAGAGTCAAACTTCTTCCAATCTGTTAAGTGTTAACTCCGTATAATGATGAGATCTTGCTTTTTGCTTGGCTTCAAATTCAGGGCATTACTCAAATGGCTTGATCTGTGGATTGAGTGTTGGCAGATTGTGGGTCAAGTACTTCAACCTTGCTTGTATGTTTTCATCACTCTCCATTCTTTGCACATATCTAATTTCTTCCATGGTGTGATGAGTATTCTTCCATTGATACAGGTTGTGACTATATTCCCCTGCTTTAGCTTGACTAAAATACAGCTTATCATATGATTCTTTGAATTCTTTGTATTGCTCTTTTTGTCCTTCAAGAATCTGTGCTTGAAATTCTTGCTGCTGAGTCATCATTTGTTGTTGCCATCTCTCTTGCTTCTCCTCCATTTGACGCTGCCAAGCTTCTCGTTCTTCTTTGTCCTTCAAATATTGCTCCCTAAACTCTGGATGGGGCTCTAGATATTGCTATTGGCACCCCTGATTTTGGTCTTGTTGAGCTTGCATGAGTTGCTGAGATAGCTCTTCAATTGTTCTTTGTAGCTGGCTCATGTCTATGGCACCATGAGCTTGATTTCGTCCTTCCTCTCTTTGTGATCTCCTTTGTCTGGGAGTTACCACCCCCTCTTGATCATCTTCTTCATTCATTCCTTCCATACTTTTCTTGGTGATTCCTTTCCCCTTTTTCACCTTTTCTGTGTCCTAATCTTCAAAGATAACTCCAGCTTTGTTGCATAGCCTAAGGATGGTACTTGGATGTCCAAGACCACTTGATTTACTTGTGCTGTTAGCCATCTCTTGAATACTGTCGGCTATGAGTTGTGCGAGGTTGACTTCACCTCCATCTAAGATGCAGTATGTCAATAGTGCTCGTTTGATTGTGACCCAAGAAGAGTTTCCAGTAGGGAGGATAGACCTCCTTACTATCTCATACCATCCTTTGGCCACAGGAGTAAGATTTATTCTCCTCAAGTGGCTTGGAACTCCTTTTGAATCTCTTTCCCAGTCTGTATTTTCCACACATAACCCTTGCAAGATCTCATCAGGATTATTTTCCATCTGCAATCTGGTCTCATAACTAGGCTCTGCATAAGTTATGGTTCTCAACTTTAGAGCCCTAGTGATGGCTGCTGGACCGAAGTTCACTTCAACTCCTCTTACATAACTTGTGTAAGGAGCACTATCTTTGTTCTCTTTTACAGCATTTGCATAGAACTCCCTGATCATGACTGCACTGATGTCAACGAGAGGAGCACATAAGAGTTCCCACCTTCTTTCTTTAGTGATTTGCCTCATGATGGGGTATTCCCCGTCCTTCAACTCAAGGCCCTTCTCATAGATAACATTCTTTGTCTTCATGAATCTATGATATCTTCCTTCATGGAACTGGGACCTAAATTTTCTTGTGTCAAATGATGAAGGCTCGGTCATCATTGGTTCCTTTCCTGGCCTTCTTTTTGAACTTGAGGAGGCCATCAGATTTGAAGTGAAAAGGAGGGAAAAATAGAAATAAGAGAGGAATGTGTTGTGTTTGGGATGATGCTCAGTTTTGTTGTGCAAGAGAAAGGAATTGTTGGCTTTAGTTTCGGGAATAGAGGAGATTATGGTTTACAAGTGAAAGTGGTTTGTATGAATGTGTAAGCCATTTAGTGCTAACGGCTATTTATAGGCAAATTCTTCAAACTTTCTAACAAAACCATAATGAATGAGGAAGGAGTTCATTGGTGCTCATGAAGGGTTGAGATTGAGTTGATCATACAAAAGGTTCATGGATTGAACGGTCTGCATGCCTTGTTGAGACTTTGATGAGGATTCTCTTCTCATTGGTTGCATGCATTTAGGTGTTCAATGATGCATGCATGCAAATTCTGCTTCCCAAGGAGCGCATTTCTCTAGGCACATGTGACCATTCCTCACTTAGCTTGTCCTAGCCGTGGCCCCTCCTTGCATTTGTCACAATCTCTTCCTCCTAAAAAAACCATAACAGCTAGCCTTAGAACATTAATATAGACGTTGGCAAGTGATTTACAATAAAGAAGAAGGTTGTTTTGTTTTGTTTATTATTATTATTTTTCTTTTCTCTTTTTTTTTTAGTGATCAATTGTGTCCCTTAATTAGAGATGCTAGAAGTTGGTGAACACCAAACTTATCTCTTATTGAGGGGATGGCTTAGCAACGTAAACCATTCTTCACAATTGATGTATTTTATATTTCAAAAAAAAATTATGATGCATGATCCATTTCTGTATGGTTTTGATTCCATGAATAGGAAATGATCTGCTGAACAGTGTTATATATGCAGACACCAAACTTAGTGTTTGGTCATATGCTTCATCAAAATGATTTTTCATATGTTCTAAGAATAGCCCCCTTTCTTTTGAAAAGCAAATATTGGGTGTGCCTTAAGGTACACCAAACTTAGAAGTCTGACTTATGCTCTAAAACAATGTATGCATTTATCAAATATGAAAGTTCAAAATCATGCGCAGGTAATCATAGCTTATTGGATAAAAGAAAAGACAGAAATCTTAAATCATGGGTTGCCTCCCATGAAGCGCTCTTTTATTGTCACTAGCTTGACATTGAACTCCCTTTAGGGTGGGTGATGCTGGTGGTGTCTCAATTTGTCCCCTCTCACTGTAAGCTTTCTCTGTGTGCCTTGATGCTCAATTTCAATGTGCTCAAGAGAGAGTACTTGGTTGACAGTGTAATGATCTTCTGTTCCCAGCTGTTGATATACTAGTTGCACCTTGTCACCTTTGGAAAATCCTTCAGTTGGGATTTTCTTATTCTTCCACCCTTTGTAAGCCTTCTTCTTGTTCTTCATCTTTTTCTTTCTTGTTGATCTTTCTCCCTTGACAGTGACTTGAGTTTTGATACCTTCCTGTTTGTTTATTATCTCGACTTCTTTTTGAATTCCTTTTCCTTCTTGCACCTGCTCATTTTTCTGTTCTACTGCATTATTGGTTGCTTACTTTGAAAGAGAGTCACTACTTGTCTTGCTTGTTTCTTCATTACTTTGTGATTCTGGAAAGACTTTCAGGGTGATACTTTCTTCATGCATCCTGAGGGTTAGCTCTCCCTGCTCTATATCTACAATGGCTCTTGCAGTGGCCAAAAATGGTCGACCAAGTATTATGGAGTCATTCTCATTCTCTGTTGAATCTAAGATCACAAAGTCTGCAGGAAAGATGAACTTGTCAACCTTAACTAAAAGGTTTTCAATCAACCCTTTAGGATACACCACTGATTGATCCACCAACTCCAAGGACATCTGTATTGGTTTCACTTCTCCTATGCCAAGCTTTTTCACTAAAGAAGATGGAATTAGATTTATACTTGCTCCTAAATCGCACATCCCCTTGTTGATACATAGGCTTCCAATAGTGCAAGGCAGGAAGAAACCTCCAGGATCTTCAAGCTTGGGAAGAAGTCCTTTTCTGATTAATGCACTGCATTCTTCACTGAGCATTACAGTCTCCTTCTCATTCCAACTTCTTTTCTTATTGATGAGCTCCTTTAAGAACTTGGCATACAGAGGCATTTGCTCCAATGCCTCAGCCAAAGGTATATTGATTTCCAGCTTCTTGAAAGTCTCTAGGAATTTAGAAAAGTGTTGGTCCTTAGTCTCTTTGTGGAATCTTTGGGGATAAGGCAGTGGAGGTGTCAAGCTTATCTCCACTTGATGTTGTCTTAGATTTGGTTCTTCCATGATCTGCTTTCCCTTCTTCAAATTTTGTGGTCTATTTTCTTTTTCTTGAGGTTGATTCTGAGGGTGGTTGCTTGCTGTTGCATCTTTATCATTGGTTGTCTCTTTTTCAACTTATTTCTTGTCACTTTCCTTGGGTTTCTTAGTGGCTTCTTCATCTTTCAGCAGGATTTTTCCACTCCTTAACTGTATTGCCTTGCACTCCTCTTTTGGATTAGGAATGGTGTCACTTGGTAGTGAGCTTGATGGTTTTTCAACAGAAATCTGCTTGGAGATTTGTCCAACTGCCTTTCTAGGTTCTTCATGGAGGCTTCTTGGTTCTTTGTTGTCAATTCTTGGTTCTTCATCATCTTCTCCATGAGCATCTCTAGATTAGTAATCCTCTGAGAGACTTGTGAGATTGGTTGGTTTTGGGGTGTTGATGGATGATGGTGGGTGTTTTGGTTAGTTGGGTGGTTATTGGGTGGATAATGGTTAGAATTGGGATAAGTGTTTTGTGGTTTTCTGTATATGCTTTGGTTAGTGTTTGGATGGTTGTTGTGGTTTGTGTTTTTCCAATTTTTTTGAGTTGAGTTCCTTTGCCATGGCTGCTGAATTTGATTGTGGTTGTCTCCCCATCTGAGGTTGGGATGATTTTTCCAAGAGGGGTTGTAAGTATCACCATAGACTTCATTTGTTCCAGGATTTTGGTTGTGCATGTATTGGACTTGCTCTTGCTGTTGCTCCTCTTGAATTTCTTCATTTTGCCCTCAAGTAGTTAATGGTTGGCTTGTGTTGACTGCTGCAACTTGGAGACTATCAATCCTTTTGGCCATTTGCTCAAACTGTTGTTGAATTTGCTGTTGCATCATTTTGTTCTGAGCTAAGATTGAATCCACTCCTTCCAACTCCATTACTCCTCTTCTTTGTGATGGTTGGCGTTGCCTTTGGTGAGCAAAGAAATATTGGTTGTTGGCCACCATATCAATGAGATTTTGAGCTTCCTCTGTAGTTTTCATGAGTTGTAATGAGCCTCCGGCTGAATGATCAAGTGCTTCTTGAGCCTTCAGAGTAAGTCCCTCATAGAAGTTCTGTAGCTTGTCCCACTCAGTGAACATCTCTGGTGGACATTTCCTCAGCAGTGCCTTATATCTTTCCCATGCTTCATATAAATTTTCAGCCTCCATTTGAGTGAATGTCTGCACCTCAGTCTTCAATCTTATGATCCTTTGAGGGGGATAAAATTTGGCAAGAAACTTACTCACCAAGTCATCCCAAGTGTTGATGCTCTCCTTTGGAAATGTTTCTAGCCATTGAGTGGCTTTGTCCCTGAGAGAGAATGGAAAGAGCAGTAACTTGTAGCTGTCAGGAGGCACACCATTGGTTTTGACAGTGTCACAAATCCTCAAGAAGGTAGATAAGTGTTGATTTGGGTCTTCCAATGGCCCTCCTCCAAAAGAGCAGTTGTTTTGGACCAAAGTGATGAGTTGTGGCTTTAGTTCAAAGTTGTTTGCATTGACATTAGGAGTGAGAATGCTACTCCCGCAGTGTCTAGCATTTGCAAATGTGTAGGAAGCCAGTACTCTTCTTTGTTGTGGGTTATTGTTGGCTCCTCCTTCTGGTTGATTGGGATTTGATGGATCTCCTTCCATCTCTTGGAATTCCTCCTCAGATTCTTCCTCTCCAATAACGTTCTTCCCTCTTTCATTTCTTCTTATTCTTCGAAGAGTTCTTTGGTCAATTTTAGAGAGAATAGGGGAAGCTCTTCCTGTACCTGACATACAATCACACAATAAGAAACACACAGATCCAGAAAACCAGTGAAACTTCAATCTATTGCTAGAATGAAGTTTTAGTTAGTGTAAGCAAAAATTCAAACAGTTAGTGTGTTAGTAAAACTTAAAGAAACAGAAAAGAAAAAGTGCTTGATCTAGACCTCCACTTCACTTAATCATTGTCAATCTATTTCAATCCCCGGCAACGGCACCAAAAACTTGATGTGTGGAAAACGATCCAACACAAAACTCACTGGCAAGTGTACCGGGTCGCATCAAGTAATAAAACTCACGGGAGTGAGGTCGATCCCACAGGGATTGAAGGATTGAGCAATTTTAGTTTAGTGGTTGATTTAGTCAAGCGAATCAAGTATTGGTTGAGTGATTTTGTATCCAACAGTAAGTAAATAGCAGAGTGGTTTATCATTAACAGAAACTAAATTGCTTGGAATGTAAAGAGAGACAGGAGAATTGCAGTAAATTAAAGAGCAGGAAAGTAAAAGAAACTGAAGCTTAAATTGCAAGAAATTAAATAACTGAAACTTAAAGTGCAAGAAATGTAAATTGCAGTAACTTAAAGTGCAAGAAATATAAATTGCTTGAATGGAAAAAGGGAGTTGAGGATTGGGAATTTAGAATTTAAGCAAGGGAAATTAAATTGCAACAATTAATAAAACAGAAGATGAATCGAAAGTAACTAGAATTCAAATAGGAAGAGAAATTAAATTGCAGCAGGGATTCACAGAAGAACCAAAAGGGGAAATGGGATCTCAGGACTCCAGAGACTAGATAGCAAAGTCTAGATCTCAATTGCCTTCCCAAATCCAAGTTCACTAAGCAATTAACAAGAAATTAAAGAAGAAACAGTAAAGGAAATGTGATTGAACTCAATTATGCAGAAGAGAAATTAAAGAGATCTTGAATGGAGATTGAGACAGAAATTCCTCAATTCTTCACACCCAAGACTCAAACAAGAAAAGTAAAAATGCTCAAGCAAGAACGAGGAAGAAGAGAGATCAATTCTCCTCCCCAATTCTCTGAAATCTCAATTCCTAGCTCTCAATGAAGTCTCCGAATTCAAAACTCCAAAGAAGGTTCAAAAGCTCAAAGTAAAGTAAAAATTCAAAACTCAAAAGAAAGGTCCTAATTACATCAAACTATCTCCTATTTCTATTCTTGGATTTTGGCATTTGGATGGGCTTTTGATTTGGTGAAGAAATGAATTAAATTGGATTTTTAATCCAATTTTTAGCTCAAGAAAATTTGCTTCCAGGAGGCTGCCCTGCCCTTGTGGAGGGCAGGGCAGGAAATTGTGTGTGCGGCCTTGTGCGTGCGTGTTTGGTGCGTGTGGTGCTGCAGGATGCTGCCCTGCCCTTGTGGAAGGCAGGGCAGAGTTTTTTGGTGCGCCAGATTCTGCTGTCCGTGCGTGCTGATGCTACTGAGAGTCCTTGGTGCGTGCCAATCTGGTGCACTGGCTGTGCACCACAAAATGCTGCCCTGCCCTCGCGTAGGGCAGGGCAATGTTTCCAAAAGTGGAGCTCCGCGTTCGAAACTCGGTAGATGCACACGCTACTTCTTTTTCTTGGTTTTCTTGGCACCAAAGTAAGGCCTAGTTCCTTGCTTCCTCATGGTGCCGTGTTCTATCCTTGTGGCAAGCATTGGTAAGCTTTTTCCTTGAATTTATTCCTTTGATGAGCCCGATCTTGCTCTTGAGGAGGGCAGGACAGAGTTTTTGCTCTCCTTGATCCTTGGCATCAGTTTGTGCTCCGCCCTTGAGGAGGGCAGGGCAGTGTTGCTTCTCAAGCTTGTTTCATTATGTTGCCCTCCTAGAGGGCAGTGTGCCCTTGTGGAGGGCAATGTTTGCTTCCTCCCTTCCATGCGCCATACTCTTTTCTCCTTGGGCCACGCTTTCTTAAGCCACGTTTTTCCTGTTTTTCTTTCTTTCTTCACCTACAAGAAACCAAAACAACCACTCAAAGTATCTCTAAATTCACCAGGTTTATAATTCATTAAAAATCAATTAATTCTTGCTCAAACCTCATGATTTAGCATCAATTTAATGGTAGTTGCTTGATTTAAAGAAGTTATGCATTTTCATTCCAAATCACTTACTTAGGATGCAAGAAAGTGCATAAAGACTAATAAAACAAGTGAAATTAGTTTGAAAAATGGGTATATGATGACTTGTCATCAGTAATTAAAGTGAAGAAGCCTAAATTGCAAGAAATTAAAAAGGAATGGGGTTGTTGAGCATCAAAGTAAATTGCAGAATTAAAAGAATGGGTGAGATCAGAATTGGGGAAGCTCATTGGGGTCAAGAGAAGTTATAATCCTCCGGATCAAGTTCATTTTTATCTCTTCCTCAATTAATGCATTCATTGATCTCCTTGGCAATCTTAAGTAATTGGATCCCAATTCTTTTGCAATCCAATCTCTCTAAACTTGGACAATTGCCCAATTCCTTGATCTAATTGCTCATGAGAAGAGATGAAGTATGGTCACTGATTATATCACATGTATTTCCAAATCAAAGTATTGGTAGGATTAAATGTCACAATATCCATCCAAACCCCAATCCGGTCCAACATGAGAAACCATTTCCAGCATGATCTCCTCATTCCTTTTCCAAGGTTCAGAGGAGATGGATAGCTTCTCTTCCAAGATAACTACCCAATTGGATTAAGATTGAAAGCTTTCTAGCAAAATTAAGAGAAAAGAAAGAAGAAGAAGAATGAAAACTAGTATTGATCTAATGAATTATAACAGAGCTCCCTAACCCAATGAAGTGGGTTTAGTTGTTCATAGCTCTCTGAATCGAAATTGAAAATCAAAAGTGTATTGCAGTAAATTGAAATTACATAGAAAAGAAAATTCTGCAGAGTTACAGTACTCTAATTATGAAAACAAAAAGTGCCAAAAAAGTCTTCTAAAGTCATTTCTAACTTAAACTCTAAGCTATTTATACACTTTCTTCAATTGGCCTTCAAGTCTTTGGATTGGGCTTTTAGCCCTTGTTGAAGTAGATTCAATTGGCTTCCACTGCTGTTGAGGAGAGAGAGGCGCTCAATTGTGCAGTTCTGATATCAACATTAGGGTCAATGTTTTTCTGCAAACGTTGGGTCAAACGTTCTCTAAGGATAAATGGATTTTGGGCATTCTGAGCAATGTTTGACTCAACGTTGGGGTAATAACATTCGCTTGTCCACGCATACGCGTGGATGGTAAATTTCACCACTTCACGCATTTGCGCTGCCTATGCATGTGCGAGTTGGGAACAAAATGCACATCCACGCGTACGCGTTATTGACGCGTGCGCGTGGATGCAAATTCCCCAATTCCGATTTTTGAAAAGATATCGAAAATGTTGGACTCAGAATTTGATTAGAAACGTTCCCTCCAACGTTGGCTTACCCACGTGTGCGCGTCACCTATGCATGCGCGTGGATTGCCAAAGTTCACACTCACGCGTACGCGTGGCATACGCGTGCGCGTCAATATGATTTTTCAAACTCAAGAATTGAATCTCATATCGCGAATGTTGGTCTTAGCATTGGTCTGGAAACGTTCCCTCCAACGTTGGCCTATCCACGCGTGTGCGTCACCTACGCGTACGCGTGAATTGTGTTTTTCAATTTTCAGAAGACACAATATTGGGGGTTGTGTTGGTGCACCAACGTTCCCTCCAACGTTCGCACCAGAACTCAGCTTTTGCTTGCCCTTCCTCTTAACGTTTGAGGCAATGTTGGTGGTCCAACTTTGGCCACCAACGATGCTTCCTCTTCTTCTTTCCATGGGCATTCCTCAATTTCTCTTCATGCCTTTCTTCACCTATCATCAACCAATATATGCATCAATGCCTTGCTATGATCACAAGAGATTGCATCATTCTTAGCATACAAGTAATTATAGCATAAATCTCATGAAAAAGCATCAAATTAACCATGTTTGAATGAATCAAGGTATGCATGTGATGAGCGGATAACTTATACACTTTTTGGCATTGTTTTTAGGTAGTTTTCAATAGGATCTAGCTACTTTTAGGGATGTTTTCATTAGTTTTTATGCTAAATTCACATTTCTGGACTTTACTATGAGTTTGTGTGTTTTCTGTGATTTCAGGTATTTTCTGGCTGAAATTGAGGGATATGAGCAAAAATCTGATTCAGGCTGACAAAGGACTGCTGATGCTATTGGATTCTGACCTCTCTACACTCGAAATGGATTTTATGGAGCTACAGAACTTCAAATGGCACGCTCTTAAGGGCGTTGGAAAGTAGACATCCAGAGCTTTCTAGTAATATATAATAGTTCATACTTCATTCGAGTTTAGACGACGCAAACTGGCATTCAACTCCAGTTCCATGCTGCATTCTGGAGTAAACCGCCTGAAACACGTCACGAACCAGAGTTAAACGCCAAAAACACGTTACAACTTGGCGTTTAACTCCAAGATAAGCCTCTGCACGTGTAAAGCTCAAGCTCAGCCCAAGCACACACCAAAGTGGCCCCTGAAAGTGGATTTCTTCACTTAGACTTATTTCTGTAAATCCTAGTAACTAATTTAGTTTAAATAGGACTTTTTACTATTGTATTTTCATCTTTGGATGTCTGGTCCTTAGGCTAGGTCCTTTTCTCTATTTTTGAATTCATATGCCATTTGTGGAGGCTGGCCATTCGGCCATGCCTGGACCATTATCACTTATGTATTTTCAACGGTGGAGTTTCTACACACCATAGATTAAGGTGTGGAGCTCTGCTGTACCTCGAGTATTAATGCAACTACTACTATTTTCTATTCAATTAAGCTTATTCTTGTTCTAAGATATCACTCGTACTTCAGCCTGATGGATGTGATGATCCGTGACACTCATCATAATCCGTCCTTATGAACGCATGCCTGACAACCACCTCCGTTCTACAAGCGAGAGTTAGAGTGTATATCTCTTGGATTCTTGATGCACGACGCATGGTTGCTCTCGCCTGACAACTGAGCCTTCCATTCCGTGATATCAGAGTGTTCGTGGTATAAGCTAGAATCCATTGGCAGCATTATTGAGAATCTGGAAAGTCTAAACCTTGTCTATGGTATTCCGAGTAGGATTCAGGAATTGAATGACTGTGATGAGCTTCAAACTCGCGAGTGTTGGGCATAGTGACAGACGCAAAAGAATCACTGGATTCTATTCCGACATGATTGAGAACCGACAGATGATTAGCCGTGCTGTAACAAGCATTTGGACCATTTTCACTGAGAAGATGGGAAGTAGCCATTGACAACGGTGATGCCCTACATATAGCTTGCCATGGGAAGGAGTATGAAGGATTGGATGAAAGCAGTAGGAAAGCAGAGATTCAGAAGGGACAAAGCTTCTCCATACACTTATCTGAAATTCCCTACAATGAATTACATAAGTATCTCTATCTTTATTTTATGCTTTATTTATCTTTATATTTTTGAAAACAATTATAATCATTTGAATCCGCCTAACTGAGATTTACAAGATGACCATAGCTTGCTTCATACCAACAATCTCCATGGGATCGACCCTTACTCACGGAAGGTATTACTTGGACGACCCAGTGCACTTGCTGGTTAGTTGTGCGAAATTGTGACAAAGTGTGATTCACGTTTGAGATTACCAAGTCTATTGGCGCCATTGTTGATGATCACAATTTCATGCACCAAGTTTTTGGCGCCGTTGCCGGTGATTGTTCGAGTTTGGACAACTGACGGTTCATCTTGTTGCTTAGATTAGGTAATTTTCTTTTCAAAAAGTTTTCAAAAATTTTTCAAAAAAAATTTTTCTTTATTTTCATTTTTCAAAAAAAAATAATTTTCGAAAAAAATACAAAAATTCAAAAAAAATTAATAAAATAAAAAAACCAAAAATATTTTGTGTTTCTTGTTTAAGTCTAGAGTCAAATTTTAAGTTTGGTGTCAATTGCATGTTTTTAAAAATTTATGCATTTTTTGAAAATTCATGCATGTGTTCTTCATGATCTTCAAGTTGTTCTTGATAAGTCTTCTTGTTTGATCTTTGCATTTTCTTGTTTTGTGTCTTTTGTTGTTTTTCATGCGCATTTTTGCATTCATAGTGTCTAAGCATTAAAAGTGTCTATGTTTGGTGTCTTGCATGTTCTTCTTTTCTTGAAAATTTTTCAAAAATAAGTCTTGATGTTCATCTTGATCTTCAAAGTGTTCTTGGTGTTCATCTTGACATTCATAGTGTTCTTGCATGCATCATGTGTTTTGATTCATAATTTTCATGTTGTGAGTCATTTTTGTGTTTTTCTCTCTCATAAAAAAATTCAAAAAAATATCTTTTCCTTATTTTTCTCATAATTTTCGAAATCTTTGGGGTTGGCTTAATCAAAAATTTTCAAAAATAAGTTGTTTCTTATTAGTCAAGTCAAGATTTCAATTTTAAAAATCTTATCTTTTCAAAATTTTTTCAAAAATCAAATCTTTTTCATTTTTCTTTAATAATTTCGAAAAATTTTTTTAAAATTGATTTTCAAAATCTTTTTCTTATATTTATTTCATGATTTTCAAAAACTTTACTAACAATTAGTGTGATTGATTTAAAAATTTGAAGTTTGTTACTTTCTTGTTAAGAAAGGTTCAATCTTTAAATTCTAGAATCATATCTTTTTGTTTCTTGTTAGTCAAGTAATCAATTTTAATTTTAAAAAATCAAATCTTTTTCAACCATATCTTTTCAATCATATCTTTTCAAAAATTTGATTTCAAAATAAATTTTCTAACTTCTTATCTTTTCAAAATTGGTTTTCAAATCTTTTTCAACTAACTAATTGACTTTTTGTTTGTTTCTTATCTTTTTCAAAACCACCTAACTACTTTTCTCTCTCTAATTTTCGAAAATCATCTCATTTTTTTCAAAATTCCTTTTATTTAACTAATTGTTTTAATTTTAATTTTACTTCTTCTCTTAATTTTCGAAAATCATTAACCCTTTTTCAAAAACAATTTTCGAAATTCTCTCCCTCTCATCTTCTTCTATTTATTAATTTAATTGCTAACATTTCTCTTCACCTCAAAAATTTGAAACCTCTCTTCTCTTCTATGTTCAAATTTTTCTTCCCCTTCTTTTATTATTTTCTTCTTCTACTAACATAAAGGAATCTCTATACTGTGACATAGAGGATTCCTCTTCCTTTCCTATTCTCTTTTTTTTCATATGGACAGGAGCAAGGACAAGGACATTCTTGTTGAAGCAGATCCTGAACCTGAAAGGACTCTGAATAAGAAGCAAAGAGAAGCTAAAGCACAATCTAGAGAAAACCTTACGGAGAATCTCAAAAAAGAGAGAGACATGGCCGAACCCAATAACAATGGTGGAGGCGCAAGGAGGATGCTTGGTGACTATATTACACCTACTTTCAAATTTGATGGAAGAAGCAACTCAATCCCTGCCATTAGAGCAAACAATTTTGAGCTGAAGCCTCAACTAGTTGCTCTAATGCAACAGAACTGCAAGTTTCATGGACTTCCATAAGAAGATCCCTATTAGTTTTTAACTGAGTTCTTGCAGATCTGTGAGACTGTTAAGACTAATGGAGTAGATCCTGAAGTCTACAGGCTCATGCTTTTCCCTTTTACTGTAAGAGACAGAGCTAGAACATGGTTGGACTCACAACCTAAAGATAGCCTGGACTCCTGGGATAAGCTGGTCGCGGCCTTCCTGGCTAAGTTCTTTCCTCCTCAAAAGTTGAGCAAGCTTAGAGTGGATGTTCAGACTTTGAAACAAAATGATGGTGAATCCCTCTATGAAGCTTGGGAAAGATACAAGCAGATGACCAAAAGGTGTCCTTCTGACATGCTTTCAGAGTGGACCATTTTGGATATATTCTATTATGGTCTATCTGAGTTCTCTAAGATGTCATTGGACCATTCTGCAGGTGGATCCATTCACCTAAAGAAAATGCTTGCAGAAGCTCAAGAACTCATTGACATGGTTGCAAATAACCAATTCATGTACACTTCTGAAAGGAATCCTGTGAGTAATGGGACGCCTCAAAAGAAGGGAGTTCTTGAAATTGATGCTCTGAATGCCATATTGGCTCAGAACAAAATGCTGACTCAGCAAGTCAACATGATTTCTCAGAGTCTGAATGGATGGCAAAATGCATCCAACAGTACTAAAGAGACATCTTCTGAAGAAGAAGTTTATGATCCTGAGAACCCTGCAATGGCAGAGGTGAATTGCATGGGTGAACCTTATGGAAACACCTATAATTCCTCATGGAGAAATCATTCAAATTTCTCATGGAAAGATCAACAAAAGCCTCAACAAGGCTTTAATAATGGTGGAAGAAACAGGTTTAGCAATAGCGAGCCTTTTCCATCATCTTCTCAGCAACAGATAGAGAATTCTGAGCAAAGCTCCTCTAGCTTAGCAAACATAGTCTCTGATCTATCTAAGGCCACTTTAAATTTCATGAATGAAACTGGGTCCTCCATTAGAAATTTGGAGGCACAAGTGGGCCAGCTGAGTAAGAAAATAACTAAAACTCCTCCAAGTACTCTCCCAAGCAATACAGAAGAGAATCCAAAAAGAGAGTGCAAGGCCATTAATATTGTCAATATGGCCGAATCCAAGGAGGAAGGGGAGGATGTGAATCCCAATGAGGAAGACCTCATGGGACGTCCCCCAGACAGAATGGAGTTCCCTATTGAGGACCTAAGGGAATATGATGCTCATATAGAGACCATAGAGATTCCATTAAACCTCCTTCTGCCATTCATGAGCTCTGAGAACTATTCTTCCTCTAAAGAGGATGAAGATGTAATTGAAGAGCAAGTTGCTCAATATCTAGGAGCTATCATGAAGCTGAATGCTAAGTTGTTTGATAATGAGACTTGGGAAGATGAATCTCCCTTGCTTATTAGTGAACTAGATACATGGGTTCAGCAAACTCTACCTCAAAAGAAACAAGATCCTGGTAAATTCTTAATATCCTGTACCATAGGCACCATGACCTTTGAGAAGGCTCTTTGTGACCTGGGGTCAGGTATAAATCTTATGCCACTCTCTGTAATAGAGAAACTGGGATCTTTGAGGTATAGGCTGTAACATTCTCATTAGAGATGGTAGACAAGTCAATAAGACAAGCTTATGGATTGGTAGAGGACGTGTTAGTAAAGGTTAAAGGCCTTTACATCCCTGCCGATTTCATAATCTTAGACAGTAGGAAGAAGGAGGATGAATGCATCATCCTTGGAAGACCCTTTCTAGCCACAGCAGGAGCTGTGATTGATGTTGACAGAGGAGAGTTAGTCCTTCAATTGAATGGGGACTACCTTGTGTTTAAAGCTCAAGGATCTTCCTCTGCAACCATGGAGAGGAAGCATGAATAGCTTCTCTCAATACAGAGTCAAACAAAGCCCCATAATCAAACTCTAAGTTTGGTGTTGGGAGGTCCCAACAATGCCCTGAACATCTGTGAAGCTCCATGAGAGCTCACTGTCAAGCTATTGACATTAAAGAAGCGCTTTTTGGGAGGCAACCTAATTTTTATTTAATTATATTTCTATTGTTCTTTTATGTTTTATTAGGTTCATGATCATATGGAGTCACAAAACAATTGCTAAAATTAAAAACAAAATCAAAAACAATTGCTAAAATTAAAAACAAAATCAAAAACAGAAGAAGAAACAGCACACCCTGGAGGAAGAGCCTACTGGCGTTTAAACGCCAGTAAGGAGCATCTGGCTGGCGTTTAACGCCAGAACAGAGCATGAATCTGGCATTGATCACCAGAAAAAAGCAGCAATCTAGCGTTTAAACACCAGGATTACACCCTGAGGAAAGTTGGCATTTAACGCCAGCAACAAGCATCAGGATGGCATTAAACGCTAGAAACATGCTGCAGATTGGCGTTGAACGCCTAAAACAAGCATGGAAGTAGCGTTTAACGCCAGAAACATGCTGCAGCTTGGCGTTAAATGCTAGGATGACATGTAGAGGGCATTTTACACGCCTAATTGGTGCAGGGATGATGAATCCTTGACACCTCAAGATCTGTGGACCCCACAGGATTACCTCAGGATCTGTGGACCCCACATAAACCCCACCTACCTTTAAATTCAAAATCTCTTTCCCACCCAACCCACTCATATGGCCGAACCCTAACCCTTCGCCCCTCCACTATATAAACCCCTGAATCCTTCTTCATTTTCACACAACACTACCCTCTCTTCTCCCCCTTAGCTGAATACACACATCTCTCTCCCTCTCTTCCATATCTTCTTCTTCTTCTTCTATTCTTTCTTCTTTTGCTCGAGGGCGAGCAACATTCTAAGTTTGGTGTGGTAAAAGTATAGCTTTTTTTTTCCATAACCATTGATGGCACCTAAGGCTGGAAAAACTCTAGAAAGAGGAAAGGGAAGACAAAAGCTTCCAAATCCGAGTCTTGGGAGATGGAGAGATTCATCTCAAGGGTCCATAGCTCAGTAGTAGAGCATTTGACTGCACATCAAGAGAGCCCACTCATGGACCTCAACAAGAGCATGAGGAATTCTTTCATCAAGAAATCCCTGAGATACCTCAGGGGATACATTTTCCTCCACACAATTATTGGGAGCAACTAAGGATAGGGCACCAAAACCACTAGGGATCAAGCAATAGAGGCAAGGAAGAGACATAGAAGAGCTCAAGGACATCATTGGTCCTTCAAGAAGAAGGTGCCACCATCACTAAGGTGGACTCATTCCTTAACTTCCTTGTTCTTATCTCTCTGTTTTTCGGTTTTTGAGCTTCATGTTTGTCTATGTTTGTGTCTTTATTACATGATCATTAGTATTTAGTAACTATGTCCTAAGGCTATGAATAATTCCATGAATCCTTCACCTTTCTTAAATGAAAAATGTTCTAAAAACAAAAGAACAAGAAGTACATGAGTTTCAAATTCATCCTTGAAATTAGTTTAATTATATTGATGTGGTGACAATACTTTTTGTTTTCTGAATGAATGCTTGAACAATGCATATTTTTTATCTTGTTGTTTATGAATGTTCAAATTGTTGGCTCTTGAAAGAATGATGAACAAAGAGAAATGTTATTGATAATCCGAAAAATCATGAAATTGATTCTTGAAGTAAGAAAAAGCAGTGAAAAAGCAAAAGCTTACGAAAAAAATAATAGGAAAAAAAGAAAAAGAAAAAGAAAAAGCAAGCAGAAAAAGCCAATAGCCTTTAAAACCAAAAGGCAAGGGTAAAAAGGATCCAATGCTTTGAGCATCAATGGATAGGAGGGCCCAAGGAAATAAAATCCAAGCCTAAGCGGCTAAATCAAGCTGTCCCTAACCATGTGCTTGTGGCATGTAGGTCCAAGTGAAAAGCTTGAGACTGAGGGGTTAAAGTCGTGATCGAAAACAAAAGAGTGTGCTTAAGAACTCTGGACACCTCTTACTGGGGACTTTAGCAAAGCTGAGTCACAATCTGAAAAGGTTCACCTAGTCATGTGTCTGTGGCATTTATGTATCCGGTGGTAATACTGGAAAACAAAGTGCTTAGGGCCACGGCCAAGACTCATAAAAGTAGCTGTGTTCAAGAATCAACATACATAACTAGGAGAATCAATAACACTATCTGAAATTCTAAGTACCTAGAGATACTAATCATTCTAAACTTCAAAGGAAAAAGTGAGATGCCAAAACTGTTCAGAAGCAAAAAGCTACAAGTCCCGCTCATCTAATTAGAACTAATATTCATTGATATTTTGGGATTTATAGTATATTCTCTTCTTTTTATCTTATTTGATTTTCAGTTCCTTGGGGACAAGCAACAATTTAAGTTTGGTGTTGTGATGAGCGGATAATTTATATGCTTTTTGGCATTGTTTTTAGGTAGTTTTTAGTAGGATCTAGCTACTTTTAGGGATGTTTTCATTAGTTTTATGCTAAATTCACATTTCTGGAATTTTCTGTGAGTTTGTGTATTTTTCTGTGATTTCAGGTATTTTCTGGCTGAAATTGAGGGAACTGAGCAAAAATCTGATTCAGGCTGACAAAGGACTGCTGATGTTGTTGGATTCTGACCTCCCTGCACTCGAAATGGATTTTCTAGAGCTACCAAACACCAAATGGCACGCTCTTAACAGCGTTGGAAAGTAGACATCCAAAGCTTTCCAGCAATATATAATAGTCCATACTTAATTCTAGTTTAGATGACACAAACTGGTGTTCAACGCCAGTTCCATGCTACATTCTGGAGTAAAACGCCAGAAACACGTCACGAACCAGAGTGAAACGCCAAAAACACGTTACAACTTGGTGTTTAACTCCAAGAGAAGCCTCTGCACGTGTAAAGCTCAAGCTCATCCCAAGTTCACACCAAAGTTGGCCCCAGAAGTGGATTTCTGCACTTAGACTTATTTCTGTAAGCCCTAGAAACTAGTTTAGTATAAATAGGATTTTTTACTATTGTATTTTCATCTTTTGACATCTAGTCCTTAGACCAGGTCCTTTTCCCTATTTTCGAATTTATATGCCATTTGTGGAGGCTGGCCATTCGGCCATGCCTGGACCATTATCACTTATGTATTTTCAATGGTGGAGTTTCTTCACACCATAGATTAAGGTGTGGAGCTCTGCTGTACCTCGAGTATTAATGCAACTACTACTATTTTCTATTCAATTAAGCTTATTCTTGTTCTAAGATAGCACTCGTACTTCAACCTGATGGATGTGATGATCCGTGACACTCATCATCATCCGTCCTTATGAACGCGTGCCTAACAACCACTTCCGTTCTACAAGCGAGAGCTAGAGTGTATATCTCTTGGATTCCTGATGCACGACGCATGGTTGCCCTCACCTGACAACCGAGCCTTCCATTCCGTGATATCAGAGTCTTCGTGGTATAAGCTAGAATCCATTGGCAGCATTCTTGAGAATCCGGAAAGTCTAAACCTTGTCTGTGATATTCCGAGTAGGATTCAGGGATTGAATGACTGTGATGAGCTTCAAACTCGTGAGTGTTGGGTGTAGTGACAGATGCAAAAGAATCACTGGATTCTATTCTGACAATATCGAGAACCGATAGATGATTAGCCATGCTGTAACAAGCATTTGGACTATTTTCACTGAGAGGATAGGAAGTAGCCATTGACAACGGTGATGCCCTACATACAGCTTGCCATGGGAAGGAGTATGAAGGATTGGATGAAAGCAGTAGGAAAATAGAGATTCAGAAGGGACAAAGCATCTCCATACACTTATCTAAAATTTCCACCAATGAATTACATAAGTATCTCTATCTTTATTTTATGCTTTATTTATCTTTATATTTTCGAAAACCATTATAATCATTTGAATCTGCCTAACTGAGATTTACAAGATGACCATAGCTTGCTTCATACCAACAATCTCCAAATTCTTACTTATAGCTCAAGAAAGTGCATAAATATACTAAAAATAAAAGAAAAAGGCTAGTGAAACTAACCTAAGATGCCTTGGCATCAATATGAATGCGTTGAACTAGTATAAGGTTATCACATTCTAGATGGGTTTAGAGTGCGTCTTTCATCAGACAATGATGAACCACCAGCTTGAATATACGTCTCTCAGACGACTAATCCATGACTTTATTGGGAACTTCTCGAGACATCAGTTCAGCCGGTTTACAGGGAGATTAGGTTCTCTGTGGTAGAGGCTAGAACCCAAGGTGCAGCATTCTCTGATCCGAAAGATCCGACCTTGTTTGTGGCGTTTTGAGTAGGATCATTAAGGAAAATGGTCTGTACGAGCTTCACCCTCAAGTAGACTGGACTCGCACAAACCTTGAGGTTCAGATCTAGAAGAGTGTTGACGACCTCTCAAGAAAGGCGTTGATCACATACAGCCTGCCATTTAAGAAATCACTCACAAGCAAAGGAAATAGTACTACCAGAGTTAATTCAGAAAGACAAAGCAACTCCAATCCTCAACTATATTCCCATTACTGATTCCAAATAATGTTAAACTATGTAATCCACCAACCTCTTGATCCGCCTGACTAAGACCTGCAAGATTACCATAGTTTTCTTCAAACCACAATCCTCGTGGGATCGACCTTGACTCGCTCAGGTGTTACTTGGACGACCCAGTGCACTTGCTGGTACAGTTGTACGAAAGTGTGCGGATTCATGCTACCAAGTTTTTGGCGCTGTTGCTAGGACTGTTGAGTTTAGACAAACTGATGGATTGTCTTGCTCCATAGATCAGGTAATTTATTTTATTTTATTTTATTTTATTTTATTTTATTTGAGTCTTTTATTTTTATTTTCTTCTTCTTCAAATTTTTGAAAAAAAAATCAAAAAAGTTTTTCAAAAATATTTTTCTTTTTTCTTTGTTTAATCTTTGTTCTTGGTTTGAGTCTTACATGTTCCTGTTTTTCAATTACAAAAATTTTAAAACTTTTCCTAAAACATTTTTCAAGCGGTTTATTTTCAAGCATCCTTAGCTTTCTGTTTGAGTATTTTGTGTTTGTTCTTGATTAAATTTTCGTTTCTTTTGAGTCTTTGTTTGTGTCCCAGGTAATTTTCTAAATTTTTGAGTCTTTCTTTCAGAAAAAAAAAATTTAAAATAGTTTCTTTGGTTAAATCTTGTGTCAAGTTTTTAAGTTTGGTGTCTTCTTGTTACTTTGCTTTTAATTTTTGAAAATTGTGTTTTGGTTTTCAAAAAAATTTAAGTTTGGTGTTCTTTGTGTGTTCTTGTGTTCTTTAAATTTCTTAAGTTTTGTTCTTTGTGTTCTTATTAGTCTTCAAAGTGTTCTTGAATTTTCTTTGTGTTTGATCTTAAAATTTTTAAGTTTGGTTTTTCTTTGTGTTTCCCTCCAAAATTTTTGAAAATAAGGAGAATTAGATCTAAAAATTTTAAATCTTGTGTCTTTTACTTGTTTTTCTCTTTCATCATTAAATTCAAAAAAAAATATCTTTTCTAGCTTAATTTTGACATAATTTTCGAAATTAGCATTAAAATTTCAGATTTCAATTTAAAATTTTTATCTTATCTTATCTTAGTATTCAAGTTTTCAAAAATCAAATCTTTTCAAAAATAAAAAAAAATCATATCTTTTTCAAAAATCTTATGTTATCTTTTTCAAATTTCAAATTTCAAAATCTAATATTTTTCAAAATCAAATTTCAAAATCTTATCTTTTTCAAATCTTTTTTGTTTCTTATCTTATCTTTTCTAACTTCCAATTTTAAAATCAAACCTTTTTTAAATCTTTTTAATTTCTTATCTTATCTTTTCTTATCTTTTCTTATTTCAAATTTTTGAATTCAAATCTTTTCCTATCTTATCTCTTATCTTATTTTAAAACTTAAATCTTTTCTTAATTAATTATTCATCTTCTCTCTCCTCTTTTTCAAAACTTCATAACTAACTCTTCTCTCTCTTAATTTTCGAAAACTCCCTCCTATTTCTCTCTTCTCTTTTTTGAAAATACACTAACTAATTTTCAATTCTTTTTAAATTATTAACTTAATTTTTGAATTTAATTATTAAATAAAATTAAAACAAAAATATTTTAATTCTTATTTATCTCTTTTATTTCTAATTCTTCTTCTATTAATTCAAAATTCTATCCCCTATTTTCAAAGTATTCTTCTTCTACTTCTTTTATTTTTATTATATCTTCTTCTTCTCTCTTCACATCTAACTGGAAGCTCTTTGGTCCAAGTAGCATAAAAAGCTTTCTTCTTTTCTTTCTTTCTTCTTTTCTTGTTTATGACTAGGAATAGGGATAAAGAACTCCTCTTGACTCCTAATTCTGAACCTGAGAAGACTCTAAGGAGGCGTTTACAATAAGCTAAAGCACAACACTCCGGAAGAGACCTTTCAGATTATTTTGAACAAGAAAGGGAAGACATGGCCAAACCTCAAGAGAAAGCAAGAAAGGTCCTTGGTGACTACACCATGCCTACCTCTGAAGTATCTCTGTACCAGCCATTAGAGCTAACAATTTTGAGCTTAAGCCTCAGTTAGTCTCTCTTTTGCAGCAGAACTGCAAGTTCTATGGACTTCCAATAGAAGATCCACATCAGTTTTTAGCTAAATTCTTATAGATCTGTGATACTATAAAGACTAATGGAGTTAATCCTAAAGTCTACAAGTTTATGCTCTTTTCCTTTGCTGTAAGATACAGAGCTAAGCTATGGTTAGATGCCTAACCAAAAGTAAGCTTAGACTCTTGGGAAAAGATGGTTAATGCATTTCTAGCTAAATTCTTTCCCCTTCAGAGAATGAGCAAAATTAGATTGGATATCCAAACCTTTAGACAAAGAGAAGGTGAATCCCTCTATGAAGCTCGGGAATGATACAAGTAACTGGTCAGGAGATGTACTCCTGACATGCTCTCAGAATGGTCCATTATAGGCGTGTTCTATGAGGGCTTGTATGAGATGTCCAAAATCTCATTGGGCAGCTTTGCAGGTGAATCACTCCACTTGAAGAAAATACCTACAGAAGCTAGAAAACTCATTGAGATGGTTGCAAGCAACTAATTCATGTACACTTCTGAGAGGAATCTTGTAAACCATGGGATCCCTCAGAAGAAAGGAGTTCATGAAGTTGAGACTTTGAATGCCATATTGGCTCAGAATAAGATCTTGACCCAACAGGTCAACATGATCTCTAAGCATCTGACTGGGATACAAACTGTAGCTGGCAGTACTCAGGAAGCTTCTTCTGAAATAGAAGCTTATGATCTTGATCAAACCACCATGGAGGAGGTGAATTACATGGGAGAACTGATGCGAGCAGAAATTGGCGAATTAAAAATTATTAAAATATATACGTTGCAAGTATAGTTCTTAACTCACCAGAAATCCACTTATCAATTTAGAAAGGTGTTACAGAAATTTGAAATAAAAAACTGGGAGTATGAATCCCAGGTCATCTCCCAACGAGTTGCAGAAAAGTGTGCTATTTTATTAATCAGATGTTTTCAAAAAGGTTTGAGTTGAGTAAACAGGAAATTAAATTGGAGAATTTGAATAATGTAAATAAAAGCCTTGACTGGGAGTTGATTAGTTGGAAGCCCCATTATTGTTGAATTACTCTCTAGATTAATTGATAATTAAAGGTTATCCCATTTAGTTATCTCTTACTAGGTAAGGGAAAGTCAAACAAGTTGGAATGCTACGTCCGTTCACAAGTTGCAACCCACTTAATTTAAATGGATTGGTGTTAGTGACTAGAGGGCAATCCAACAATAAACCCAATTACAATCTTTCTTTTAAGCCTTCCAACTCAAGGGTTCCTTTCAATCAACTCCCCATCAAGTTAGGGAACTACTCGCTCATTGTGAATGTAAAATTCATAACATATGAAAGGGAATTGAAGAAAGACATTGTAAATAAAAATCAAAATAATCAATTAAAAATAAAAGTAATCCTTGTATTAAATAATCCTAAAAATATTCCAATGGTAAAATTAACAAAGTAAAGGACATGGAAGAGTAAAGCCAAGTAAAGAAAACACATGGAAGAATAAAGCCAAGTAAAGAAAACGAACTAGAATGACAAAGTCTTGATGAGGTAATAACTCTTCTCAGTATCCCAATGCAAAAAATGGTAAAAAAATAAAATCCTGAGAACTATCAATGTCTAGAGAGAAAACCTAGAGGATGAGTAAAAACTAGATCTAAAAACTAAAACTATCTAGAATGAATTGTTCTCTCTAGTTTCTGCATGTTCTCTATCTCTAGTCTGCTGTTCTGGGCCAAAACCTGGGTCAAAATAGGGTCCAAAATGGCCCTCAGCGAATTCTGCAGATTATGCAGATTGCGCACGTCACGCGATCGCGTCATCCATGCGGACGCGTCATTTGCATTTTTCCCTGCCACGTGATGTGTGGAAAACGATCCAACACAAAACTCACCGGCAAGTGTACCGGGTCGCATCAAGTAATAATAACTCACATGAGTGAGGTCGATCCCACAGGGATTGAAGGATTGAGCAATTTTAGTTTAGTGATTGGTTTAGTCAAGCGATTCAAGTTTTAGTTGAGTGATTTGTGTTTAACAGAAAGTAAATGCCATTAAATGTAAAGGGGGAAGGGAAAAGTGCAGTAAATTGAAGAACAGAATTGTAAATGTGCAGAATCTTAAAGAGCAAGGAAGTAAATGACTGAAACTTAAAGTGCAAGAAACTTAAATTGCAGTAACTTAAAGGGCAAGAAAGATAAATGACTTGAATATAAAAGGGAATTGAGGAATGGGATTGAAAGATCTAAACAAAGCTGAAGTAAATTGTAGCAAGAGATTGAGCAGAATTTAAATCAGGAGCAAGTAGCATTCAAACAGAATTGAAATAAAATGCAGCAGAGGTTCTCAGAAGAACCAAGAATGAATTATGATCTCAGGATCCCAAGGGCTTAGGTAGCAGAGCCTGAAACCCAATTTCCTTCCCAGATCTGAATTAACTAAGCAATCAACAAAAAAATTAAAGATGAAGCAGTAGAAGAACAAAATTGAGATTCAATTATGCAGAAAATAAAATGCAAAGAGCTTGAATGGGAATTGGGACAGAATTTCCCCAATTTCACACACCCAATGCTCAGTAAACAGAAGAGTAGAATTGCCCAAGAGAAGTGAGGAAGGAGATCAATCAATTCTCCTTTGATCCTCTTGGTGCTTGGACAAATCTCTCAAGAAAGCTCAAAGACAAAAGTTAAAAGCTCAAAATGAAAGCAAAATTTCAAAGCTCAAAGTAAAGGTCGGTAAAAGTCCTAATTACATCAAACTAAGTCCTATTTATACACTTTCTATTCTTGGATAATGGGATTTGGATGGGCTTTTGGATTGGTGAAGAAATGAATTCAAATGAATTTTTAATTTGAATTTTGGCCCAAAAACCACTCCCAGGAGGCTGCCCTACCCTTGTGGAGGGCAGGGCAGAAAAATGAAGCTTGGTGCATGGATTTGGTGCGGCCATGTGCGAGTTGGTGCGGCGTGTTGTGATTCTGGCACGTCCTGGTGCGAGTCTGGCACGAGGTTGGTGCGCCAGAGGCTGCCCTGCCCGCGCCAAGGGCAGGGCGGGAAAGTTTGGTGCGGCAGGGAGCGTTGTGCGTGCGGATGGTGCTGCCAGGGGGCGTGAGTGCGTGCGGATGGTGCTGCCAGGAATGAAAAACGCTGCCCTGCCCGTGCCAAGGGCAGGGCAGGATCGGTTTGGTGCGCCAGGGAGGAAACGCGCGCGCCAGATGCTGCCAGGACGAGGAAATTGGTGCGCCAGAGTGAGAAATGGTGCGCCAAGACCGTGCCAATTCAAATGCTGCCCTGCCCGCGCCAAGGGCAGGGCAGGGTTGCCATATTGCACGCCCGTGTTCGAACCTGGGCCGATGCAAACACGCTTCTTTTTCTCTTGGCTTTTTGGCACGCTAGTCACCCTTAGTCTTTGGCTTCCTCTCTTTTCATTTTCTTTTCTTTTCTTCACCTATAATAAACCAAACAACCACTCAAAGTATCACTAAATTTAAGAGGCTTATAAATCAATTAAAATGCAATCAAAATTAGCTTAAACCTCATGATTTAACATTAATTTCATGGTGGTTGCTTGATTTAAAGAAGTTATGCATTTTCACTCCAAATCACTTACTTAGGATGCAAGAAAGTGCATAAATGCTAACAAAACAAGTGAAATTAGTTTGAAAAATGGGTATATGATGACTTGTCATCACAACACCAAACTTAAACCTTGCTTCACGCGTTCGCGTCGTCCACGCTTCCGCATCACTTGTGCTTTTCCAATCCGCGCGGTCGCGTGGGCCATGCGGTCGCGTGAGCCATGCGGTCGCATCACTATGATTTCTCCTCTTTCGAGCGAACGCGTGAGCCATGCGGCCGCGTCACTTCTCGCTGGTCATCTCCTCAATTTCTCGTGTTCCTTCTATTTTTGTTAGCTTCCTTTCCAATCTCCAACTCATTCATGCCGTATAAAGCCTGAAACACTTAACACACAGATTATGGTATCGAATGGAATAAAGGAGAATTAAAATGCATAATTAAAAGTTTCTAGGAAGCAGTTTTCAATCATGTAATAATTTCAGGAAGGAAATATAAATGCATGCTAAATTAATGAATAAGTGGGTAAGGATCATGATAAAACCACACAATTAAACACAATATAAACCATAAAATAGTGGTTTATCAACCTCCCCACACTTAAACATTAGCATGTCCTCATGCTTAACTGAAGGAGATAAGATAAATAAGTATGAACATGTAGAAACTCATGCAATGCAATGCAACCTATATATATGAATGCAACTATATGATTCTTGCCCACTTGATCAAAAGTAAATAAGCTTTTCAAAACAATTACAAATCAAATTCCACTAATTCTACCATTATACAGTAAGACAGATAAAAGTGCAAGAAGATAGCTCATGAAAGCAGGGAACATGGAAATTCAAGTATTGAACCCTCACTGATGATGTATGTACGCTCTAATCTCTCTAGTGTATAAGGTAATCACTCTATCCTTCTCTAATCATGCTTTCTAACTTTTGTTCTTCTCCTAACCAATCAACAACAGTTAATATACCAATGCAAATGTCATGAGGTCTTTTCAAGGTTGTAATGGGGCCAAGGTAAGTGAGCTTATAAATTGAATCTTTAATTAATCCAAGCTTTAACCCAACCTGTATATTTTATATAACCTTAGAATTCATACCTAGCTACCCAGAATTCCCTTTTACATTCCATACTCATGTATCAAATTTTTTTTTATCATATGTGCATTGATCTTTGAATTCTTAATTCAACATTGGGGTAATTTTGTCCCCTTATTTATCTATTGATTTTTTTAATATAGACATAAAAATAAACATAGCTTATCAATGCACATAGATTTTTAATTCTTATAGTTTCACATGAGTAGGTATCCAAATTCCCATTGTATTATCATGACACATTCCCTTAATAACTTTTGTTCCCACAACTTCCCATACTTAACTAGCATACACAATTCTATCTTAAGCTAACCAAAGATTCAATTTGGGATATACAATTGTTTTTCCGCTTAAGGCTAGTAATGTGGTAAAATATAGAACAAATGGGATTTAAAGGCTCAAAGTGGTTAACAAAGGTAATTAAAAAGGGTAGGCTTAATTTGGATAAGTGAGTTTAAACAAATAATGGCCTCAATCATATGCAAGCATACAAACATAATAAATATTGGACATATAGGATGAAACAAAATATAGATTACAATCATAGAGAAGTAAACACACAAGAATAAAATAATTATGGCTAAATAATGTAACCATGCATAAAGGCTCAAATCTTCACAGGTTGTATGTTCTTTAGCTCAAACATCATGTTCCAAATACAACTTCAAGCAGATTTATCATAAAAAAATTTTAATTAAAATTAGTGAAATTTTGTTCCAAAGATAGAGTCTTAGAAGAAACTTATTGTCTTTTCAATCAAGTAGAACATGCATGCAACTAACCTATAACTATGCAATTTATCCTATTCTATAAAAGAAAGAAAATCTAACTAAAATATCCTAATTTATTGGTGCTAGAGAAGAGAAATTACCTCCGGAAGTCAGATACTGACCGACCTCCCCACACTTAAGGCTTTGCACCGTCCTCAGTGCCATCTGTCAGGAACAGGGGTGGGCTGGTAGCAGTATCTCCACAGTTGGGACCATCATGGCTCCCTGTGCTAGTAAAAGAAGTGGATTCTGGGGTGTCTGAGTTTCTGTAATCTCCTCTAAGTAGCTCCCTGAGGTGCTTGAATTGGCGGTTGTTACGGCGCTCTCTTAACTTCACTTTCTGTTCTTGCCGATCCAACCTTTCGATTATCTGCTGGAGCAGTTCTATATGTCTGTGGCATTTATGTATCCGGTGCTAATACTGGAAAACAAAGTGCTTAGGGCCATGGCCAAGACTCATAAAAGTAGCTGTGTTCAAGAGTAAACAAACTTAACTAGGAGAATCAATAACACTATCTGAAATTCTAAGTACATATAGATGCCAATCATTCTAAACTGCAAAGGAAAAAGTGAGATGCCAAAACTGTTCAGAGGCAAAAAGCTACAAGTCCCACTCATCTAATTAGAATTAATATTCATTCATATTTTGGGATTTATAGTATATTCTCTTCTTTTTATCCTAATTGATTTTCAGTTGCTTGGGGACAAGCAACAATCTAAGTTTGGTGTTGTGATGAGCGGATAATTTATATGCTTTTTGACATTGTTTTTAGGTAGATTTTAGTAGGATCTAGTTACTTTTAGGGATGTTTTCATTAGTTTTTATGATAAATTCACATTTCTGGACTTCACTATGAGTTTGTGTGTTTTTCTGTGATTTCAGGTATTTTCTGGCTGAAATTGAGGGACCTGAGCAAAACTCTGATAAAAGGCTGACAAAGGACTGCTGATGTTGTTGGATTCTGACCTCCCTGCACTCAAAATGGATTTTATGGAGCTACAAAACTCCAAATGGCGTGCTCTCAACGGCGTTGGAAAGTAGACATCCGGAGCTTTCCAGAAATATATAATAGTCCATACTTTATTCGTGATTAAATGACGTAAACTGGCGCTCAACACCACTTTTATGCTGCATTCTGGAGTCAAACGCCAAAAACACGTTACGACTTGGCGTTCAACTCCAAAAGAAGCCTCTGCACGTGTAAAGCTCAAGCTCAGCCCAAGCACACACCAAGTGAGCCCTGGAAGTAGATCTCTACATCAATTACTTACTTCTTTAAACCCTAGTAGCTAGTCTAGTAAAAATAGAACATTTTACTATTGTATTCAGTGTCTTTGACCATTCGGTCTTTTGACCATAGGTCCTTCTCCCTATTTTTGAATTCATATCACGTTTTGGGGGCTGGCCATTCGGTCATGCCTGGACCTTCACTTATGTATTTTCAACGGTGGAGTCTCTACACACCATTGATTAAGGGTGTGGAGCTCTGTTGTACCTCAAATTTTAATACAATTACTACTACTTTCTATTCAATTCGATTTATTCCTGTTCTAAGATACCATTTGTACTTCAACCTGATGGACATGATGATCCGTGACACTCATCATCATCCGTCCCTATGAACGCGTGCCTGACAACCACTTCTGTTCTACAAGCAAAAGCTAGAGTGTGTATCTCTTGGATTCCTGATGCACGACGCATGGTTGCCCTCGCCTGACAACCGAGCCTTCCATTCCGTGAGATCAGAGTCTTCGTGGTATAAGCTAGAATTGATGGCGGCATTTATGAGAATCCAGAAAGTCTAAACCTTGTCTGTGATATTCCGAGTAGGATTTCGGGATTGAATGACTATGACGAGCTTCAAACTCGCAATTGCTGGGCGTGATGAAAAATGCAAAAGAATCAAGGGATTTTATTCCAACATGATCAAGAACCGACAGATGATTAGCCGTGCCGTGACAGAGCATTTGGACCTTTTTCATTGAGAGGATGGGATGTAGCCATTGACAACGGTGATGCCCTACATACAGCTTGCCATGGAAAGAAGTAAGAAGGATTGGATGAAGGCAGTAGGAAAGCAGAGATTCAGAAGGAGCACAACATCTTCATACGCCTATCTGAAATTCCCATCGATGATCTACATAAGTATTTCTCTCTTTATCTTCTGCTTATTTACTATTATTATTCGAAAACTCTATCACCATTTATTATCCACCTGACTAAGATTTACAAGATGACCTTAGCTTGCTTCATACCAACAATCTCTGTGGGATCGACCCTTACTCATGTAAGGTTTATTACTTGGATGACCCAGTACAGTTGCTAGTTAGTTGAGCGAAGTTGTCAAATTATGTTAGATCATGGTATTGAGCACCAAGTTTTTGGTGCCATTACCAGGGAATCAATTTCGAACAACAATTTAAGTATAAATCACAATTTCGTCCACCACAGGTCCAAGTGAAAAGCTTGAGACTGAGTGATTAAAGTCGTGATCCAAAGCAAAAGAGTGTGCTTAAGAACTCTGGACACCTCTAATTGGGGACTCTAGCAAAGCTAAGTCACAATCTGAAAAGGTTCACCCAGTTATTGGCGGCCATTCTTGAGAATACAGAAAGTCTAAACCTTGTCTGTGGTATTCCAACTAGGATTCAGGGATTGAATGACTGTGACATGCTTCAAACTCGCGAGTGTTGGGCGTAGTGACAGACGCAAAAGAATCACTGGATTTTATTCCGACATGATCGAGAATCGACAGATGATTAGCCTTGCTGTGACAGAGCATTTGGACCATTTTCACTAAGAAGATGGGAAGTAGCCATTGACAACGGTGACGCCCTACATACAGCTTGCCATAGGAGGAACCTTGCGTGCGTGAAGAAGAAGACAGGGGGAAAACAGAGATTTAGAAAACAAAGCATCTCCAAAACTCCAACATATTTTCCATTACTGCATAATAAGTATTATTTAATCCACACTCTCTTGTTCATTTGCAAGTCAATTGATAACTATAATTGGTATCCTAACTAAGAATAATAAGATAACCATAGCTTGCTTCAAGCCAACAATCTCCGTGGGATTCGACCCTTACTCACGTAAGGTATTACTTGGACGACCCAGTGCACTTGCTGGTTAGTTGTACGGAATTACATAGTGTGAGTATAATTCTCGTGCACCAACCTCCCAACACCAAACTTAGAGTTTGAATGTGGGGGCTCTGCTTGAATCTGTATGGAGAGAATTGGATGAAGCTTTTCATGCTTCTTCTCCATGTTTACAGAAGAAGATCCTTGAGCCTTAAACATAAGGTAGTCCTCATTCAATTGAAGGACTAACTCTCCTCCGTCTATATCAATCACAGCCCTTACTGTGGCTAGGAAGGGTCTTCCAAGGATGATGAATTCATCCTCATCCTTCCCATTGTCTAGGATTATGAAGTCAGCAGGGATGTAAAAGCCTTCAACCTTCACTAAGACATCCTTTACAAGTCCATAAGCCTGTTTTATTGATTTGTCTGCCATCTCTAGTAAGATTCTTATAGCTTGTACCTTAAAGATCCTTAGTTTCTCTATTATAGAGAGTGGCATGAGGTTTATACCTGACTCCAGGTCACACAGAGCCTTCTCAAAGATCATGGTGCCTATGGTTCAAGGTATTAAGAACCTTCTGGGATCCGATTTCTTCTGAGGTAATTTCTGCTGAACCCTTAATGATTGCTCCTAGATACCGAGCAACTTACTTTTCAATAATATCTTTATCCTCTTCAGAGGAAGAATACTCATCAGAGCTCATGAATGGCAATAGTAAGTTCAGTGGAATCTCTATGGTCTCTGAATGAGCCTCAGATTCCTTTGGTTCCTCATTAGGGAACTCCTTAGTGGTCAGTGGACGTCCATTGAGGTCTTCCTCACTGGAAATCACTCCCTCTTCCTCCTCTATAGGTTCGGCCACTTTAGATATATTGATGGCCTTGCACTCTCTCTTTGGATTCTCTTCTATATTGCTTGGGAGAGTATTGTAGGGGATTTCAGTAACTCTTTTACTCAGCTGACCCACTTGTGCCTCCAAATTTCTAATGGAGGACCTTGTTTCAGTCATGAAACTGAGAGTGGACTTAGATAGATCAGAGACTATGGTTGCTAAGCCAGAGAGGCTCTGCTCAGAATTCTCTGTCTGTTGCTGAGAAGATGACAGAAAAGGCTTGCTATTGCCAAGCCTATTTCTCCCACCATTATTATTATTGAAGCCTTATTGAGGCTTCTGTTGATCATTCCATGAGAAATTTAGATGATTTCTCCATGAAGGATTATAGGTGTATCCATAGGATTCTCCCATGTAATTTATCTCTTCCATTGTAGGATTCTCAGGGTCATAATTTTCTCCTTCAGAAGAGGCTTCTTTAGTATTGCTGGATGCAGCTTGCAATCCAGTCAGATTCTGAGAAATCATATTGACTTGCTGAGTCAATATTTTGTTCTGAGCCAATATGGCATTCAGAGTATTAATCTCAAGAACTCCTTTCTTCTGAGTCATCCCATTATTCACAAGATTTCTTTCAGAAGTGTACATGAACTAGTTGTTTGTAACCATCTCAATGAGTTCCTGGGCTTCTGCAGGGGTTTTCTTCAGATGAAGAGATCCACCAGCAGAGTGGTCCAAAGACATCTTGGACAATTCAGATAGACCATCATAGAATATACATAAGATGCTCCATTCTAGAAGCATGTTAGAAGGACACCTTCTGATTATTTGCTTATATCTTTCCTAAGCTTCATAGAGAGATTCACCTTCCTTCTATCTGAATGTTTGGACTTCCACTTTAAACTTGCTCATCTTTTGAGGTGGAAAGAATTTGGCCAAGAAACATTGACCAACTTTTCCCAAGAGTTCAGGCTTTCCCTAGGTTGTGAGTCCAACCATATCCTAGCTCTGTCTCTTACAGCAAAGGGAAAAAGCATAAGTCTGTAGAACTCGAGATCAACCCCATTGGTCTTAACAGTGTCACAGATTTGCAAGAATTCAGCTAAGAACTGATGAGGATCTTCCAATGGAAGTCCATAAAACTTGCAATTCTGCTGCATTAAAGAAACTAGTTGAGGCTTAAGCTCAAAGTTGAATGCTCCAATTGCAGGAATTGAGATGCTTCTTCCATAGAGGTTGAAAGTTGGTGTAGTAAAGTCACCAAGAATCTTCCTTGCATCTCTACCATTGTTCTCAGGTTCGGCTGCCATGTCTGCCCTTTTTCGAAATTTGCTGTAAGGTCCTCTCCGGAGTGTTGTGCTTTAGCTTCTCTTAGCTTCCTCTTCAGAGTCCTTTCAAGTTCAGGATCAGCTTCAACAAGAATGTCTTTATCCTTATTCCTATTCATATGAAAAAGAAGAAAACAAAGAGAGTAGTGGAATCCTCTATGTCACAGTATAGAGATTCCTTTATGTGTCAGAGGAAAAGAAGAATAGAAGAATGCGAAAACACAGAGAGGGAGAGGGTTCAAATTATTAGATGCGTAGAAGAGAAATGTTAGTGAATAAATAAAATAAATAGAGAGAGATGAGAGAGAGTATTTGAATTTTAAGAAGAGGTAAAAGAAAAATATTTTTATTTTTATTTAATTAATTTAGTTTTGAAAATTTGAAAAAGAAATACAAGAAAATTAAAAGCTAAAACAATTAGTTAATTAAAAAGATTTTTGAAAAAGTGGTTAGTGATTTTCAAAAAATTAGAAGTGGAAAAGTAGTTAGGTGGTTTTGAAAAAGATAAGAAATAGTAAACTTTTTTTTTAAATTAAAACAAACAAGTCAAGTAGTTAGTTGAAAAAGATTTGAAAATAAATTTTGAAAAGTTAAGAGGTTAGAAAAAGATTTTGAAATTAAAATTTTAAAAAGATATGATTGAAATTTATTTTGAAAAAGAATTGAAAAAGAAATTAAAAAGATTTGATTTTTAAAATTAAAGTTAATGACTTGACTAACAAAAAACTAAAAGATATGATTCTAGAATTCAAAGATTGAAACTTTCTTAACAAAAAAGTAACTAACTTGAAATTTTTGAATCAAAACATTAATTGTTAGCAAGAATTTTCGAAAATATGAAAGAAATTACGAAAAAGATTTTGAGAAAAGTAGTTTTAAAATTTTTGAAAACATTAAAAGAAAAATGAAAAAGATTTTGAAAAATTTTAAGAATGAAATTCAAAAATCATAAAAAAATGAAAAAGAATTGATTTTGAAAAAGATTTGAAAAGATAAAGTTTTGAAATTGAAATTTTGACTTGACTAACAAGAAACAACTAAATTTTAAAAATTTTTTACCAAGTCAACTCAAAATTTCGAAAATTATGAGAAGAATAAGGAAAAGATAATTTTTTTACTTTTGAATTTTTAATGAGGAAAGAGAAAAATAACAAAATAAAACAAAACATAAAAATTTAAGATCAAAACAAATAATGCATGCAATAACACTTTGAATGTCAAGATGAACACCAAGAACACTTTGAAGATCATGATGAACATCAAGAACATATTTTTGAAAATTTTTAAGAAAAGAAAGACATACAAGACACCAAACATAAGAACTTTTGTACTAGGGACACTAACAATTAAAAAATGCACCAGAAAAACAAGAAAAGACACAAAACAAGAAAAATTAAAGATCAAACAAGGAAAATCATCAAGAACAACTTGAAGATCAAAGTAGAACACAATTCATGAATTTTCGAAAATCTAAGAAAAACTAATAACATGCAGTTGACACCAAACTTAAAATTTGACACAGGACTTAAACAAGAAACACAAAAAATTTTTTGGTTTTATGATTCTATTAATTTTTTTCGTATTATTTTATTTTATTTTATTTTTTTTAAACTTTTTGAAAAAAAATAAAGGTTGAACCAAGAAAGAAGGTTACCTAATATAAGCAACAAGATGAACCGTCAGTTGTCCAAACTCAAACAATCCCCAGCAACGGCGCCAAAAACTTGGTGCGTGAAATTGTAATCACACTTTTCACAACTCCGGTACAACTAACCAACAAGTGCACTGGGTCATCCAAGTAATAAAACCTTACGCGAGTAAGGGTCGATCCCACGGAGATTGCCGGCTTGAAGTAAGCTATGGTCATCCTTTAAATCTTAGTCAGGCAAATTCAATTGGTTATGAGTTTTGATAATTGAAAGATAAATAAAACATAAATTAAAATAAAGATACTTATGTAATTTATTGGTGGGAATTTCAGATAAGAATTTGTAGATGCTTCGTTGCTTCTGAACCTCTGCTTTCCTATTGTCTTCATCCAATCATGCGTGCTCCCTTCTGTGGCAAGCTGTATGTTGGTGGATCACCATTGTCAATGGCTACCATCCGTCCTCTCAGTGAAAATGGTCCAGATAAGGTTTCTGTACGGATAATCAAATGTCGAATCTCTCGTCTCAGATGAAAAATATCAGGCACAGCTACCGCACGACTAATCATCTATCGGTTCTCACTTGTGTCGGAATGGGATCTCTCTATCCTTTTGCACACTGTCACTGCACCCAACATTTGTGAGTTTGAAGCTCGTCACAGTCATCCCGTCCCAGATCCTACTCGGAATACCACAGATAAGGTTTAGACTTTCCGGATCTCGGCAATGCTGCTAATTGGTTCTAGCCTCTACCACGAAGGTTCAAATCTCACAGATTCGAATGCTCTGTTGTCAGGAGAGGCAAGTCAAATCCGTGGATTAGAGACCCAAGAGACTATACTCCGGTTGTCATCATTGACTACGTTGAACATTATGTAGACCACTTGTGGTTGTCAGGCACGCGGATCTTGGCTAAGCGATTAACAAAGATAGTGGGTGATTGTCATGGGTCACCCCTTCATTCTGACTTAACTGAATTAAGTACGAGAGTATATCTTGGAGAAGAAGTAAGCTTGAATTGAAAGAGAAACAATAGTACTTGCATTAATTCATGAAGAACAGCAGAGCTCCGCACCTTAATCTATGAGGTGTAGAAACTCCACCGTTGGAAAATACATAAGAGAAAAAGGTCTAGGCATGGTCGAATGGCCAGCCTCCCAAAATGTGAAAAATGGCATAAGATCCTCCTTTAATACAATAGTAAAAAGTTCTATTTATACTAAACTAGTTACTAAGGATTACAGAAAATAAGTAACTAAGTGCAGATAGTGCAGAAATCCACTTCTAGGGCCCACTTGGTGTGTGATTGGGCTGAGCATTGAGCTTTACACGTGCATAGGCCTTTTCTAGAGTTAAACACCAGCTTGGATGCCAGTTTCAGTGTTTAACTCCAGTTCTGGTGCCAGTTCCGGCGTTTTACGCCTGAAAAGGGTCTCTAGCTGGTGTTTGAATGCCAGTTTCGGCCATCAAATATCGGGCAAAGTATAAATTATTATACGTTGCTAGAAAGCCCAAGATGTTGGCTTTCCAGCCCAGTTGAGAACGCGCCAATTGGACCTTTGTAGCTCCAGAAAAACGCATTTGAGTGCAGGTAGGTCAGAATCCAACAGCATCTACAGTCCTTTAACAGCCTCTGAATCAGATTTTTGCTCAGGTCCCTCAACTTCAGCCAGAAAATACCTGAAATTATAGAAAAACACAAACACTCATAGTAAAGTTCAGAAATGTGATTTTTGCATAAAAACTAATAAAACTATAATAAAAAGTAACTAAAACATACTTAAAACTACCTAAAAACAATGTCAAAAAGCGTATAAATTATCCGCTCATCAAACACCAAAATCACATAATTTGTCAAAAATCAAAACCTCAAAATCATGAAACTAAAAGGGGAAGGACTGGTCATGAAAATTCAATTTTCTTACCAAAATATTTGACGGGGTTTATAGAGAATTCCGAGACGAATGCGTGGCTGCTGACAGCTCGTCAATTGGAGCTTCGGATCAAAGGTTATGTGAGATTGAAATTATGCCATGGGTTTGGAAAAATCCCTTTTCTTCTCCCCGTTAGAGTGTAACGTGAATTGCCTTTGAGGGAGAGAGAAGATGGCTGAAGCCATTTTTATTAGGTGATAATGGGCTGGGCCTTGGGCCCGTTATGGGTCCGGTTTGCTCAATTCAGCACGTTTGGCCCAATTTTGGACTAAATTCTTTAAAATTAGTGTCAAAATCCTATTTTAATTAACTCTATCTCATTAAGTTATAAAATTCATATTTCTAATTTCTTTAAATAATAATTAATTTATTAGTTAATTATTTACTAATTTGCAGGTTTTACATTCTACCCACCTAACAGAAATTTTTGTCTTCAAAAATTCGCTCTCAAATCTTTATATACGCTCCCTCATATTTAATCAACCTCTTACCATTTGTTTTGCCATTCCTCAACATCAATGTAATACCCTATTCCTAATTCAATCCTAAGCTAAACCCATATGTTTCATTTTTTTAGTTTCATCTAACTCTTTCTCAGTGACTACAAATTTCTTTATCCTTTAGGAGTGCCATCTAAATCAAATTAAATCTCAAATTCTTCCAGCCATCTCGAACACTAAACGATTTCTCAATCTCTTCTTCTGAGTTAACCCATTATAACTTAAACCACACATTCACACTTTCCATTCATCGATACTATAGCAATCCTTAAATCATTCTCATATCCCAAGGCTTCTTCCTCACGTCCCTACAGTTCAAGAGTTACCAAAATCACGGCGCTTCCGCTGTGTCACTCTAATTATAACCCACTAAGAACTTAATCATTCACTCGCTTAGCTTCCACCAAACATCTTCTTGTATTCTTTTACCTTTCTAACTAATGCCATTGACTTTTACTTTAGCTGCACAATTTTTAAGTCCTTGGTTTTCTCCACTACGAGGTTCATTACCATCTCTGCCACCAATTCTAGTTTGTTTGCTCCATTCCTTCAACAGAAGTTTGCACAGTAGCAGCCAGAGAATCAACCGTATTATCTCACTCGTGTTCACGAGACGCCATTTGGGTCATGTCCACCAAACAATTGATATTAAGGTGATCAGTCCTAATATCTAAAGTCTAGTACTTCGAATCTCCAAAAGTAATGCAAATGAACATTTATGCTATATATGTCAAGCAGACATCCTAAATAGCATGCACACTAGTACACGAAATCGTGATACACAACTTCGTGCAGCTGACCAGCAAGTGCACTGGGTCGTCGAAGTAATACCTTACGTGAGTAAGGGTCGATCCCACAGAGATAGTCGGCTTGAAGTAAGCTATGGTCATCTTGTAAATCTCAGTCAGGCGGATTCAAATGGTTATGAAGCTTTGATAATCAAAAGATAAATAAACATAAAATAAAGATAGAGATACTTATGTAATTCATTAGTGGGAATTTCAGAAAAGCGTATGGAGATGCATTATTCCTTCTGAATCTCTGCTTTCCTACTGTCTTCATTCAATCATTCATACTCCTTTCTATGGCAAGCTGTATGTTGGGGATCACCGTTATCAATGGCTACCTCCCGTCCTCTCAGTGAAAATGGTCCTCTACGGTTTCTGTACGGCTAATCAACTGTCGGATTTCTCGTCTAGGATGAAAAATACCAGGCACAGCTATCGCATGGCTAATCAGCTGTCGGTTCTCGATCGTGTCGGAATAAGATCCAATGATCCTTTTGCGCACTATCACTGCACCCCACAGTCGCGAGTTTGAAGCTCGTCACATTCATCCCTTCCCAGGAATGCTGCCAATTATTTCTAGCCTATACCACGAAGGTTCTGATCTCAGATTTAGATGCCCCATTGTCAGAGGGGAAACGATGTGAATCTTTGATTAGAGTCCCAAGAGATATGCATTCAAGCTTATTTTCATGTAGAACGGAAGTGTTTTTCAGCCACGCGTTCATAAGTGAGAATGGTGATGAGTGTAACTTGATCATCACATTCATCATGTTCTTGTTTGCGAATAAAAATGTTAGAATAAGAATAAGCTTAAATTGAATAGAAGAACAATAGTTCTTTGCATTAATACTCGAGGAACAGCAGAGCTCCACATCTTAATCTATGAGGTGTAGAAACTCCACCCTTGAAAATACATAGGTGATGAAGGTCCAGGCATGGCCAAATGGCCAGCCCCCAAAAAAGTCTAAGATAGCATAAAACTGATCAAAGATCTGTAATACAATAGTAAAAGGTCCTATTTATACTAGACTAGTTACTAGGGTTTACAGAAATAAGTAAATGATGCAGAAATCCACTTCCAGGCCCACTTAGTGTGTGCTTGGGCTGAGGATTGAAGCTTTCATGTGTAGAGACTTTTCTTGGAGTTAAATGATAGCTTTTATGCCAGTTTGGGTGGTTAACTCCAGCTTTTATCCTGTTTCCGGCGTTTAACACCAGAATAAGGCAGGAAGTTGGCGTTTGAACGCCAGTTTGCATCGTCAAAACTCGGGCAAAGTATGGACTATATTTCTGGAAAGCCCAAGATGTCTACTTTCCAACTCAATTGAGAGCGCGCCATTTGGGTTTCTGTAGCTCCAAAAAATCCATTTCGAGTGCAGGGAGGTCAGAATCCAACAGCATCTGCAGCCCTTTTTCAGCCTCTGAATCAGATTTTTGTTCAGGTCCCTCAATTTCAGCCAGAAAATACCTGAAATCACAGAAAAACACAAAAACTCATAGTAAACTCCAGAAATGTGAATTTTGCTTAAAAACTAATAGTTATTTACTAAAAACTAACTAAATCATACTAAAAACTACCTAAAAACAATGCCAAAAAGCGTATAAATTATCCGCTCATCACATCACCAAACTTAAATTGTTGCTTGTCTCCAAGCAACTAAAAACAAAATAGAATTAAAAGAAGAGAATATACAATGAATTCCATAATATCAATGAAACTTAGTCCCAATTAGATGAGCAGGGCTCGTAGCTTTTTGCTTCTGAACAGTTTTGGCATCTCACTCTATCCTTTGAAATTCAGAATGATTGGTATCTATAGGAATTCAGAATTCTTGATAGTGTTATTGATTCTCCTAGTTTAGTATGTTGATTCTTGAACACAGCTACTTTATGAGTCTTGGCCGTGGCCCTAAGCACTTTGTTTTCCAGTATTACCACCGGATACATAAATGCCACAGACACATAACTGGGTGAACCTTTTCAGATTGTAACTCAGCTTTGCTAAAGTCCCCAATTAGAGGTATCCAGAGTTCTTAAGCACACTCTTTTTGTTTTGGATCACGACTTTAACCACTCAGTCTCAAGCTTTTCATTGTACCTTCATGGCACAAGCACATGGTTAGGGACAGCTTGATTTAGCCGCTTAGGCCAGAATTTTGTTCCTTTAGGCCCTCCTATCCATTAATGCTGAAAGCCTTGGATCCTCTTTACCCTTGCCTTTTGGTTTAAAGGGCTATTGGTTTTTTCTGCTTGCTTTTTCTTTTTCTTTCTTTTTCTTTTTCTTTTTCGCCATTTTTGTTTTTTCTTTTTTTTTTTGCTACTTTTTTTTCTTTTTCACTGTTTTTTCTTGCTTCAATAATCAACTTCATGATTTTTCAGATTATCAATAACATTTCTCTTTGTTCATCATTCTTTCAAAAGCCAACAATTTTAACATTCATAAACTTCACCATAAAAAATATGCACTGTTCAAGCATTCATTCAAAAAACAAAAAGTATTGCCACCACATCAAAATAATTAAACTAATTTCAAGATAAAATTTGAAATCCAAGTACTTCTTGTTCTTTTGTAATTAGGCACATTTTTCATTTAGGAGAGGTGAAGGATTCATGGAATTATTCATAGCTTTAAGGCATAGACACTAGACACTAATGATCATGTAATAAAGACACAAACATAGACAAACATAAAGCATCAAATTCAAAAAACAAAAAAATAAGAACAATAAAATCAAAGAACGGGTCCACCTTAGTGATGGTGGCTTGTTCTTCCTCTTGAAGATCCAATGGAACGCCTGAGCTCCTCTATGTCTCTTCCTTGCTTTTGTTGCTCTTCCCTCATGGCTATTTGATCTTCTCTAATCTCATAGAGAATGATGGAGTGCTCTTGGTGCTCCACCCCTAGTTGGTCCATGTTGTAACTCAAGCCTTCCAAAGAGTTGTTGAGTTACTCCCAATAGTTGTGTGGAGGAAGATGCATCCCTTGAGGCATCTCAGGGATTTCTTGATGAGGAACTTCCTCATGCTCATGTAGAGGTCCATCAGTGGGCTCTCTTATTTTCTCCATCCTCTTTTTAGTGATGGGCTTGTCCTCTTCAATGAAGATGTCTTCCTCTATGACAATTCCAGCTAAACTGCATAGGTGACAAATGAGATAAGGAAAGGCTAACCTTGCCAAAGTGGAGGACTTGTCAGCCACCTTGTAGAGTTCTAGAGGTATGATCTCATGAACTTCCACTTCCTCCCCAATCATGATACTATGGATCATGATGGCCCGATCCACAGTTACTTTGGATCGGTTGCTAGTAGGAATGATAGAGCGTTGGATGAACTCCAACCATCCTCTAGCCACAGGCTTAAGGTCCGGTCTTCTCAATTAGACCGGCTTGCCTCTTAAGTCTCTTTTCCATTGAGCTCTTTCCACACATATATCCATGAGAACTTGGTCCAACCTTTGATCAAAGTTGACCCTTCTAGTGTAGGGGCGTGTATTTTCTTGCATCATTGGCAAGTTGAATGCCAACCTTACATGTTTCGGACTGAAATCTAAGTATTTTCCTCGAACCATTGTAAGCCAATTCTTTGGATTCGGGTTCATACTTTGATCATGGTTCTTAGTGATCCATGCGTTTGCATAGAACTCTTGAACCCTTAAGATTCCGACTTGTTGAATGGGGTTAGTGAGAACTTCCCAACCTCTTCTTCGGATCTCATGTCAGATCTCCGGATACTCATTCCTTTTAACCATGAAAGGGACCTCAGGGATCACCTTCTTCTTGGCCACAACTTCATAGAAGTGGTCTTGATGGACCTTTGAGATGAATCTCTCCATCTCCCATGACTCGGAGGTGGAAGCTTTTGCCTTCCCTTTCCTTTTTCTAGAGGTTTTTCCAGCCTTAGATGCCATTAATGGTTATAGAAAAACAAAAAGCAATGCTTTTACCACACCAAACTTAAAAGGTTTTCGCCCTCGAGCAAAATAAGAAAGAAAGAAGGGGAAGAAGAAGAAAATGGAGGAGATGGAGGGAGAGAGTGAATTCGGTCAAGGGGGTATAAGGTGATTATGATGTGTGAAAATAAAGGAGGGATGCGGGGTTTATATAGGAGTGGGGGGAGGGTTGGGTGCGTGTATTTTGGGTTCGGTTTGGAAGGGAAAGGATTTTGAATTTTGGAGGTAGGCGGGGTTTTTCGGGAAGAGATCTGGATGTGATTGGTGAAGGGTATTTGGGGAAGAGTGTTATGAAAAGGTATGTGTGGGGTCCACAAATCCTGAGGGGTCAAGGACTTCTCATCCCTGCTCCATTTAGGTGTGCAAAACGCCCTTAGAGTGCAATTCTGGCGTTAAACGTCAGGTTGCTGCCTGTTTCTGGCATTTAACGCCAGCTTTTCTTCTCTTTCTGGCGTTAAATACCAGCTTGGTGCCCTGTTCTAGCGTTAAACGCCAGTCTGGTGCCCATTTCTGGCGTTAAACACACAGAATGGTACCAGACTGGGCGTTTAATGCCCATCCTACTACCCTTACTGGCGTTTAAATGCCAGTAAGTTCTTCCTCTAGGGTGTGCTATTTATAATGCTGATTTTGAATTTGCTATGATTTTTACAGTTATTTTTGTGACTCCACATGATCATCAACCTAAAGAAAACATAAAACAATAATGGAAATTTAACATAGATAAATAAAAAATTGGGTTGCCTCCCAATAAGCACTTCTTTAATGTCAATAGCTTGACAGTGGGCTCTCATGGAGCCTCACAGATAATCAGAGCATGGTTGTGGCCTCTCAACACCAAACTTAGAGTTTGGTTGTGGCCTCTCAACACCAAACTTAGAGTTTGGTTGTGGCCTCCCAACACCAAACTTAGAGTTTGAATGTGAGGGGCTTTGTTTGACTCTGTATTGAGAGAAGCTTTTGATACTTCTTCTCCATGTGTACAGAAGGAGAACCTTGAGTCTTGAATACAAGGTAGTCCTCATTCAATTGAAGTACCAACTCTCCTCTGTCAACATCAATCACAGCTTTTGTTGTGGCTAGGAAAGGTCTACTAAGGATGATGGATTCATCCTCATCCTTCCCAGTGTCTAGGATTATAAAATTAGCAGGA
>NC_029773.3:37803176-37808865 GCF_000817695.3 Arachis duranensis | reverse complement strand
CACTAGCACATCCTCTACTAGTCCATAAGCCTGTTTTATTGATTTGTCTGCCATCTCTAGTGAGATTCTTGCAGCTTGTACCTCAAAGATTCCTAGTTTCTCCATTACAGAGAATGGCATGAGGTTAATACCTGACCCTAGGTCACACAGAGCCTTCTCAAAGGTCATGGTACCTAGGGTACAAGGTATTAAGAATTTACCAGGATCCTGTTTCTTTTGAGGTAAAGTTTGCTGAACCTAGGTATTCAGTTCGTTAATAAGCAATGGAGGTTCATCCTCCCAAGTCTCATTACCAAATAGCTTGGTATTCAGCTTCATGATTGCTCCTAAATATTGGATAACTTGCCTTTCAGCAATGTTTTCATCTTCTTCAAAAGATAAATAGTCACCAGAGCTCATGAATGGTAAAAAAAAGTTCAATGGAATCTCTATGGTCTCTATATGAGCCTCAGATTCCTGTGGTTCCTCATTGAGGTACTCCATGATAGCCAGTGGACGTTCCCTGAGGTCTTCCTCACTGGGAATCACTACCTTTTCACTCTCTCCAGGTTCGGCCATGTTGGTCACAGTTATGACATTGCACTCTCTTTTGGGATTCTCTTTTGTATTGCTTTGGAGAGTGCGAGGAGGAGTTTCAGTAAGCCTTTTACTCAGCTGACCCACTTGTGCCTCCAAATTTCTGATGGAGGACCTTGTTTTATTCATGAAACTGAGAGTGACCTTAGATAGATCAGAGACTACATTTGCTAAGCTAGATGGATTCTACTCAGAATTTTCTGTCTGTTGCTGAGAGGATGATGAAAAAGGCTTGCCATTGCTAAATATGTTTCTTCCACCATTATTATTGTTAAAGCCTTGTTGAGGCTTTTGTTGATCCTTCCATGAGAAATTTGGATGATTTCTCCATGAGGGATTATAGGTGTTTCCATAGGCTTCACCCATGTAATTCACCTCTGCCATTGCAGGGTTCTCAGGATCATAAGCTTCTTCTTCAGAAGATGCTTCTTTAGTACTGTTGCATGCATTTTGTAATCCATTTAGACTCTGAGAAATCATATTGATTTGCTGAGTCAATATTTTATTCTAAGCCAATATGGCATTCAGAGCATGAATTTCAAGAATTCTCTTCCTCTGAGGCGTCTCTTACTCACAGGATTCCTTTCAAAGGTGTATATAAACTGGTTATTTGCAACCATTTTAATGAGTTCCTGAGCTTCTACAGGTGTTTTCTTTAGGTGAATAGATCCACCTGCAGAATAGTCCAATGACATCTTACACAATTCAGACAGACCATCATAAAATATATCCAGGATGGTCCATTCTAAGAGCATGTCAGAAGGACACTTTTTGGTCGGTTGCTTGTATCTTTCCCAAGCTTCATAGAGGGATTCACCTTCTTTCTGCCTGAAGGTTTGAACATCCACTCTAAGCTTACTCAGCTTTTGAGGAGGAAATAATTTGGCTAAGAAAACCGTGACCAGCTTATCCCAAGAGTTCAGGCTATCTCTAGGTTGAGAGTCCAACCATATTCTAGCTCTGTCTCTTACAGCAAAAGGGAAAAGCATAACCTTGTAGACCTCGGGATCAACTCTATTGGTCTTAACAGTATCACAGATCTGCAAGAATTCAGTTAAGAACTGAAAAGGATCTTCTGATGGAAGTCTATAAAACTTGCAATTTTGTTGCATCAGAGAAACTAATTGAGGCTTTAGCTCAAAATTGTTTGCTCCAATGGCAGGGATTGAGATGCTTCTTCCATGGAAGTTGGAAGTTGGTGCAGTGTAGTCACCAAGCATCTTCCTTGCATTGTTATTGTTGTTGGGTTCGGCCATTACTTCTTTTTCAAGATTCTTTGTAAGGTTTTCTCTGGATTGTTGTGCTTTAGCTTCTCTTAGCTTCTTCTTTAGAGTCTTTTCAGGTTCAGGGTCAGCTTCAACAAGAATGTCATTGTCCTTGCTCCTGCTCATATGAAAAAGAAGAGGACAGAAAAGAAGAGAAATCCTCTATGTCACAGAATAGAGATTCTTTTATGTGAGTATAAGAAAAGAAGAATAGAGGAGGAAAAATTTGAACACAGAGAGAGAAGAGAAGAGGGTTCGAATTATGAGTAGAAGAGAAGTGTTAGTAGATAAATAAAATAATTAGAAAGAGGTGAGGGAGAGAAATTCAAAATTTATTTTGAAAAATGGGTTATCAATTTTCGAAAAAGTTAGAAGAGATAAAATTAGAATTTAAATCAATTAGTTAATTAAAAAGATTTTTTTGAAAAAGAAGGAGGTGATTTTCAAAAATAGAAGAGAGAGAATTAGTTAGGTGGTTTTGAAAAAGATTTTGAAATTAATTTTGAAAAGATAAGAAGTTAGAAAAAGATATTTTGAAATTAAAGTTAAATGAGATATGATTGAAAAAATTTGATCTTAAAAAGATATGATTGAAAAGATATGATTGAAGAAATTTTGGTTTTTTTTTAAAAAAGATATGATTGAAAAGATATGGTTGAAAAAGATTTGATTGAAAAAGATATGTTTGAAAAGATATGATTGAAAAGCCAATTTTTGAAAAAGATTTGATTTTTAAATTTAAAATTGATGACTTGACTAATAAAATACTAAAAGATATGATTCTAGAACTTAAAGATTGAACCTTTCTTAACAAGAAAGTAACAAACTAAAAAATTTTTTTAATCAAATCCTTAATTGTTATCAAGGTTTTCGAAAATATGAAATAAAAATAAGAAAAAGGTTTTGAAAATCAAAATTTTTTTAAAAATTTCATAAATAAATAAAAAAATAAAAATATTGATTTTTGAAAAATATTTGAAAAGATAAAATTTTTAAATCGAAATTTTGACTTGACTAACAAGAAACAACTAAATTTTAAAAGTCTTTGACTAAGTCAACCCAAAATTTCGAAATTTATGAGTGAAATAAGGAAAAGATATTTTTTATTTTTGAATTTTTATGAGGAAAGAGAAAAACAACAAAATGACACATAACACAAAAATTTTAGATCAAACAAAAGAAAACATGCAAGAACACTTTCAATGTCAAGATGAACACCAAGAACACTTTGAAGATCATGATGAATATCAAGAACATACTTTTGAAAAATTTTCAAGAAAAGGAAGACATGCAAGACACCAAACTTAGAAATTTTTAATGCTTAGACACTAACAAATTAAAAATGCATATGAAAAACAAGAAAAGACACAAAACAAGAAAATCACAAGATCAAACAAGGACAATCATCAAGAATAACTTGAAGATCAAGAAGAACATATGCATGAGTTTTCGAAAAATGCAAGAAAAATTAAAACATGCAATTGACACCAAACTTAAAATTTAACACTAAACTCAAACAAGAAACACAAAATTATTTTTGTTTTTATGATTTTATTAATTTTTTTGTAATTTTTCGAAAAAATATTTTGAAAAAGAAAATAAAGAAAGTTCAAAATTTTTAATACGAATTCAAGGAATCATGCAATGTTAGTCTAAAGCTTCAGTCTAAAAAGATTAAACATGGCTAGCCAAGCTTCAGTAGGACATTACATTCAAGAGAGAATTTGTTCTTAAAAATTCTTAAGAACAAAATAAAAAGGAAAAATACCTAATTTAAGCAACAAGATGAACCGTCAATTGTCCAAACATGAACAATCCCCAGCAACGGCACCAAAAACTTGGTACACGAAATCGTGATACACAACTTTGTGCAGCTGACTAGCAAGTGCACTGGGACGTCTAAGTAATACCTTACGTGAGTAAGGATCGATCCCACGGAGATTGTCGGCTTAAAGCAAGCTATGGTCATCTTGTAAATCTCAGTCACGAAAATTCAAATGGTTATGAAGCTTTAGTAATTAAAAGATAAAAAAACATAAAATAATGATAGAGATACTTATGTAATTCATTAGTGGGAATTTCTGATAAGCGTATGGAGATGCATTATTCCTTCTGAATCTCTGCTTTCCTACTGTCTTCATTCAATCATTCATACTCCTTTCCATGGCAAACTGTATGTTGGGGATCACCGTTGTCAATGACTACCTCCCGTCCTCTCATTGAAAATGGTCCTCTACGGTTTCTGTACGGCTAATCAACTGTCGGATTTCTCGTCTCGTATGAAAAATACCAAGCACAGCTACCGCATGGCTAATCAGCTGTCGGTTCTCGATCGTGTCAGAATAAGATCTAATGATCCTTTTGCGCACTGTCACTACACCCCACAGTCGCGAGTTTGAAGATCGTCATGGTCATCCCTTCCCAAATTCTACTCGAAATACCACAGACAAGGTTTAGACTTTCCGGATCTCAGAAATGCTGCCAATTGTTTCTAGCCTATACCACGAAGGTTCTAATCTCAGATTCAGATGCCCCATTGTCAGAGGGGAAACGATGTGAATCATTGATTAGAGTCCCAAGAGATATGCATTCAAGCTTGTTTTCATGTAAGACGGAAGTGTTTGTCAGCCACGCGTTCATAAGTGAGAATGGTGATGAGTGTAACTTGATCATCACATTCATCATGTTCTTGTGTGCGAATGAATATCTTGGAATAAGAATAAGCTTGAATTGAATAGAAGAATAATAGTACTTTGCATTAATACTCGAGGAACAACAGAGATCCACACCATAATCTATGAGGTGTAGAAACTCCACCATTGAAAATACATAAGTGATGAAGGTCCAGGCATGGCCGAATGGCCAGCCCCCATAAAAGTCTAAGATAGCATAAAACTAATCAAAGATCTGTAATACAATAGTAAAAGGTCCTATTTATACTAAACTAGTTACTAGGGTTTACAGAAATAAGTAAATGATGCAGAAATCCACTTCCGGGCCCACTTGGTGTGTGCTTAGGCTGAGCATTGAAGCTTTCATGTGTAGAGACTTTTCTTGGAGTTAAACGCCAGCTTTTATACCAGTTTGGGCATTTAACTCTAGCTTTTATACTATTTCTGGCGTTTAACGCCAGAATAGGGCAGGAAGTTGGCGTTTGAATGCCAGTTTGTGTCGTCAAAACTCGGGCAAAGTACGGACCATTATATATTGCTGGAAAGCCCAGGATGTCTAATTTCTAACGCAATTGAGAGAGCACCATTTGGGTTTCTATAGCTCTAAAAAAATCCATTTTGAGTCCAGGGAGGTCAGAATCCAACAGCATCTGCAGTCTTTTTTCAGCCTCTGAATCAAATTTTTGCTCAGGTCCCTCAATTTCAGCCAGAAAATACCTAAAATTATAGAAAAATACACAAACTCATAGTAAATTCCAGAAATGTGAATTTTGCTTAAAAACTAATAATTATTTACTAAAAACTAACTAAATCATACTAAAAAGTACTTAAAAACAATGCCAAAAAGCATATAAATTATCCGCTCATCACACACACAGACAGAGTAGGCTCAAAAGCATAGTCAGTCCAGTCCCTAGGCTCTACGGGAACGAACTACTCTGATACCATAATGTAATACCCTATCATACTTAATCTTAAGCTTAGGTCATAAAGCTGAGGTGGTGAGGTATTACGTCCTCTAAAAGTGAAATTATATATAAAATATAGTTGAAAAGGAGGTTTATCTAGGAGCCTTGAAGAAACGTTATTGAACGAAATACAAGTAGAACAACGCAACACTCACGATCGGATAGAATCAGAAAGGTGGATAAGATTGAATGAAAAAGACAATATATA
>NC_029773.3:37799620-37800556 GCF_000817695.3 Arachis duranensis | reverse complement strand
TTTTTTTTCGCAAGCTTCCTTTTTCACTGCTTTTTCTTGCTTCAAGAATCAATTTCATGATTTTTCAGATCATCAATAACATTTCTCTTTGTTCATCATTCTTTCAAGAGCCAACAATTTTAACACTCATAAACAACAAGATCAAAAATATGCACTGTTCAAGCATTCATTCAGAAAACAAAAAGTATTGCCACCACATCAATATAATTAAATTAAATTCAAGGATAAATTCGAAATTTATGTACTTCTTGTTCTTTTGAATTAAAACATTTTTCGTTTAAGAGAGGTGAAGGATTAATGGGTTTTATTCATAGCTTTAAGGCATGGTTACATACTAATGATCATGAAGTAGAGACACAAAACATAGATAAACATAATATTAAAAACCGAAAATAGGAAGAAATAAAGAACAAGGAATGGATCCACCTGAGTGAGGGTGGCGCCTTCTTGAAGGTCCAAGGGTGCTTTTTGAGCTCCTCGATGTCTCTTCCTTGCTTCTGTTGAATGATTCCTAGTAATTTTGGTGTTTCTTCCCTTAGTTGCTTCCAATATTTGTGTGGAGGATAACTTATTCCATGAGGTATCTCAGGGATCTCTTGATTTGTAGCCATATGTTCTACCACTGAGCTATGACGGCTTATATTTTTTTTTTCCATCTCCCAAGACTCAGAGGTGGAAGCTTTTGTCTTCCCTTTGAGGTTTCTCTGGTCTTAGGTGCCATTAATGGTAATGGAAAAGCAAAAAAAAGCTATGCTTTTACCACACCAAACTTAAAATATTGCTCGCCCTCGAGCAAGAAAGAAAAGAAGAGAAGAAGAAGAAGAAGAAGAGAATGGAGGTGAGTGAGGGGAGATGGATTCGGCTATATGGGTGGGATTGGGCGGGAAAGAGAAGTTGAATTGTAAAGGTAGGTGGGGTGTATGGGGAAGAGTGGAT
>NC_029773.3:37798865-37799528 GCF_000817695.3 Arachis duranensis | reverse complement strand
ACGAGGTAGGTGGGGATCCTGTGGGGTCCACAGATCCTAAGGTGAAAAGAAATACCATTCCTTCACCATATAGGCATGTAAATTGCCTTGGCACACCATTCTGGCGTTTAAACGCCCATTGGTGCACGTTCTGGGCGTTCAACGCCCATGTAATGCATGTTTCTGGTGTTGAACGCAAGTTTCATGCTTGTTACTGGCGTTCAGCGCCAGTTTTTCCTCTCTGGGCACATTCCTGGCGTTCAGCGCCAGGATGTTGCTTGTTTCTGGCGTTCAGCGCCAGAATGGTGCTCTGTTCTGGCGTTGAACGCTGGCCAGATGCACCTTACTGGCGTTGAACGCCAGCCCGTGCGTCCTCCAGGGTGAAAAATTTTTTTTTCTTCTGTTTTTGACTCTGTTTTTAATTTTTTTTATTTTTTCGTGACTCCTCATGATCATGTACCTAATAAAACACAAAATAACAATAAAAATTAGATAAATAAACTTGGGTTGCCTCCCAACAAGCGCTTCTTTAATGTCAATAGCTTGATAGTGGCTCTCATGGAGCCACAAGGTGATCAGGTCAATAAGATGATCAGGTCAATGTTAGTGTGTAGTCCCAACACCAAACTTAGAGTTTGGATATGGGGTTTGAACACCAAACTTAGAGTTTGACTGTGTGGGCTC
>NC_029773.3:37797351-37797858 GCF_000817695.3 Arachis duranensis | reverse complement strand
CTGTCTGTTGCTGAGAAGATGATGGATATGGCTTGCTATTGCTCAACCTATTGCGTCCACCATTGTTAAAGCCTTGTTGAGGCTTTTTTTGATCCTTCCATGAGAAATTTGGATGATTTCTCCATGATGAGTTATAGGTGTTTCCATAAGGTTCACCCATGTAATTAACCTCTGCCATGGTAGGGTTCTCAGGATCATAAGCTTCTTCAGAAGCTGCCTCTCTAGTACTGTTGGATGCATGTTGCCATCCATTCAGATNNNNTAGTACTGTTGGATGCATGTTGCAATCCATTCAGATTTTGAGAGATCATGTTGACCTGTTGAGTCAACACTTTATTCTGAGCCAATATGGCATTCAGAGCATCTATTTCAAGAACTCCTTTCTTCTGAGGTATCCCATTATTCACAGAATTCCTCTCAGAGGTGTACATGAATTGGTTGTTTACAACCATGTCAATGAGTTCTTGAGCCTCTTCAGGCGTTTTCTTCAGGTGAATAGATCCACCT
>NC_029773.3:37795744-37797086 GCF_000817695.3 Arachis duranensis | reverse complement strand
CTTATCCCAGGAGTCCAGGCTATCCTTAGGTTGTGAATCCAACCATATTCTAGCTCTGTCTCTTACAACAAAAGGGAAGAGCACGAGTCTGTAGACTTCAGGATCAACTCCATTAGTCTTTACAGTCTCACAGATCTGTAAGAACTCAGTTAAAAACTGATAAGGATCTTCAGATGGAAGTCCATAAAACTTGCAGTTTTGTTGCATTAAGGCAACTTGTTGAGGCTTAAGCTCAAAATTATTGGCTCCAATGGTAGGAATGGAGATGCTTCTTCCATCAAACTTGGACGTTGGCTTTGTGAAGTCACCAAGCATTCTCCTTGCATTATTATTATTATTTTCGGCTGCCATCTCCTTCTCTTGTTCGAAAACTTCTGAAAGGTTACCTTTAGAATAATTTAATTTAGCTTCTCTTAATTTTCTCTTCAGAGTCCTTTCAGGTTCTGGATCAATTTCAACAAGAGTGCCTTTTTCCCTGTTCCTGCTCATATGAAAGAGAAGAAAACAAGAAAAAGAAGAGGAATCCTCTATGTCACAGTATAGAGATTCCTTTATGTTAGTAGAAAAAGAAAGGGGAGAAGAATGAAGAAGAGTGGGTTCGGATATTTAGATGGAGAGAGGTGAAGAGAAGTGTGAGTAATTAATTAATTAAATAGAAGAAGGAAAGAGAGGGGAAATTTCGAAAATAATTTGAAAAAGAAAGGGTTAGTAATTTCGAAAATTAAAGATACAATATAATTAAAATTAAAACATGAAACAATTAGTTAATTAAAAAGAATTTTTGAAAAAGTGAGAGGTATTTTCGAAAATTGAAGAGGGAAAGGTAGTTAGGTGGTTTTGAAAAAGATAAGAAACAAACAACAAAAGTTAGTTAGTTGATTGAAAAAGATTTGAAATCGAATTTTGAAAAAAGATAAGAAGATAAGAAGTTAGATAAGATATTTTGAAATCAAATTTTGAAAAAGATAAAATTTTTGAAAAAGATAAGATAAAAGATAAAAAGATTTAATTTTAAAATTGACTTAACTAACAAGAAACTACAAGATAAGATTCTAGAACTTAAAGATTGAACCTTTCTTAATAAGAAAGTAGCAAACTTCAAATTTTTGAACCAATCACATTAATTGTTAGCTTGTTTTCGAAAATTTGATATAAAGATAAGAAAAAGATTTTGAAAATATTTTGAAAAAGATTTTTGAAATTTTCGAAAATTATAAAAAAAAAGAAAAAAGATATGATTTTTGAAAAAGATTTTGAAAAGATAAGATTTTTAAAATTGAAAATTTGACTTGACTTGTAATAAACAACTAATTTTAAAAATTTTTGACCAAGTCAACCCAAA
>NC_029773.3:37794568-37794810 GCF_000817695.3 Arachis duranensis | reverse complement strand
CCCTGTCACAGCACGGCTAATCATCTGTCGGTTCTCAATCAGGTTGGAATAGAATCCCTTGATTCTTTTGCGTTTGTCACTAACGCCTAGCCTTCAGGAGTTTGAAGCTCGTTACAGTCATTCAATACCGGAATCCTACTCGGAATACCACAGACAAGGTCAGACTTTCCGGATTCCCAGGATCCTACTTGGAATACCACAGACAAGGTTAGACTTTCCGGATCCTCATGAATGCCGCCATC
>NC_029773.3:37779405-37794446 GCF_000817695.3 Arachis duranensis | reverse complement strand
ATCTATGGTGTGCAGAAACTCCACCGTTGAAAATACATAAGTAAAAGGTTCAGGCATGGCCAAATGGCCAGCCCCCTTGAGTGATCAAGAGACCGAATAATCAAAGGCTAAACAGTCAAGAGATTAAACTGTCAAAAGATGTCTAATACAATAGTAACTTATCCTATTTATACTAGACTAGCTACTAGGGTTTACATGAGTAAGTAATTGATGCATAAATCCACTTCCGGGGCCCACTTGGTGTATGCTTGGACTGAGCTTGATCTATCCACGAGCTGAGGCTTTTCTTGGAGTTGAACTCCAAGTTATGACGTGTTTTGGGCGTTTAACTCCGGATCATGACGTTTTTCTGGCGTTTAACTCCAGACAGCAGCATGTACTTGGCGCTCAACGCCAAGTTACGTCGTCAATTTCCAAATAAAGTATAGACTATTATATATTGCTGGAAAGCTCTGGATATCTACTTTCCAACGCCGTTGAGAGCGCGCTATTTGGAGTGCAGGGAGGTCAGATTCCAACAGCATCAGCAGTCCTTTTGTCAGCCTTTTTTCAGAGTTTTGCCCAAGTCCCTCAATTTCAGCCAGAATTTACCTGAAATCACAGAAAAACACACAAACTCATAGTAAAGTCCAGAAATATGATTTTTGCACACAAACTCATAGTAAAGTCCAGAAATGTGAATTTAACATAAAAACTAATGAAAACATCCCTAAAAGTAGCTCAAACTTACTAAAAACTACCTAAAAACAATGCCAAAAAGCGTATAAATTATCCGCTCATCACCGCTGATGGCTCGTCAATCAGAGCTCTGAATCAAAAGTTATGTGAGATTAAAATTTTGAAATGGGTTTGGAAAAATTCCTTTTCTTCTCCCCGTTAGAGTGTAACGTGAATTGCCTTTGAGGAAGAGAGAAGATGGCTGAAGCCATTTTTATTAGATGATAATGGGCTGGGCCTTGGGCTCGTTATGAGTCCGGTTTGCTCGGTTCAGCCCGTTCGCCCCAATTTTGGACCAAATTCTTTAAAATTAGTGTAAAAAATCCTGTTTTAATTAACTCTATCTCATTAAGTTATAAAATTCATATTTATAATTTCTTTAAATAATAATTAATTTATTGGTTAATTATTTAGTAATTTTGCGATCCCCCTTGGATAGAACCAATAGCTCGCATCACGGGGCACTTGCCCGCGTACGCGAGCATACAATTTTTACCTCTCGCGCACGCGGCACACTCCTGTGTACATGGACACATTTGGACAGAACCAAATGGTTGCGTCGCTTGTGCACTCGCGTACGTGAGCCCCTTAAAAATGCCAAAAAGCTGTTAATGTTGCAGAATTCCCTTTTACATACTAAATTTCTGACACTCATAACTTTTTTGTTAAAAATCATTTTTATTCCGTTCTTCAAACGGCGTAAACTTCACTGATCTAATTCTTATATAAAATAAGTTTGAGACATATCGAGGGTCTGGAAGGCAAGTTATGACTCACCAAAATTTTGCCAAAAGCTAAGTTTTCATTCAAGACCTCAAACCTTATATTTTTACAAGTTTGATTTTCAAAACCAAAGTTGCAAATTCCACACTCAAAACCAACAATATACAAACATATCTAAACACTTTTCATTTGGTCTACCATGTATCAATAATCAATGTTAATACTTTTCTCCTAACTTAAACCACCCAACATCACAACATAATTCATCAATATGCCAATATCAATTGTCAAACAAAAATCATCATTTTACCAACACCAATCACACTCACATTCAATGAACCTTTAATCCAATCATACCATATCAATTTATCATACATTGTATCAACTAAAATCATTAAGCATGTCCCAAATTCATAATTTAACTTATCATAAGCCGTCTAGCCTAAGTTTTTACAAAACATTGTGTATTATATACGAGAAACCAAAACCATACCTTGGCCAATTTTTTCCTAAGCCAAAGACACCTCAAATTGGCACAAATCTCAGCCTCCAAAGTTCCCAACCTCCAAGATCCCCAACACCCAAAGCTTCAACCAAGCTTCCAACCTCCTCAATTATTTTCCAAATTTACATATACACTCTCTAATACATATTATTACATCCATATATAAAATTTTAATACCCGAACTCACATAATCTGAGAATTCACAAGGTTTGGAGAGTTCTTACCTTACTCGTGCCTCAATTGAACAAAAATATGACCCTAACATCAAGATATGACAATTTGACCTTCATGTTAATTTGACCCTAACATTAAGATATGACAATAATTTTCAATACTCATTGGCTCATAATTTTGAAAATTGGGGAAAAGGAGAGTCTGAGAGTGAGATTGAGATTCCTTACTAGATTAGTTAGTGGACTTTGTAGAGCTCGACATGGTGGACGCATGGTTGCAAACGGTGCAGCAATCAAATCTCAGAATTGTGAGATATATGGAATTTAGTGAAGGGTTAGGGTTTGAAGTTTTTCTCCTTCTCCCTTCAATGAGTTTCAGCATGGAGATGAATGATGAGGAGAGAGGAAGCTGAGTTTTCTAAGTATAGGCTGAATTGGGTTAGGCCTTCGGCCCGGTTTGGATCCGGTTCAACCAGTTTGGCCCATTTGGCTAGAATTTGGGTCAAAATTATTAAAATTAGTGTCAAAATTTATATTTTAATTATTTTTACTTCATTAAACTAATAAAATTTAATTTCCTAATTTCTTGGATTAATAATTAATTTATTGGCTAATTATTCATTAATTATGTAGGGTTTACACTATTAGTCGACCGTTAGATCTTTCATGGAATTAGGTTTGACCAACTTGATAATGATGATTTGTGTACACAAAAACACTAATAGGTTATCATAGATGAAATAAAAATAATAGGTAATACAAATCACGAGGTTTAGAAATATTAGAAGTTTCTTTTTAGAGGATCATTCAGTTTTGACTTATGATTCTTGTTTGTGCCATGTGATTTGGTGCACCATATTTTCTTTTTAGAGTTATTTGTTATGGATATCTTTCCTAAACCATGCTTTGAGTAGAATCTAAAAGACTAAAAGAATCTAAAGAACATTTGCCATAGGAGAGTAGGGAACAGAAGAAAAAAAATATTAACTAAAGGAATTTCTGCCACATTAAAGTAGAGAGCAAAGACTAAAAGAATGAGGAATCTTTGTCACAGGAGAGCAGAGGTCAAAGATAATTATTGTTTGGAGCTTAGTACCAAATATATAGTGGGGACGCCTACATATTGTGAATTATTTTCTAGATGTAAGCATATTAAATACATTTAAAAGTCACATTGTTTGCAGCCTAGCCGTAAGACTTATAGGCACACTGTATGCATATGGAAAGTCATATCTAGAACTTGTGTCCAAGAAATGTCGGGGGCGGGTAGGCAACCGACACATGAGTTCATGGCTTGCGTAGGGTTAGACATGCATCATACTTGTTTACGCATATCTCTATATTGTGTATCTCTGTTAATGTGTGTGTGCTTTCTGATTAATTGCTCCTCTGTTCTTTTAGTATGTTTAAGTTAATATGTACTCTGTTGTTTGTCTACTGTTAAAACAAGAATAAAATGAACTTAACATCTAACACCGACCCTACTAAGGATTCTCCAATTCTTACCCCCTCTTTCAATCTTAGCTACAGATGTTGATGCTTATTGTGAAGTGAAAGTATAGAAGAGTTTATTTGCGAGTTTAGTTATTTCTAGAATTTATTTTTTCCTCACCTTGTTAGTTGAAACTTTTATTTCAGATGGGTAGGCTTGTATTTGTTGTTCATTAAATAACTATAATGTATTACTAATAATTATGTGATCATTATCGATTGGAAGTCTTTGATGAATGATTTTTAATGAATAAAAACAAAATTTACTAGCTTTTTCCTAAAACTGGAAACGTGTTAACGCTGTAAAGGCTTATTATCAAATAGATAATAAAAAAACAGGTCAGTAACACCTTACTTTTACTACGATCATGATGTGCTAGAAGATAGATCCTCGTGAATATCCATGAATATTTTTTAAAAAAAATTAAAAAATGCAAAGCCATAACATAATTTAATACAATTAAAAAAATCCACCATAATGACAATCCAAACATAATTTAACATAAACCAAACACACACATTAAATATCTAATATACATACCAAAAGAAAAGAAAAAAAAAACAATTTATAATTATCAAAACTAAACTGATAATTGACTTGGTCATAATAGTAGATCATATGAGTTATTGGTTTAACTATTAAATTACTGGTTGAACCAGTGATTCATATATAATTAAATATTTATATTAAATTATATTCCATTATTTTCGTAATAAGTATTTTTTTAATTTTTGTTTTGGTATTAAATTAAATATTATTTTTGAATTTTAATAATTCATTAAGTAGTTTATACCTATTATATAATTCAAGTAAAAAAATAATGAGTACAAAACAAAAATAAATTAATTAAATATAAAACAGTTTCCTTAAAAATGATATAATATATATAAGGATAAGTACTGTTTTGGTCCCTAAGGTTTGGGGTTAAAATCAAAATCGTTCCAAACTTTTTTCTTCTATTCGAAATGGTCCTCAATGTTCCATTTAGTATTAAAATCGTTCTTTTAACAAATTTACCTTTGGTGAGTCTCATCCTCTTCATCTATCATCTCCTTCAGGAACCCAAAGTTAAAATCTTTTGTCCCGATTTATTTTTTCAATCATTCACTTTAATTCAATTCCAGCTATAGCCGCCACACCCTTACACTTCTACATTACCTTGTGTGCTTTACCATCCTTATCTTTTTGCCATTCTTCTATCCTATCTCTAATTTTCATATCTTACTTTAATAGTTCCTCAACAAAGCTCAAAACTTTCTTTCCTCTCAAGTGTGCTGCAAATGCCACCACCGCACCCTCTACCATCTGCATGCAGTAATTCCCTCTCTGCTCACATGACATGGAATGGACCATGGCACGGGGTGGGAGGTGGAAGAGTTGGGTGCTTCTTTTCTTGTTGACTTATTTTCCTAGATAAGGATTGACGGTCTTTTCGGCGACAGTAGTGATGAAGCAGGTCGACGATCTCTCTCTCGCTCTCTCTCTCTAATGAATTTTTTCATTTCCTTTTTTCGAAAAAAATTGAATACTTTGTTGTTGTTGTTGGATTTAAAAAATCTCTAAAGTGTTAGTGGTGGTGACTATGGAGAGGAATGCAGTGGTGATGGAGGCAAGGTGAGAGATGGCATAGTGGTGGGGAATTTTTGTCATTTAAAAAATTATTGTCTTTAAAATGATTATTTTAATACTAATTAGAACATTGAGGATCATTTCAAACCAAAAAAAGATTGAAGACGATTTCAATTTCGACCCCCAAACCTTAGAGACCAAAATAATACTTATCCCATTACGTAACGTATAATATCAAAAGTGTTAGTCTAGCTTAGTGGTAGAGTCTTCTTTTCTCAAACTGGATTATGCAGGTTCATGGCAGTGAGAAGGTGCACTTGTTATAGAATTGATATACCATGTAAATCCCGGGTCATTAATAAATAGTTAACCAACAAATTAATTATTATTAAAAGAAATTAAAAAATTAAATTCGATAAGTTAGAAGAGTAAAAATAATTAAAATATAATTTTTAACACTAATTTTAAAGATTTTAGCCTAAAATTGGACAAATAGGCCAAACCGGCTGAACCGAGTCCAAACTGGACCCATAGCGCAACATATTTCAACCTCGTTCCCCTTTATTTCACTTAAATCACGTTGATGAGCAGTAGAAAAGCTCAAATCCTAACTCTTCTTTCAACTCAAATTTCAATTCCACATAACCTTCAATCTGGAGATTAGATTGACGAGTCGTCAACGGCAACGCGTTCGTCTCGGAATCCTCTACAAACTTCATTAAACAATTTCGTGAGAAACTTGAGTCTTTGACGTTAGGATTTTTGCTAGTAAAGAATTTTGTAAAAATATAGTCGCGTTGTAAGTATAGATTCTAAACCAACAGAAAATCCCTTCGTACAACGCAAGTGGAACCGCATCATTTGGACCTCTGTAGCTCAAGTTATGATCATTTTAGTGCGAGAGGGTCAGGCTGACAGCTTTGCAGTTCCTTCAACTTCTTGTATTTCTTCCACTTTTGCATGCTTCCTTTCCATCCTCTGAGCCATTCATGCCCTGTAATCCCTGAAATCACTTAACACACATATCACGGCATCTAATGGTAACAAGAGAGGATTAATATTAGCAAATATAAGGCCAAAGAAGCATGTTTTCAATCATAGCACGAAATCAGAAAGGAGAATGTAAACCCATGCATTTAGTATTAATAAGTGTATGAAAGATCGATAAATCCACTCAATTAAGCATAAGATAAACCATAAAATATTTGGGGTTTAATTCCCATTCTTGTGCCAGTTCCGGCGTTTTACGCCAGAATTCTTGAGCTGACTTGAAACGCCTGTTTGGGCCATCAAATCTCGGGAAAAGTATGGACTATTATATATTGCTGGAAAGCTCAGGATGTCTACTTTCCAACGCAGTTGATAGCGCGCCAATTGGGTTTCTGTAGCTCCAGAAAATTCACTTCGAGTGCAGGGAGGTCAGAATCCAACAGCATCTACAGTCCTTTTCAGCCTCTGAATAAGATTTTTGCTCAGGTCCCTCAATTTCAGCCAGAAAATACCTGAAATCACAGAAAAAAACACAAACTCATAGTAAAGTCCAGAAAAGTGAATTTTAACTAAAAACTAATAAAAATATAATAAAAACTAACTAAAACATACTAAAAACATACTAAAAACAATGCCAAAAAGTGTATAAATTATCCGCTCATCAAAACCCATGCATTTAGTATGAATAAGTGTATGAAAGATCGATAAATCCACTCAATTAAGCATAAGATAAACCATAAAATAGTGGTTTATCAACCTCCCCACACTTAAACATTAGCATGTCCTCATGCTAAGCTCAAGATAAGCTATAAGGGAGTGAAGAGGAATGATAGAGAGTATGCAATGCGACCTATCTATGCGGATGCAACTACATGCAAAATGTTTCTACCTACTTGGTTAAAAGTAAATAAGTTCTCCAAGACAAATATGAATCAAATTCCACTAATTCAAATCACACAATAAAAGACAAGTAAACTTGTAAGAAGATAGCTAATGAAAGCAGGGAACATAGAATCAAGCATTGAACCCTCACTGGTAGTGTATATGCACTCTAATCTCTCAAGTGTCTAGGGTCAATCACTCTACTCTTTCCTAATCATGCTTTCTGAACTTTGTTCTTCATCTAACCAATCAACAAATATTTAATGTACTAATGCAAACATCATGAGGTCTTTTCAAGGTTGTAATGGGGCCAAGGCAAGGGTGAGGGTATATGTATGGCTAAGTGAGCTATAAATTGAATCTTTGAATAACCTGGGCTATCACCTAACATACATACATTCTATATAACTTCTAAAATCATGCCTAGCTACCCATAATTTCCTAATCATGTATCAACTTTTCTTTTAATTTGTGTTACATATGCATTGATCTTTTATTAACTTAACATTGGGGTAATTTTGTCCCCTTATTTATTTATTTATATTATATATTTTTTTCTTTTTTTCTCTTTTTTTCTCTTTTTTTTTTGAGACATAAAAACTAAAATAACATATCAATGCATATGGAATTTTGAATTTTCTGTTTTACATGAGTAGATACCCAAATTTTCCAATATTCAGAATTAGAAACATGATACATTCCCTTATTAACCCATGTTCCCACAGTTTTCCCAAACTTAGTTGATGCACAACCTCTATCTTAAGCTAACCAAAGATTCAATTGGGATATTTAATTTGTTTTTCTACTTAAGGCTAGTGATATGGTTATAAAACAGAAGGGGATTAAAAGCTCAAAGTGGCTAACAAAGGTGATATAAAAAGGTAGGCTTTATTTGGGATAAGTGAGTTAATAATCAAATATGGCCTCAATCATATGCAAGTATGTAAATACACTGAATAATGGACATATATAATAGAACAAAGCAAAGATTGCAATTATAGAGAAGAAAACACACAAGAATAAAAATTTATGGTTAAATAATGTAACCATGTAAATAAGCTCAAATCTCATAGGTTGTGTGTTCATTGGCTCAAAAACTATGTTCCAAATACAACTTCAAACAAATTTAACACATAGAAAATTTTAATTTTTAATTTAAATTAGTGAAATATTATAAAATAAAGTCTTGAAAAGAAATTTATTACTTCAACCAAGTGGTGGTAAAATATGCACAAAATCTAACTATAATGCAATCAATCATGCAAATGTAAGAACTAACTACAGAGAAGTTTAAACATTGATGTTGAGTTAGAAAATAACTAACCCATGGAGATCGGTATCGACCTCCCCATACTTAAAGATTGCACCATCCTCGGTGCATGATGAGATGTGCAGATGGATGGGGTTGTGGTTCCTCAGCTAGTGCTCTTTTTGTTCCTTTCCTTGTCGGTGGTTTGGGAGTAGCTTTCTCTCTACCCTTCTTGGTGGCCATACTGAAAAAGGGAGAAAGGAAAGGGACATGTAATTCAAATAGTTAGAACCGGGAGGAGGAAGATTTAAGTGATAATCAATGCCAAGGTAATGGATAATGTCTTAAATACATGGTCGCAACTACATGCAATTAGGACATCAATGGAAATATAGCAAGGCATATTAAATCAATTAGATGCAAGATGTGTAAAAGCATCCAGGCAAAGGCATGAGAAGCATAGGTCAAGCATCAATTGTTAAAATAAGCTGGATTAAAGAGCACTTGTATGATGACAATTGTGAATGATAATCTCAAATACAGGTGGATTACAAGTATTGTGAGTTAAAAGAGGAATGAAAGTAATAAATCCAAATATATGAGAGCCAAATTTAAAATATCAATTGTCAAACCAATCCTTATAATATCCACAAGCTCAGTTATAATAAAGTAAAATCCAAATAAAGCTCCAACACCAACATAAAAATGCATGAAAATAAAAAAAAGAAAGAAAGAAGAAAGAAGAAAGAGGGAAGAAGGAGGAAGGGGAAGAAAAAGATAAGATATTTTGGCAGATTAAGATAAGTTGTGCGCTGCTTGTGACACGGACGCGTGAGTGACGCGTGCGCGCAGGTAGATAAGAATTCAAACGTAGATAAGAATTCATCAATGATTGAATCCATCTCTTGATCATCTCTTGATCATGCCTTGGAGGTTGTACACCATCCTCAACATCGTTTCAAACATCTCTGAAGGAGGCTCTATAACTTGACTTTCCCATGGAGGTTCAGCATCTCCTAAGTCTTCAACCACTGCCTCATCTTCTTCTTCAATAATTCCGGCTTCCTCCACTTGTTCCAGTACAAATTCATGCTCCTTACTGTCTATTGGAGTTTCTAATGTCTCCTTCATGCTACGTTCTTCATTAGATTGTCCACATGAAGCCATGGGGGTTCCTTGAGTGTCCGAACGTCGGGAAGCTAATTGATTTATCGCTTGATTCAATTGATGAAGGGTTGCATAAAATTGATCCACTGTTTCCTTGAAACGATCCGTTGATTCTTGTTGCGCTCAGCTATCATAAGTAGGATTATAGTGCTCTTGGATTGATGGATATGGAGATGGTGTATATTGAGGTGGTGGCTCTTGGGAGTAATTGGGGTGGAATTGGGGTGGTTCTATATATGGTTCATACGGTGCATAGGGTGGTTGGTATGGTGGATTTGGGTTAGGGTCGTATGGAGGTGAATGGTGGAAAGGGGCTTGTGAGTATGGTGGTCCAAAGTCATGTTGAGGATATCTATCATTTTGGTATGTATTGTAGAATGGTCTTTGTCTGTGATATCTAGGAGGGTGTTGTTGCCTAAAGGGTTGATCAGATCCTCTTGGCTCCGTCCATCTTTGATTGCTTTGACCTTGATGCATATTCCTGTTATAGCTTCCTCTTCCTGCAACATAGTTATAACCAGACTCATAGCCAAAGGGGTGAGAGTTCATAGTAGTGAGAGAAAATAAAAACAAAACTAACAAAAAGAAAATATTTTGAAAAAGATACAATTTCTGAAAAAGGATAAGAAAAGATAAAATTTTTTTTAAAATCTGAAATTTTTTTTTTGAAAAATACTTACAATAACCAATAATAAGGCACACGTTTGCAATTCCCTGGCAATGGCGCCATTTTGACGCTGGGATTTTCGCTGGTAAAGAATTTTGTAAAAATATAGTCGCGTTGTAAGTATAGATTCTAAATCAACAGAAAATCCCTTCGTACAAACGTTTTGGTTGTCACAAGTAACAAACCCCTTTAAAATTGATAACCGAGTATTTAAACCTCGGGTTGTCTTCTCAAGGAATTGCAGGGAAGTATGATTTATTATTGGTTATGGAAAAGTATATTTTTGGGGTTTTCAAAAGGGTTGAGCAAGTAATGTAAAATAACAAGTCGTTAAAATAATAACTAATAAAGCTTTTGGCAATGTATGAGAACTGGAAGTCCTATCCCGGTTATCCTTATCAATTGTGATGAGAATTGAATTTTTCTCCCACTAAGTCAACCTCTAACTATGAAGGTAAGTCAAGTGGATGAATTAATTTTGATTCCTCGGGTCCTAGTCTTTCCTTGGGAAAGGCTAGAGTTACCTCAAGTCTTAGTCAATCCCTGTGGAAAGACTAGCTTTAGAGCGATCTAGATCAATTAGAATCTGCCAATTTCAACCACTGCTGAGTTTGACAACTCAAGAGTTACCAATTAATCAACCAAAGCCGAAAGGGAATAAAATCTACTTGAATGAAAATAATTTGGATAGAGCCCAAGTATCAATAACATAAATTAGAGAAAACAATCATAAGTTTGAAATACCTCAAATTATATTAATTAAGAAAATCCTAACATGAAAAGTTCATAAGCCAAATAGGCAATATAACTAATACAAGCATTAAAGTGTCTGAAAGTAAAAGAGGAATATAAAGTAAAAAAGAATATTGAACCTGATGAAGAGTTGAAATCCTAAATCCTTTAAGAGGAATCCTAATCCTAAATCCTAAGAGAGAGGAGAGAACCTCTCTCTCTAAAAACTACATCTAAAACTATAAAAAGTGTATTATGAATGAATGATTATGAATGGATGCATTCCCCCACTTTATAGCCTCTAATCTGTGCTTTCTGGGCCAAAAACTGGGTCAGAAATAACCCAAAAATCGCTAATTTCGAAATTTGGTACGTACAGGTCGCGAAAAAGTGACGTGGAAGCGTCGTCCACGCGTTTGCGTGGAATGAGATTCGCAGATGTGACGCGTCCACGTGGAGCGCGCGTTTGCGTCACCTATCTGTACAGCCACTATGGCAAATTATATATCAAATTGAAACCCTGGACGTTAGCTTTCCAATGTAAGTAAAACCGCATCATTTGGACCTCTGTAGCTCAGGTTATGATTGTTTTAATGCGAGAGGGTCAGGTTGACAGCTTTGCAGTTCCTTCAACTTCTTGTATTCCTTCCACTTTTGCATGCTTCCTTTCCATCCTCTGAGCCATTCATGCCCTGTAATCCCTGAAATCACTTAACACACATATCACGGCATCTAATGGTAACAAGAGAGGATTAATATTAGCAAATATAAGGCCAAAGAAGCATGTTTTCAATCATAGCACGAAATCAGAAAGGAGAATGTAAACCCATGCATTTAGTATTAATAAGTGTATGAAAGATCGATAAATCCACTCAATTAAGCATAAGATAAACCATAAAATAGTGGTTTATCAGTCTTCTCACCCAGAGATTCTCATTTTAGTTTAAAAAATTTGGGGTTTTGGGTATTGAAGAATTGAATGATTTTAATGGTATAGGTGAACTCTAGCAGCGGATAATCATCGGGTTTTGTCCATTTGACCCATGGGTAACGGTAAGAAAACCTTAACCCCTTGTGAATCTTTGATTTTTATGAGGATTAAAAATTTAAATTATGGTTATATATGAAATTGCGTGGTGTTAGATTGAATTCATGTTAAAGTGAAGTCAAAGTGGTGAATTGGAACCAAGTTGTGGTGGATACAAGCTGTTGAGTTGATTTAAAGACCTTGAGGCTTGCGGAGAAGAGAATTTGTGGTGTTTGTGATTTAGGAAGAAATCAGCCAAGGTATGGTTTTAGTTTCTTGTAGATAATGTGTAAAGTAACGTGAAAGCTTAGGCTAGTTGACCGTATGATAAGTTGGATTATATAAATAATTGAGAATTAGTGATTTTGTTGAAAATTATTAAATGAATTGGTTAGTTTGATAGAGTTTTTGTGGTGTATGTACATAATGTGAAAGTGCTGATTTTATGAGTATTAATAAGATTATGAATGATAATAATGATATATTGATGAATTGTGTTATTGTTGATTATTGATTGTCAGGTTGGAAGTGAGAAAAATTGAGCATAGCGATGTTATAGAAGAGAGAAGATGGATATGGGATTGCTTTGAGGGGATTTAGTGTTATTCTGAGGAGTAAAATAGTGGTTTGAAATTAAGATTTTGGAAAGAATGAGATTTTTGTGTTTTGTTAAAAAAATAAGAATTTTTACCAACTTCGACAAGTCATAACTCGATTTCCGGACCTCTAATTTATGCGGAAGTTGTTTCAAATAAAAATTAGATCTGTGACGTTTATGCCGTTCGAAGAATGGATGAAAAATCATTTAAAACAAAAAAATTATCCGCGTTTAAAATTTGGTGCAAAAATCTGGTTATAGCGGCTTTTGAAGGAAATGGAGTTCGCGCATGCGAAAGCATGGTCATGACGCGAGCATTCTCCTCTACCTCGAACAATCGCGTACGCGGAACATGGCTGTGTACGTGACTTTGATAGTTCGCGCACGTGGAGGGTTATCTCACATACGCGAAGCCCCCTTTTTTGGCCCAAAAATGTTATTTTGAACGTTTCACCAATCCTCTACTTTTTCAAACCTCTATAACTACCTTCTAGGACCTCATACCTATTTTTTAAATATAAAAGGAGAGGAGACCTACATTGGAAGGTTGTGAAGCGGAAGAACTTGGATCGAGGTCTTTGAAAGAAGTTAAACATGGTATGAATAATGATGAAACTAGTGTTAGATGATTGAGGAAGTGCGGAATATTGAGACTATTATGAATGAAGGTTAACTTGATGATGATTGATTGAAAATAAATGAATATGATAAATGAGGCATGATTAAGATTGATTGAAGATGAGTATGTCTTTGTTCTCTCTCTGGTTGTAAGGGTGATAGGGCACCTATTCCCTCTAATGGTGACAGGGCACATATTTCCTCTTATGGTGACAGGAAACATATTCTCTCTAATGGTGACATGGCACTCTCCCTTTAATGTTCAATAGATGTGCTGAGATATTTGTGCACAACAGAGAGACAATGCCTGGGTTAGCTGCCGGACATGTTGGATTGGTTGTATAACCGACAAATGAGCTCATTAGCCATAGGACATGCATACATCATGTGCATTTGAATGATTTACTTGAGAGTGCATTATCTTGGTTTGCCTAATTACTTATCTATGTTCATTTGTTAATTGCCTATTTGCTGTATTTGCATTTTATTTATGTTTTCCTTGGTTGAACTATATATCTGTGCAACTGACAGGCTGAAGAGGGAAGTTCCACTAGTGTTTTGGAGGGTTAAAGGGGGTAAGAATGAAATGTTGAGTTAGGATTAGATTCAGAACTTGAGAACCTTAGACCGTTTACCTAATTTCTGGTTTAGTTTATTTCTTAAGTTTAATTTTGAGTGTCAGAATTCTAGAATTACCTCTGTGATGATCGGATATTTTATTCGCTTTTTAGGGGTAATTTCATGTAGATTTTAGTATGTTTTAGTTAGTTTTTAGTATAATTTTATTATTTTTTAGGCAAAAGTCATATTTTTGGACTTTACTATGAGTTTGTGTGTTTTTCTATGATTTCAGGTATTTTCTGGCTGAAATCGAGGGAGTTGAGCAAAAATCTGATTCAGGCTGAAAAAGGACTACTGATGTTGTTGGATTCTGACCTCCCTGCACTCGGAATGGATTTTTTTGGAGCTACAGGAGTCCAGTTGGGGCGCTCTTAATTGGGTTGGAAAGTAGACATTCAGGGCTTTCCATCAATATATAATAGTCCATACTTTGCACGAAGATAGATGACGTAAACTGGTATTCAACGCCAGTTTCATGTTACAGTCTAGCGTTTAGCGCCAGAAACAGGTTGCAAGTTGGAGTTCAACACCAGAAATAGGTTACAACCTGGCATTCGACTCCAGAAAGAGCCCAAGCACGTGAGAAGCTTAAGTCTTAGCCCCAGCACACACCAAGTGGGCCCCAGAAGTGGATTTCTGCACTATCCATCTTAGTTTACTCATTTTCTGTAAACCTAGGTCACTAGTTTAGTATTTAAACAATTTTTAGAGACTTATTTTGTACCTCGTGACATTTTTTAGATCTGAACTTTGTATTCTCTGATGGCATGAGCCTCTAAACTCCATTTTTGGGGGTGAGGAGCTCTGCAGCGTCTCGATGAATTAATGCAATTATTTCTGTTTTCCATTCAAACACGCTTGTTCCTATCTAAGATGTTCATTCGCGCTTCACTATGAAGAAGGTGATGATCCGTGACACTCATCACCTTCCTCAATCCATGAACGTGTGCCTAACAACCACCTCTGTTCTATATTAGATTGAATGAGTATCTCTTAGATTCTTTAATCAGAATCTTCGTGGTATAAGCTAGAATCCATTGGCAGCATCCTTGAGAATTCGGAAAGTCTAAACCTTGTCTGTGGTATTCCGAGTAGGATTCTGGGATTAGATGACTGTGACGAGCTTCAAACTCGCGAGTGTTGGGCGTAGTGACAGACGCAAAAGGATCAATGGATCTTATTACGATATGATCGAGAACCGATAGATGATTAGCCGTGTTGTGACAGAGTATTTGAACCATTTTCACTGAGAGGATGGGAAGTAGCCATTGACAACGGTGATGCCCTACATACAGCTTGCCATGGAAGGAG